>NC_138385.1:3148182-3163665 GCF_054177405.1 Leptonychotes weddellii | reverse complement strand
GCTGTGTCTCTCTCTGTCAAATAAATAAGTAAAATCTAAAAAAAAAAAAAAAAGATAAAAAAAAGGTCAAAGGAAGGGGCGTCTGGGTGGCTCAGTCGTTAAGCATCTGCCTTCGGCTCAGGTCATGATCCCAGGGTCCTGGGATCGAGCCCCACATCGGGCTCCCTGCTCAGCGGGAAGCCTGCTTCTCCCTTTCCCACTCCCCCTGCTTGTGTTCCCTCTCTCGCTGTCTCTCTGTCAAATAAATAAATAAAATCTTTTTAAAAAAATGAGGGGGGGGCGCCTGGGTGGCTCAGTCGTTAAGCGTCTGCCTTCTGCTCGGGTCGTGATCCCAGGGTCCTGGGATCGAGCCCCACATCGGGCTCTCTGCTCAGCGGGGAGCCTGCTTCTCCCTCTCCCACTCCCCCTGCTTGTGTTCCCTCTCTTGCTGTGTTTCTCTCTGTCAAATAAATAAATAAAATCTTTAAAAAAAAATGAGGGGGAAAGAAGAAAATAAAACATGGGGGGAAACCAGGACAAATAGAAGTCTAAAAGTTAGGTAATAGAAACAAGTTTAAATATATCAATAACACAATAAATGTAAAGATATTAAACTTGAGAGTGAAAATACAGAGCTTTCCATGTTGGATGACAGAAAACCCAGATATGTGCTCTTTATGAAAGACATACATAGGGTGTATATAAGGACATAGATTGAAAATAAAAGGATGGTAAAAGATATGTCAGAAAAATACTAACCAAAAGATAGTGCACCTATATTAACTTCAAGAAAAACAGGTATTAAGACAAAGTTAAGGATAGAGAGGATCACTACACAGTAATAAAATTCTTGATTTGCTAAGAAGTAATGCAATTTAAAACAATATGTGCATAATAAAATAACCTCAAATATAAAAAGCAAAACTGATAGAACTGCATGATGAAAATAGTAAATCAACTCTCATAAGGAGCAGATATACCTCTCTCAATTGTTGGTAGCCAAGCCATCAAAAAAAATAGTACATGTATAAAAGATTTGAACACAATTAACAAACTTGACCTAATGGACATATAGTTATAAACTCAATAATTAGAGTATTGTATTCTTTCAAATACACATTAAACATTTATAAAAATTAGCCATAATGATAGCCTCATCAAAATTTCAAAGAATAGATATGCAGAGCTGTTTTCACTAACCAAAAGAAATCCAAAGAGGATCTTTGCTTTTATGAAAAAAGGCATTACTGTACTAATGTAGGTCTTTTGTTAAAGTGAAGTGGCATAAGGCAAACTTTCAGAAGGCAGGGATACCTGTATGTGTCTGTAAGGTCCATTTGGTCTATAGTGTTGTTTAAATCTGCTGTTTCCTTATTGATTTTCTGTCTGCATGATACATCGATTGTTGAGAGTTGAGTACTAAAGTTCTCTACAGGGACAATTGGAATAGACCAATGGAACTAGAGAGACCAGTAACTGATTTGCTGTATGAGAGAGGGGGCTTGACAGATCAGTAGAGAAAAAGGCATTATCCACTAAGTGGAGCTGGAAAAAAAATGATTGTCTATATGAAAAGATGAAATGTAATCACTACTTTATATCACAGTGAAATGAAATGCCTTACACAACAATTAATTCCAGATGGATTAGAATTTGAATATCAAAAGAAAAACTTTAAACATTTAGTTCAAACTAGAGATGAATATATTTTTCACCTTGGAGTGGGGAAGTATTTGTATCCATCAAGATCCAGTTATAAAAGCAACATCCATGCTAGGTAGATCACGAGAGAGAAATTAAGAGAGGCAACTAGTTGCAAAGGTGTTGGAAAGGTGAACAGGCAAATAAAGGACAATGAAGCAACCCAGAGATTAACAATTATAGAAAGACCCCTTTACCCCCAGGAATGGACGGCAAAAGGGAAGAGATAATATCTCCAGAGCTCAGTAACTGGGGTCACCCATTTAGGAGCTGGAATAGTAGAGACTATTCAGTTGGAGCAGAAACAGGGTTGCCTAGCAGGATCTGTAACTATAGAAGAGACATGGCCACTCCCTGGGGATGCCACCCAAAGCAAATTTGCATTACATTAAGAGCTACAAATTGGTGATTCATATGATTGACAAAGGATTGGTATATGAAAGACTGCAAAACAATAATAAGATAAAAACAAATAATTCAACAGGCAAATAGGCAGAAGACATGAACAGACATTTCATAGAAGAGGAAACACATATGGCCAATATCCATATGAGCAGATGCTCAACCTCATTAGCAATCAGGGAAATGGAAACCAAAACTACAGTGAGATGCCATTTTACACTCATTCAATTGGCAAAAATTAAGAAGTCTGACAAGTGTTGGAGAGGATGAGGGACAACAGAATATCCTATACCTTGCTGATGGGAGTGAAAATTAGTACTACCACTTAGTTAAAACAATTTGGCATAATATCGTAAATTTGGATGTTTGTATACCCTACAATGCAGCAAGTCCACGTTGGGGTACAATAAGAGACATGTATAAGAATGTCCACACAAGCACTGTTTGCAATAACACAAAATAAGAACACCCTAAATGACAATCAACAGGAAAATGAACAAATTATGATATATAATTCAGCAGTGAAAATGAATGAACTAAAATCTTAAATGATAATATGGAAAATTTTCAGTAATTGAGCAAAAAAAGGCAACCCCAAGATTACATACGTAGTATGATCCTCTTTTTATAAAGTTCAAATTGGAGTTATGGGAGAGACAGGGAATGGGATAGAAGATGAGCACAAAGCCAGATATCAGATATGGGTAATGTTTTATTTTATTTTATTTTATTTTTTTTAAAGATTTTATTTATTTGACAGAGAGAGACACAGCGAGAGAGGGAACACAAGCAGGGGGAGTGGGAGAGGGAGAAGCAGGCTTCCCGCCGAGCAGGGAGCCCGATGCGGGGCTCGATCCCAGGGCCCTGAGATCATGACCTGAGCTGAAGGCAGATGCTTAACAACTGAGCCACCCAGGCGCCCCAGATATCGGTAATGTTTTAGTTCTCAAGTTGGACATAAGGATCACAGGTGGTCTTTATATTAATTAAGTAATTAAAATGAATAAACTAGACCATGCAAAAATCAATGGTGATAGTGCATTGTAAACCAAGGTTTATGATTAATCCAATTATTTGTAACAGAGGTCCTAAAGAAAATAAAAAGAATTGGTTAACAATTCTGGTTAAGCATAGCAGATTGACTAGGTGACGTTATTTCTGCTCCCTCCAAGACCTCATTCTAATTGACTCTAAAGTATGGCTAAAATTAACACAAGAAACAACAGGTGTTGATGAGGATGCAGAGAAAGGGGAACCCTCCTACATTGTTGGTGGGAATGCAAACTGGTGCAGCCACTCTGGAAAACAGCATGGAGGTTCCTCAAAAAGTTATACATTGAACTACCCTGAGACCTAGTAATTGCACTACTAGGTATTTACAAAAAAGGTACAAAAATACAGATTCGAAGGGATACATGCACCCCAATGTTTATAGCAGCATTATCAACAATAGCCAAACTATGGACAGAGCCCAAATGTCCATCAACTGATGAATGGATAAAGATGTGGTATAGATATACAATGGAATATTACTCAGCCATCAAAAAAGCATGAAATCTTTCCATTTGAAACGATGTAGATAGAGTTAGAGTGTATTATGCTAAGTGAAATAAGTCAGTCAGAGAAAGACAATTATATGATTTCACTCATATGTGGAATTTAAGGAACAAAACAGATTAACATATGGGAAGGGGGAAAAGAAAAAAAAAGGAGAGAGGGAAACAAACCATAAGAGACTCTTAATGATAGGGAACAAACTGGGGGTTGATGGAGGGAGATGGGGAGGGATGGGCTAGATGGGTGATGGGGATTGAGGAGGGCACTTGTTGTGATGAGCACTGGGTGTTGTATGTAAGTGATGAGTCACTGAATTCTACTCCAGAAACCAATATTGCACTGCATGTGAACTAACTAAAATTTAAATTAAAAAAAAGGAAAAACAAACAAAGAAATGAAAATAAAGAGAAAAATTGACTCCAAATTTTTATCTTTTGGTGCAGCCACTTTATTATTTATTATTTATTTATTTATTTGGGGGTGGTAAGAATCTCAAGCAGGCTCCATGCTCAGTGTGGAGCCTGACTCAGGGCTCAATCTCACCACCCTGAGATCATAACTGAGCCGAAATCATGAGTCAGACACTTAACTGACTGAGCCACCCAGGTGCCCCTCTAAAGTAACTTTTTAAATATTATAAACTCACAATGGCAAAAAAAGGACAAAAGAAAAGATCTGCAAGGAAAATGTCAAATTTTGGAAGCTGGAAAGTAGACAGAGGAGTGGTAGCTGACTTAGCCAGCCAGGGGAAGCCATCAGAGGGGAGAAACAAGCTGATTTTCACAGAACCCAGAAAGCCTTCAGAATTGGAGGTGTCAGGGGCATGTGGGTGGCTCAGTCGTTAAGCATCTGCCTTCGGCTCAGGTCATGATCCCAGGGTCCTGGGATCAGCTCCCTGCTCCGCGGGAAGCCTGCTTCTCCCTCTCCCACTCCCCCTGCTTGTGTTCCCTCTCTTGCTGTCTCTCTCTCTGTCAAATAAATAAATAACATCTTAAAAAAAAAAAAAGAATTGGAGCTGTCAGGTACCAAGGAAGGCAGAGTAATGCATGGGGCTGAAAATAGAAGGGTGAAGTGATATCTCATTGTAGTTTTGATTTGCATTTCCCTGATGATGAGTGATGCTGAGCATCTTTTCATGTGTCCATTGGTCATCTGTATGCCTTCTTTAGAAAAATGTCGAGTCCTGTCTTCTGCCCATTTTTTAATTGGATTTTTTTGTTTCTTTGTATGTTGAGATATAGAAGTGCTTTATATATTTTGGATATTAACCCCTTATTGGACATATCACTTGCAAATATTTTGTCCCATTCAGTAGGTTGTCTTTTTGTTTTCTTAATGGTTTACTTCACTGTGCAAAAGCTTTTATTTTGGTGTAGTCTGTATAGTTTAATTTTGCTTTTGTTTCCCTTGCCTTCATGCACTATTGGTGGGAATGCAAGCTGGTGCAGCAACTGTGGAAAACAGTATGGAGTTTCTTCAAAAAATTAAAAATAGAATTGCTATAAGATCCAGTAATTCCACTACTGGGTATTTACCCAAAGAGAATAAGCACTAATTCAAAAAGATAAATGCACCTCTATGTTTATAGCAGTATTATTTACAATAGCCAAATTATGGAACTTTCCTAAGTGTCCATCAATAGATGAATGGATAAAGAAGATGTGATATATATATATATATATATATATATATATATATATATATATACACACATAAAATATATAATGGAATATTATTCAACCACAAAAAGAATGAAATCTTGTTGTCATTTACAACAAAATGGATGGAGCTAGACAGTATAATGCTAAGCGAAATAAGTCAGAGAGAGAAAAATACCATATGATCTCATTCATATGTGGAACTTAAGACACAAAAATGAACAAAGAGAAAGAGAGGCAAACAAAAAACAGACTGTTAATGGGGCACCTGGGTGGCTCAGTCGGTTAATCATCTGCCTTCAGCTCAGGTCATGATCCCAGGGCCCTGGGATGGAGCCCAGTGTCAGGCTCCCCACTCAGTGGCGGGTCTGCTTCTCCCTCTCCCTCTGGTCCCCCCCCAACTCGTTCTCTCTCTCTCTCTCTCTCAGATATATAAATAAAGTCTTTAAAAAAAAAAACAGACCATTCACTATAGAGAACATACTGATGGTTACCAGAGAGTTTGGGGAGGGGGGATGAATGAAATAGGTGAAGGGGATTAATTTAGAGTACACTTATCCTGATGAGCACTGAGTAATGTACAGAATTGTTGAATCACTATATTGAACACTTGAAACTAATATAACACTCTATGTTAATTATACTTGAATAAAAAATAATAGTAATAAATAAATAAATAAATAAATAAAGGGGTTAATTAAAAATCTTAAAAGGGGCAAGCCTCATTTCTAACCCAGGCAGGTTTTACGCCTCCAGTCAGGGGACAGGAGATTTAATCTCTGGGAAATGGGGAACACCAGGCACTGTGAAGAATAGGAGGGAAAACAGATTAGCAAATCTATACACTAAGTGGTAAGTTTCCCTCTCCACCAGTCCCCAGAACTCTGGAAGCCAAGACCATCAAGTACACACACACACACACACAGAATGAAAGAGAGAGAAGAAAATATTTTTTTAACATTAGAGTATCAATCTAAGAGGTCTAACATTCAACTAATAAGAACTCCAGTAAAAGAGAACAGACTAAATAGAAAAATTTAAATAAATGATACAGTAAAATTTCTCAAAACTAAAAGACAGAATCCTTCATGAAGGACATGAGATTGAAAGGGCCCCACCAAGTACCCATCAAAATAAATGAAAATAATACCCACATAGAATATACAGTATCATGAAAGTTCAGAATACTGTGGTTAAGTAGGAGATCCTAAAAGCTTCAAGAAAGGAAAAGTGGATCAAAAGACCGATTATCACAGTGGTAGAAGAATTACCAACTGCAATAATGGGAGCTAGAAGATAATAAAGACATGCCTTAAAATTTTTTAGAGACAATAATTTCTGACTCAGGATTCTGAATTTAGCAAAGTATCAATCACATGTGAGGGGAGAATAAAGTTGTTTTCAAACATATATGATCCCCCCCAAACATGGAACTCTCATGTACCCTTTCTCAGTAAGATACTAGAGGATGTACTCCCCCAAAGTGAAGAATTAAGACATAAAAAGAGGGTAACATGGGATCTAGGAAAATGGGAGAGAAAGAGGAAGAAACTTTCAGGATGAGACCTGGGCAACATGTCTAAAGAAAAATAAGTCCAAATCGGAGCAGGAGGATGAAGAAGTCATTATAGGAAGGGGATCTCCAAAGGCAAAAAAAATAAGGAACCAAACCTGATGTGCTTGGCTGTATTAAGAGTAATTTTACATCTCTGGTTAGAAAATCTGGAAGAAAACATAATCATAGGTGTAGAGAAAGC
Source organism: Leptonychotes weddellii (assembly GCF_054177405.1). Classification (NCBI taxonomy): domain Eukaryota; kingdom Metazoa; phylum Chordata; class Mammalia; order Carnivora; family Phocidae; genus Leptonychotes; species Leptonychotes weddellii. Next base: position 3,156,611 of record NC_138385.1, on the reverse strand, counting down.
AAAAGCAGAGGGACTAAATGAAGCAAGTACTGAGTTCAGGAAAAAATCAAAAGGCTTGTAATAGGGAGGAAAAGGTAATCATATTTCACTCTGTGGCTCAGCTGTGAGCAATGTCTACATAGTCATAATAACGTAAACACTGAACATTTATTTCACCAAATATTATGATGGAACTATATTGAAGCAGGGGGAAGAGGGTCTTTAGGGGGCACAGCACTAGCGCACCTTCCGTACCCCCATGCCAGGTCACCAATGTTAACTGTTGCCCCATCTCACACCATACACAACAATGAACTCCAGATGGATCAAACACTTAAATGTCAAAAGCAAAACTTAAAAACTGAGTGGACATTATTTTTCTGACCTTGGGGTAGGGAAGAATTTCTTAAACAAGACCCAAAATGCCCTGAGAGAAAATTGATAAATTAGGAGTCTATTCGTTAAAAAACATAATCAAGGGGCGCCTGGGTGGCTCAGTTGGTTAAGCGACTGCCTTCGGCTCGGGTCATGATCTCGGGGTCCCGGGATCGAGTCCCGCATCGGGCTCCCTGCTCGGCGGGGAGCCTGCTTCTCCCTCTGACCCTCTCCTCTCTCATGCTGTTTCTCTCTCGCTCGCTCTCTAATAAATAAATGAATAAAATCTTTAAAAAAAAAAAAAACATAATCAAAATGAGAAGACAAGTCCCAGACTGAGAGAAGATTTTTGTTACACATATAAACAACAACATATCTAAGGTAAAGAACTACAAATCATTAAGAAACAGATAAGCACTGCAATGAAAACAAGCAAAGGACATGAGCAGGCATTTCAAAGGAAAAAGAAATACATATAGTCTCTCTCTGTGTCTCTCTTTGTCTCTGTCTCCTTGTCTCTGTCTTTCTCTTCCTATATGTATGTATATTTCTCCATATAATCTCTGTGTGTATATATATAATCTCTTTCTGTATATATATTATATACATAATAAATATATACAGAGAGAGAAAGACAGTCTACCTCATTATTGATCAGGGAAATGCAAATCAAGAGAAGCTGGAGCCAGTCTCTAATGTCACCTTCTGCATGAGGCCTTCCCTGACCACCCTATTTACAATTCTAGCCCAACATATTCCCTGATTTATACAGCACTTATCACCATCTAGTACACGATCTACCGTACATGTTTATTTTGTTTACTTCCTGTTTCCTTCATCCCACTTAAATGTCAACTGCACGAAGCCATGAAATTTTGTCTGGCACAATGCCTGGCACTTGGTAGGTCCTTAATAAATATCTGTTGACTGAGCGGATGAATGGATTTAATAAAGCAAGAGCTCAGAGGAAACACAACAAGTAAAATAGAAAAAAATATTCAGAGGTTTATTGTGAGTAAATTTTCTCAAAATAAAGCAAGAACTGAATCAGCAGATCATAAAAGCATACCACATATGAAGAAAAAATAGATATAGAATCATTAACTTGGAGGCACGTCCCGATTAAATTATTTAACTTGAAGTATAGAAAAAGTTCTTCAGATAGTCAAGCAGAAAGAGTAAATCAGCAAAGGGAATAAAAACCAGACTTCCCTGTACTTCTCCATAGAAACTATCAGGGTCAAAAAAACAGTGGAGCAATGTTCCTCAAAGTTCTGAAGGAAAGAAAGTATGGCTCAAGAATATTACACCCAGCCAATTTATTATTCAAAGATGAATGCTATCCACAGTCAGGGAAGACTTGGGGAATTGAGTATTCATTAGCCCTTCTTGAAAGACAAATCCTGCCAACCAAGGGATAGATCAGAATTCAAAAATAGGTAGCTATGAGCAATGAACCCATTAAAATATAAAACTAAGGATCTAAGGATCTCCACTAAATGACTGGGGAGTCACAGCCTTGCCAAATAGAATGCATTATAACAATTGACAAAGTAAAGCTGATATAACCAACAAAAACTGGGATGTGGGGGAACAAGAAAATGTAAAGGTCCCATCCTCTGTCCTAGGAGTCAACTGATAGTGGCTACAGAGATTTTTAAAAGGAAGGGAAGGGAAGGGGAGAGGAGGCAGGGGAGAAGGGAGGAGAGAGGGAAGGGGAGGAGAAAAAAAAAAAAGTTTCCAATCATTTCACTCTATGACCAGTAGACCTCGTGGAGAGAAGCAGTTACATCAAGTTCTACAGTTCCTTTATTTTCACACTGGTTCCTTTTTTTATCACTTATATTCAAATAAAACCAAATTTCACGCTTTTCATTGAAAATAACATGACTGGTATGATCACAGTATTATAAAGTTATTTCTAGATAGCTTGCTGTCTTCTACCTGGACATACCCATAAAGAGACAGTTGGGATGCTGTTCACCAGATGTTAACTGTATTTTTTTTCTTTTCTGGGTGGTGCAACTGTTGGTGATGTATTTGTTTCTTCACTGCAATTCTTAAATTGCTTCAATTTTATAATATGCATTACCTACCTTATAAAACAATACAGCCATTACTCTTTTCAAAATATTAGGAATGAAGAAACATCCTCCCTTGTGTGTAAACCAATACATAGAAAGCTGTTTATTGCTGTATTTTTTTATAATAGAGAAAAATGAAAACAACATAAATGTTCATGTTGGAGGAACAGTTAAAAAATGCTGTGGTATTTCCAAAAAGAGCTACACTGCAGTGTAGCTTATAACTTATAAGAATGAAGTAGAATTATACATGGAAAGATTGCCAGGACAGACAAGAGAAAACAGCCAGTTACAGAATGATGCTTGTAGTAAGATGCCATTGTAGTTCTTTTCCAAACACACACAACAAAACTCTACATTTCTGTGTATGGGTTATTGCAGAGAAAAAGGTCAGGAGAAAGATGCACTAACCAGATAACTGGGATTCACCAGAGAGCAGCTGGGGATGGGGCTGAGTCCAGGAGGCTGGCCTTATCTGTAAAGGATGACATTTTTAAAAAGAAGATTTATCAAGTATTAATTGCATTATTTAAAACCCCTTTGCTTTTAAGACAAAATGTTCAGCTTGATTGTTTGAAGCTCATAGAAGGGTCAGCTTTGACAGCAGAAGAATCATGCTCCAGTCTAGACCCAGCAGCAAAGAGCCAGAAGAATCTGCCCTCTCTCCCCAAGACAGAAGGAGGTGGAGGAGGTGGCTCCCTAATGGGGGGAGGCATTTTCCAGTTAAGGCTGCAAAGCAATGAAGAAAGCCTTCTGGGAAGAGATTGAGAAGGTGGTGGCATTTGTTTGCAGTGAAATGAGAGTTCTAGAGGGCCTTTGGGAAGAGCTTGGTGGAAAGGGGCAATGGCTGGGAGGAACCAGGGTCAGAATGCTCATAACAATAATGGGATGGGGATATTGGGTGGGGAAGGGGCTTGTCTGCCCTGAAGTGTCTGAGGATTACAGTGATGAGAGGTCTGGTTGGAAATGACTGGCCTCAGACATGCCCAGATTGGCTTATGGTCCTACTTATGCCTGACAGCCCCAAATTAGCAGCTGAGCAGCAAGAAACCTGTTTTTGGAGGGGACTGCCAAGAAATCTGTGGAGGGCTGGCAAGAGCCCTGCTTACCTGGTGACAGGAATGGCAGCAAGGCAGTGGGGGTGATGGCAAAGGCCATTATTTATCCTCTGCTTATGTATGTAATGGATATAATATTTGTTAAAAATAAAAACAGCAAGGACAGTGCTTATTAGGTGCCAGGCACTGTTGAAATGCTTTACACACATATTCAGTCCTCACAACTCTAGGAAGTAGGTCTGTCTCCATTACACAGTCATGGAAACTAAAGCCCAGTGATGGTAAAAGTGACTGGCCCAAGACCCCATAGCTTATACATGGCCGAGCTGGGATTCAAACCTATGCAGCCTGGCTCTCATATCGGGCTCTTAACCACCACGCTAATTATAAAATACCATATTTTAACATTCTGAGATGCCCTTTTTTCATCTCTGAAATTGAGATGCATCTTACAATCAGTGGAATTTCACAGTTTAGCTGGCAAAGTTTTCACTTTCTTAAGGGTATGCAAAATAACAGTGCTTCTTAAATTCAATGATATGGAGTACTAAACTGTCATAGTATTCATTCTCCTGAGATCATGGTGCTGTGGGACTTTGCACACATTAGTGCTTGGGGAAGATCTTCAGCATCAGTAAGACCCAAGATGGGGCTGAGTGGGGTGGGGGTAGCATGATGAGCACTTGGTGGTCCACATCCTGAGCTTCATTAGGGCACCCTTCAGCAGCAGATGCTAGCAAGACCCTCAGTGACCAGGTGGGGCAAAGGATATGGCTACAGTGGCCAGCAGGGATCCAGAGGGCAGCACAGAGACCCCCAAGTGGATCTGAGACCCCCTCTCCCTGAGGATACATAAGAATCTCCCCATGGCCCTCTCCTGCCATATGGCATCTGGCAGCCCTCCATCCCTTTGTCTCCCAGTGGCCTCCTCTCAACTCATCACTAATAAGCTACACTTGCTGGAACCCATTCCATGCCCCAGCACATGATTCTGCCTCCTTAAGCACAATGCTGAAATGTCTGGCTCTGCCAGGAAGCCCATCATGTCCCCTTCTGCCCATAGAATCCAAACTAAATCCATGGGCGAGAGGTTTCAGGGGCTCAATGCCCTCAGCCCCAGATCTAGTAGGTTCAGGACCAGGAGGAAGTCCCGGGACAGTCAAACAGGATAGAGAATTAGAAAACCAGAACTCTTTCCAAGTTCTGGCTCAGAGATGGCATTATGTGTCAAACTCAGTAGTGGACACAGGCAAAACCAGCAGGAGAATGGGGCTGAGTTGGTAGCTGAGGGAGCCTATGGGAGTCTGAGCAGTTACAAACGAATACCACTCTTTCCCTGCCTGTGCTCAGAATCAATTGAAAGAGACAAACTTCAGGACTTCCCTGGGCCCCAGGGATGTGCCCACTTTTTCAAGTTCAAGCTAACAGAAACTCAAATCTCTTTGCCATTTCTCCTTAGCGTGCCACATTAGAACTTTCCTAACCACCAAGAGAACCAAAATCAAAGGAGAGAAATGACAAGCAGCGCTTATTCTGGGAGTGGGGCGGGGTGGGGGGGGGAGGCTCCTGATTTCCAGAAAGAGATTCCTCCCAGTTTCCTCTAGTCGGGGAGAAGGGAGGTCATGCAGTGAATATGTATGGTTTGGTGAGGCCATACTAAATTGTACTGACTGCAGCAATGCACATACATGGGAACCCAGAAGTCTGTGGATCTTCACTTGGGTCACCAGTGTGGCCCAGCTACTCTGAATTGGTTGCCTATAGTTACTGTCACAAACTGACTTCTTCATCCTCTATTGTCCCCTTCTCTATTCATGGCTTCTACACTCCTGTGGTTCATTCTCCCGTATAACAATCCTCCATCTCTCATTCCATGGCTCCTCTGATCTCTCTTGACCTAATAACCTTTCAACTTCTGCTCCCACTGCTCACTGCCTCATCCTTCAGAAGCTCCCAGCTATAAGTTCCTTAGAGAATCTGATAGGTCAAGCCAATTTTTTTGTGTGTGCTGGGCCACAGCATAGAGCACCCCATGGATACACTGAAAGCTCCTTGAAGGCACCTAAGTACTTCATATTTTGTAAAAATTTTAAATAGTAGTATAATTTTTATTTTCAGTTTCCATGTGTTCATTGCTAGTATATAGAAATACAACTGATGTTTGTATGTTGATCTTGTATCCTGCAACATTGCCGAACTCACTTATTAGTTCTAAGGGTTTTTAAAAATGTATTTCCTGAGGTTTTCTACATAGAAAATCATGCCATCTACAAGTAAGGACAGTTCTATTTAGAAGGCCAAAATTAATAGAACTGAAAAAATAAATACACAAATCCATAATTATAGTCGGAGACATCTCCCCCCGCCCCCCCCCCCCGTCAGTAACTGATAGATCATGCAGGCAGAAAATCAGTAGGGATACAGATGACCTGAACAGCACTATCAATCAATTTGATCTAATTGACATGTATAAAATACTCCATACAGTACCTAGTGCAGCCTTGGCTTATGATCCCAAGAAGCATCTGAAGTGTGTAGCTGCCCCAAAGCATTGGATACTGGATAAACTAGACAAAGCGTTTGCTCCTGGTCCATACACCAATACCCACAGGCTGAGAGAATGTCTCTCCCTCATCCTTTTCCTAAGGAACAGACTTGAGTATGCCCTAAAGGAGATGAAATAAAGGCAATCTACATGCAGTGGTCCATTGAGATTAATAGTAAGGTCTGGACTGATATAACCTCCCCTGCTGTTTTTTTGGTTGTCATCAGCATTGACAAGAGCAGAGAGAATTTCTATGTGATCTATGACACCAAAGGTTGTTTTGCCGTCCATTACATCACACCTGAGGAGGCCACATACAAGCTGTGCAAAGTGAGAGAGATCTTTGTGGGCACAAAAGGAATCTCTCATCTGGTGACTCATGATGTTCACTCCATCCACTACTCTGATTCCTTCATCAAGGTGAATGACAACATTCAGATCGATTTGGAGACTGTTTATGGTGGTGACCAGAGGTGCTAACTTGGGAAAAATAGGCATGATCACCAACAGAGTGAGACATTCTGGCTCTTTTGATGTGGTTTATGTGAAAGATGCTAAAGGCAACAGCTTTGTCCCCCAGATCTCCAACATTTTTGTTATTGGCAAAGGCAAGAAAACATGGATTTCCTTCCCCTGAGGAAAAGAAATCTGTCTCACTATTGCTGAAGAGAGACAAGAGACTGGCTGCCAAACAGAGCAGTAGGTAAAATAATCTGTAGGTAAAATGATTGGAAGTGTTTTTTTTTTTTTTTTACTTAATTCAAGATAATATGGCATGAAAATAAAATAATCCATCCAACAACCACAGAATTACACAAACTTCTCAAGCTCACATGGAACACTCACCAATATAGACCACATTGTGGACCATAAAATACACTAATAATTTTAAAACAGGAGAAATCATACAAAGTATGTTCACATACCACAATAGAATTAAATTAGAAATCAGAAACAGAAAAGTAGCCAGAAAACTGCAGAATATTTGGAGATTAAACAGCATACTTATAAATAACACATGGGTCAAAGAAGGAGGCTAAAAGAAATCTAAAAATATTTTTAACTAAATGACAATGAAGTGACACCTGGGTGGCTCAGTTGGTTGAGCGTCTGCCTTCGGCTCATGTCATGATGCCAAAGTCCTGGGATCCAGTCCTGCATCAGGCTCCTTGCTCAGCAGCAGGGAGCCCGCTTCTCCCTCTGCCTCTCTCTCTCTGACAAATAAATAATAAAATAAAATCTTAAAAAAAAAAGAAAATGAAAATACATTTATCAAAATCTATAGGATGCAGCAAAAGCAATGCTTAGAGGGAAATTTATAGCATTAAATGCATATATTAGAAAAGAAGAAAGATCTAAAATCAATAATGTAAGCTTCTATGTTAGAAAACTAGAAAAGAGCAATTTAGGCCTAAAGGAATCAGAAGAAAAGAAATAAAAAATTGAAGCAGAAATCAATGAAATTGAAAACAGAAAAACAAGTGAGAAAAATCAATCAAACCAAAAGCTAATTCTTAGAAAAGATCAATAATATTGATAAAACTCTAGCCAAGGGTGACTAAGGAAAAAGAGAGAAGATACAAATTACTAAGATCAGAAATGAAAGAGTAGCCATCATTATTAATCCCATGGAATCTAGGATAATAAAGGAACACTATGAACAACTTTATGCTGACAAATTTGATAACTTAGATGAAATGGATCAGTTCCTCGAAAGATACAAATTACCGCTGGGTGAGCAGGAAGCCTGCTTCTCCTTCTCCCTCTGCCACTCCCATTGCTTCTGCTCTCTCACTCTCTCTTAAATAAATAAATAAATAAATAAATAAATAAATAAATAAATAAATAAATAAAATCTTTAGAAAGGAGGAGCAAGACGGCGGAGGAGTAGGAGACCTGGATTTTGTCTGGTCCCAGGAATTCAGCTGGATAGGGATCAAACCATTCTGAACACCTACAAACTCAACAGGAGATCGAAGAAAGGAATAGCAACAACTCTCTGAACAGAAAAGCGACCACTTTCTGGAAGGTAGGATGTGCGGAGAAGTGAATCCGAGGCGATATTCAGGATAGACGGCGGGGGAAGGGCCGCCGTCGGCCGCTTGTGGCAAGTGATAGAACCACGGAGCACAAAATCGGAACTTTTAAAAGTCGGCTCTGCTGAGGGACGTCACTCCGGTGGCTAAGCGGGGGGTGGAACCCTCTGGGACAGTGTGGTCTCAGGACCCTTGGGGTCTCAGAAAGACCGGGGGTGCCTGAGTGCGGCAGAGCTCCCAGGTATCGGAGCAGGGAAGCCGGCTGCAGAGGCGGAGCCCAGGCACGGGCTCTCAGCTCGGGGTTGCCATAAACTGTGATCCGCGGCACAGTCAGGCCCCTGCTCCTCCAGCA
>NC_138385.1:3129852-3147682 GCF_054177405.1 Leptonychotes weddellii | reverse complement strand
CCTTGACGATTCAGGGTTTTTTCTGGTACCATACAAATTTTAGGACTGTTTGTTCCAGCCCTTTGAAAAATGTCATTGGAATTTTGATCGGGATGGCACTGAAGGTATAGATTGCTCTGGATAGCATAGACATTTTAACAATGTTTATTCTTCCGATCCATGAGCATGGCATGTTTTTCCATCTTTTTGTGTCTTCTTCAATTTCTTTCATGAGTGTTCTGTAGTTCTTAGAGTATAGATCCTTTACCTCTTTGGTTAGGTTTATTCTGAGGTATCTTATGGTTTTTGGTGCTATTGTAAATGGAATCGTTTCTCTAATTTCTCTTTCTACAGTTGCATTGTTAGTGTATAAGAAAGCAACTGATTTCTGTGCATTGGTTTTGTATCCTGCCACATTACTGAATTGCTGTATGAGTTCTAGTAATTTGGGGGTGGAGTCTGGTTCTTTGAAAGAATTAATAAGATCAATAAACCACGGGCCAGACTTACCCAAAAGAAAAGAGATAGGACCCAAATTAATAAATTTATGAATGAAAGGGGAGAGATCACGGCTAACACCAAGGAAATAGAAACAATTATTAGAAATTATTATCAACAACTATATGCCAATAAATTAAGCAACCTGGAAGAAATGGATGCTTTCCTGGAAACCTATAAACTGCCAAGACTGAAACAGGAAGACATTGACAACCTGAATAGGCCAATAACCAGTAACGAGATTGAAGCAGTGAACAAAAACTTCCCAAAAAACAAGAGTCCAGGGCCTGATGTATTCCCTGGGGAAGTCTACCAAACATTCAAAGAAGAAATAATATCTATTCTCCTGAAGCTGTTTCAAAAAATAGAAACAGAAGGAAAGCTTCTAGACTCATTCTATGAGGCCAGCATTACCTTAATCCCCAAACCAGGCAAAGACCCCATCAAAAAGGAGAATTTCAGACTGATATCCCTGATGAATATGGATTCCAAAATTCTCAACAAAATCCTAGCTAATAGGGTCCTACAATACATTAAAAGGATCATCCGCCACGACCAAGTTGGATTTATCCCCGGGATGCAAGGGTGGTTCAACAGTCGCCAATCAATCAATATGATAGAACACCTTAATAAGAAGAGAGAGAAGAACCATATGGTCTTCTCAATTGATGCAGAAAAAGCATTTGACAAAATGCAGCATCCTTTCCTGATTAAAATGCTTCAGAATATAGGGATAGAGGGAATATTCCTCAAGTTCAGAAAATCCATCTATGAAAAACCCACAGCGAATATCATTCTCAATGGGGAAAAGCTGAGCGCCTTTCCCTTAAGATCAGGAACACATCAAGGATGCCCCCTCTTGTCACTATTGTTCAACGTAGTACTAGAAGTCTTAGCAAGAGCAATCAGACAACAACAAGGAATAAAAAGTATTCAAATTGGCAAAGAAGAAATCAAACTCCCTCTCTTCACAGATGACATGATACTTTATGTGGAAAATCCAAAAGACTCCATCCCTAAATTACTTGTTTCCATGTATTTTTTAATTTCCTGTTTGATTTCTTGGTTGACCCATTCATTTTTTAGTAGCATGCTATTTAACCTCCAATTATTTTTGCTCTTTCCAGATTTTTTCTTGTGTTTGATTTCTAGCTTCATAGCATTGTGGTCAGAAAAGATGCTTGGTATGACTTTGATTTTTTAAATTTGTCAATTTGTTTTATGGCCTAATATGTGATCTATTCTGGAGAATGCTCCATGTGCACTTGAAAAGAATGTGTATTTTGCTGTTTTAGTGTGGAATGTTCTGAATATATCTGTCGGATCCATCTGGTCCAATGTGTCATTCAAACCCACTATTTCCTTGTTGATTTTCTGTTTGGGTGATCTGTCCATTGATGTAAGTGGGGTGTCAAAGTTCCCTACTATTATTGTATTACTATTGATTACTTCCTTTATGCCTGTTAATAGCTGCTTTATGTATTTGGGTGCTCCCATGTCGGGTTCATAAATGTTTTCAATTGACACATCTTCTTCCTGGATTGTTCCCTTTATGATTATATAGTGTCCTTCTTTGTATCTTGTTACAGACTTTGTTTTAAAGCCTATTTTGGCTGATATAAGTACTGCTACCCTGGCTTTCTTTTCATATCCATTTGCATGATAAATGCTTCTCCTCTTCACTTGCAATCTGCATGTGTTTTTAGGTCTGAAATGAATCTCTTGTAGTCAGCATATAGATGGGTCTTGCTTTTTTTGTCCATTCCATCATCTTATGTATGTCTTTTGATTGGAGCATTTAGTCCATTTACATTCAAAGTAATTATTGATAGATATGTATTTATTGCCATTTTGTTATTAGTTTTATGGTGGTTTTTGTAATTCTTCTCTGTTCCTTTCTTCTCTTGGTCTTTTCTTTCGTGGTTAGTTGGCTTTCTTTAGTTAGGTACTTGGATTCCTTTCTCTTTACTTTTTGCATATCTTATTACTAGTTTTTGATTTGTGGTTATCCTTTGTCGACAAATGTTGTTGAATGAATGAGTGACAAAGAGGTGGTTGGTGGCTTCAATGAGAACAACTTAAAGGGTGAGACAGTTGAACTAAGGGGCTGTGGTCAGATCATGTGCTGACTACATGAGGAATTTCAGAAAATGGGTACATTTGGGTTTTGACTATGAAAGGGGTGGCTGAAGAGGGCTGGAGTGGACGGTCACTGGTGATGAGAAGGCTGATGTGTGAAAAGCCCATTACTCCTTCAGAGTCTTTGTGGTCATATATGGTGACAGATGCATGCAGATGTTCCAGTTTGTCCTTGTTTTCATCTGTTCTACACCCAGCTTTTCTTCTCAGCAGTGGCCTGGGACCTCAGACCCACCACCAGACACTTGGTTATGAACCTAAAAAAGGCATTAGCCACACAAAGGGAGCAAGTTTCCATAAACTTCACCACAAACTCTTCTGCTTTGCTGATACAGGCAGCTAAATGTACATAGCTTCTTGGATTTTCCTGTTAGCTCTGACTTGTCCACCACATCAGTGCTTCAGGGGAACTCATCAGTAACCCTTGCTCTGATCCTCTAATTCTCCCTTCTGGACCTTCACTTCTTAGCTCCCCCCACCATTTTGTGAGGTCTCATTTCCCATAATGCCCATACTGACTCTGTTGCCCTGACTGAACTGTGACTGGTGCGGTTATGGTTGGCTTATCCTCTTGAACATTGAAGCCACCCAAGATGATGGTGTGGCTTTGGGGGAGGATGAAGACTATGGTCCTGCAGGTTAAGTCTCTGGTGACTGAAGCACCCTGAGTAGAAGGTCATTAGATGACAGCAACCAGGAGGGATGAAGGGTGGTAGAGTCTATGGGTGGAGAAAGTAACTAAAGTGTAGGAGATTTCCCAATGGCAGAATAAAGGCCTGAGAACAGCACTGTGGAATGAGAAGAATGCTCACCCATGTTTCACCCTTAGGTGAGAACCAAACCTCAGGATGAGGAGGTTGAAAGAACTTCCAGTTGAGAGAGCCAGGCTAAACAGTGTGATTTTATAGGCTAGGAATGTCTGAATAGTGCAATGGTGAATGCTTAGCAACTAACAAGTTGTGTGACCTTGGGGAAACTTTTTGCCCTTTCTGCCTCAGTTTCTCTATCTGTTCAAAGAAATTATGATAGTACTACCACATAAGGCTGTTGAGGAAATTAAAAGGAACTAATACAGTTAATACTGCTAAGAACAGTACTCTCAAAGCAGTGCTTGACAATACATACTTACTAAAGCGTTTTTAAAAAATTTCGTTTGTCCCTTCTCAAAATTCTGAAGGGAGAGTAGGTTAGGGATTATTACCCCCAGATGAAGAATGTGATGTCCAGAGAGATTAAGGAAGTTACCGAACATTCAGTTAGGATCAGAGTTGGGACAAGTCCCCAGTTTCCTGACTTGCTGGTCAGCGCATTTTCTACCATAGCCCACTGCATTAAGGGCTTCTGAGAAGTGGTAAGAGAACAGACTAGATGATAAGCAGTGTTTCATTGGCCAGGAAATTCTCCTTCTCATCAAATCCCACCTTGGCAGAGCCCTCAGTTACAGCAACCCTGCCTAACAGTCACCCAGACTGTTCACTACCAGCCCCTTTTCATTGTCACTGATTCCAGGTCCCTCCCCTGCTTGATCCTGAGAGTTAGCTGGTGAAGATTTAATCTGCCCTCAGCCTGACCCAGTACATCCCACCGAGTTCCTGCTGAGCATAATGTTCAGACAAACTATTGATCTGATTAGCCCGGGCGCCTCCTGCTCTGGTCGGCCCCCTGCGGCGCTAATAGAAGGGGAGGGAGATTAAATTAACAATGATGCTGAGATGGGGGAGCTGCTGAAATGCGTTTACAAATGGATTTTTAATATAAAAAATAAGGGCAATTGGCACTGGCAATTAGGATGTAATGAAGGCCCTTGTAGCTAGAGCTGCTGATAAGAGGGTAGTAAATTGAAGAATGAGAAACTCCCATACCAACAGATTCTGAGAGCAAATATCTAGAGCTATTCCTATAACTAGTAACTATGGGCTTTTCTTTGCCATTGGTTGCAGTGACCAAAGTAGGGCGTAGACAAGCCTAAAGCAGAACTTTCCCAAATAATATGAGGGTGTCAGGGCAGAATGGGACCCCTTTAGCAAGTGAGAGCAGGGTTATGGGCACTTAGCAAACGATGGTGGCAAAGAAAGAGCATGGCTCAATGAACTTGATGATAATAATGTTTTTTTAAAGTATATTCACAGTTGTACAGTCGTCACCACAATCAATTTTAGAACATGTCATCACCCCCCAAATAAACCCTGTGCTCTTTAACAGTCACCCCCCCCAATCTTCCCTCCCCCAAGCCATTAGCAACACTAATCTGCTTTCAGTCTCTATGGATTTGCTTATTCTGAGCATGTCATATAAATGGAATCATACAATATGTGTGGATTTGTGTGTCTGGTTTCTTTCACTTAGAATGTTTTCAAGGTTTATCTGTGCTGCAGCATGTATTAGGACTTTGTTCCTTTTTTATGGTTGAATAATATTCCATTGTATAGATACACCACTTTTCTTTATCCATTTGTACATTGATGGACATCTGGATTGTTTCCACTTGGGTGATATTATAAATAATTATCCTATTTTTTATGTACATGTTTTTGTGCGAACATATGTAATTTCTTGTGGATATATATCTCAGAGTCAAATTGCTAGGTCATTTGGTAACACTCCATGTTTAACTTTTAAAGGAACTTCCAAACTCTTTTCCATAGTACCCACACCATTTTCCATTCCTACCAGCAATGTACAACAGTTCCAATTTTTCACGTCCTTACCAGCACTTGTTATTTTCCATTTTTAAAACTATAATCATCATAGTGGGTATGAAGTGGAATCTCATTGTGCCTTTGATTGGCATTTCCCTAATGACTAATGATAGTGAGCATGTTTTCATGTGTTTATTGGCCATCTGTATATCTTCTTTGGAAAAATGTCTTTGCAGATCCTTTGCCCAATTTTTAATTAGGTTATTTGGTTTTTTATGGTTGAGTTGTAAGAATTCTTTATATATTTTGGATAGTAAACCCTTATCAGATCTCTGATTTGCAAATATTTTCTTCCATTCTGTGGGTCATCTTCACTTTCTCAATTGTGTCCTTTGATGTACAAAAACTTTTAATTTTGATGAAGTCCAACTTACTTCTTTTTTCTTTTGTTGCTTATATTTTTAGTGTCATCTGACTGGCTTTCAAGGCAGTAGATCTGACCTATCCTATCCTATGACCACCCCAGCCCTATAACCCAATGATTCTGTTGCAGGTCCTTGGTCCCAAGCAAGAAATTAAAAACTTAATTTTTTTGAGAACACATTGATATGCTTATAGATATTGATAATTTTTGGGAAGTTGTGAGGCTAGACCCAATTACAGTGGATAGAGGGAGGCTGTAGCAAATTGTATTTCCATAGCTCTGCAACACAAACACACTGAAATATTCCCATTAGTAACTCCAATATTCCTATTAGTAATTGAAGGTTGTAATAATACTGTGGAAGAAATGTGACCTTCACAGTGGCTGAACGATACAAAGATGGGCCATTTTCAAGTGACTCTAGTATTGATGTCAATAAATCAGAGCAATCAATAAATTGCTCTGATGAAAGCACTAACAGCAAAACTAATATTGGTAATAACAATAACCGATATGAACACTCTGCTTCCCACCAAGACCAGTCCTAAATTGAGGACCCATACTCTGTACTTCTCTGTTTCTGCTGCATGTCTTTGAGACTGTCGTCCACTTCATCTTTACATGCTCAAACCTACTTGACTTTTTTGCTGCTTTTTAAATTAATTTTTATTCAAATTTCAGTTAGTTAACATACAGTGTAATATTAGTTTCAGGTGTTGAATTTAGCGATTCAGCACTTCCATACAACACCTGATGCTCATCACAACTTGTGCATTCCTTAATCCCCATCACTTATTTCATGCTTCCCCCCACCTCCCCTCTGGTGATCATCAGTTTGTTCCCTAGAGTCAAGAGACTGTTTCATGGTTTGCCTCTCTCTCTCTCTCTTTTCCCGTATGCTCATTTGTTTTGTTTCTTAAATTCCACATATGAGTGACTTTTAAAGCCCAGCTTACTTCTGCCATGAAGCTTTCCCTGATTTCCCCCAACTTTAACCTTCAGATGTACCCTGACGGGGGTATAGCTCAGTGGCAGAGCATTTGACTGCAGATGTACCCTGAGGTGAGAGGCACTAGTCAACTGCAGATGGAACAATGACTTGGAGGAGCCCAGAGCTCAGGATGAGGAGGTGGGAAGGGCCTCCAGATTGGAGAGCCAGGCTGAAGACTTTAATTCTATAGACTAGGAGTGGTCAAATAGTGCAATGGTGAAATGCTTAGCCACCAAATGCTGTCTAACTTTGGGATAATGTTTGCTTTCTCTGTGCCTCAGTTTCCCTATCTGTTCAATGAGATTATGGTAGTACCTACCTCATAGGACTGTTAAGGAACTTAAATGAGTTAATACATGCAAAAGACTAAGAGCAGTAGTCTCTTAGAGTAGTGCTTGACAAGTAATACACACTCACAAAGGTTTTATTTATTTCTAAATTTCATTTGCTTAAAATCTCAGGCTCCTGACATGAGAAACCCACAGGGAGGTCCCATGAGCCTCAGGTTCCACCCCATGAGGACTTCTCATCAATGCTATCATCTGCACAGAGCAGACTGGAATATAGTAGGTAGCAGAGTCTCTTGGACCAATGCAGTGTCTTTGGTAACATTTGAACTTAAAATATGGAGCATACATTTAAAAAATTTTAAATCTACCAATAAACTATTAGAATTAATGAGCACAGTCATTTATACATACCAGCAACAAACACATGGAAAAAAATTTAATGATGTCATTTACAACAGCAACAACAAAAATGAATTACACAGGATTAATATAACAAAAATGTGCAAGATCTCTACACTGAATACTACAGAACATTGCTGATAAATTACAGAAGATCTAGAGAAATGGAGATATATATCATGTTCATGGATTGGAAGGATCAATATTATTAAGATGTTAATTCTCCCCAAATTGATCTACAGACCCAGTGTGATTCCAATAAAAAAAAAAATCACAGAGGATGTGTGTGTGTGTGAATTGACAATTTGATTGTGAAATTTATATGGAAATTCAAAGGACTGAGAATAGCTAAGATAATCCTGAAGAAGAACAAAACCAAGGGCACTTATACCACTCTAAATCAAGATTTATAAAACCACAGTAATTATGTCAGTGTATTATTGGCACAAGGATAGGAAAAACAACTGGGCAATGGGACAGGATAGAGTCCAGAAACTGATCCAACTTATGTCAATTGATTAATGTCAAAGATGATACTGCAGTTCAGTGGAGGAAGGATGGCGTTTTTGGTAAATGGTGCTAGCCTTCTGGATATCCGCGTGGGGAAAAATGTATTTGGATCCCACCTCATACTATATGCAAAAATCGATTCTAGATGTAATAATATCCACATGTGAAAGGTAAACCAATACATCTTATAGAAAATAAAATAAAATAAAAAAAACATCTTCGGGGAGCCTGGGTGGCTCAATCAGTTAGGCCTTTGGTTCCGGTCATGATCTCAGGGTCCTGGGATTAAGTCCCACATTGGGCTCCCTGCTCAGCGGGGAGTCTGCTTCTCCCTCTGCCTCCTGCTCTGCCTGCTTCTGCTTTCTCTTTCTCTCACTCTGTCAAATAAATAAAATCTTTAAAAAAACCAAAACATCTTCATGACTTTGGAGTAGGTAAAGATTTCTTAACTAGGACACAAAAGGCACTAACTACAATGGGGAAAATTGACAAAATGGACTACATTAAAACTAAGAATTTTTCTTGATTAAAAGACATAATAAAGAGAAAGTGCAAGTGAAAATGCATGCCCCAGAATAAGAGATACTTGCAATACACAGGTATGACAAAGAAGTCATGTCAAGAGAAATATAATGAAGGTCTACACATATGGGGCGCCTGGGTGACTCAGTCGTTAAGCATCTGCCTTTGGCTCAGGTCGTGGTCCCAGAGTCCTGGGATCAAGCCCCAAGTCAAGCTCCCTGCTCAGTGGGGAGCTTGCCTCTCCCTCTCCCACTCCCCCTGCTTGTGTTCCCTTTCTTGCTGTCTCTCTCTCTCTGTCAAATAAATAAAATCTTAAGAAAAATGAAGGTCTACAAATAAAGAAGATGTGGTATATATATACAGTGGGATATTATGCAGCCATCAAAAGGAATGAAATCTTGCCATTTGCAACAACGTGGTTGGAACTGGAGGGTATTATGCTGAGTGAAATAAGTCAATCAGAGAAAGACATGCATCATATGACCTCACTGATATGAGGAATTCTTAATCTCAGGAAACAAACTGAGGGCTGCTGGAGTGATGGGGGGTGGGAGGGATGGGGTGCCTGGGTGATAGACATTGGGGAGGGTATGTGCTATGGTGAGCGCTGTGAATTGTGTAAGACTGTTGAATCACAGACCTGTACCTCTGAAACAAATAATACATTGTATGTTAAAAAAAAAGAAGAAGAAGATAGCAGGAGGGGAAGAATGAAGGGGAAATCCGAGGGGGAGACGAGCCATTAGAGACTATGGATTCTGAAAAACAAACTGGGGGTTCTAGAGGGGAGGGGGTGGGGGGATGGGTTAGCCTGGTGATAAGGAGGGCACGTTCTGCATGGAGCCCTGGGTGTTATGCGCAAACAGTGAATCATGGAACACTACATCAAAAACTAATGATGTAATGTATGGTGATTAACATAACAGAATAATAAAAAAAAAGACAAAAAAACAACCCAACAGAAAACTGAGTAGAATATTTAGAGACACAGTTCACAAAGCAGATATCAAAATGGCCAAAGAATATATGAAATGAGCTCATCTTGACTGATTATCAGAAAAATGCAAATTAAAACATCAGTGTGATACCTCCACATACCCACCACAATGACTAAAGTAAAAAAGATTGACAATGTCAAGTTTTGGTGAGTATCAAGAGTAACAGGCACACTCATACGTTAGTGGGAGGTTGCTTGACTCAGTTATAGTTACTATCCTGTCCTTTCCTAGAAACAAAATGCCTCACTCAGAATGATTACACCCCATTTCCCAACCACTGAATGTGGGCAAACACTCTGCACTTCTTCACAAACTATCACCCCATTACAGGAAGGCTGCCTTTTGCTGACAGCACTCAGCAACACCTACAACATCACCCTACATCTGGAGAACACCACATCATCCAGGACACCTTCTGGTGTGCCAAGCTTGGCATCATCATCCCAGGGTCCCCAGTTCCAGGACCTGCATACCAGATGAGATATTCAAGTGGGATACTGGGCAAGTTGGTCTCACCACTCTGCACCTCTGCTTCTACTGGCCTTGCTGAAGACTCAACAATGAGTTTCTGAGCTCATTTCAAATGAGAGAGTTGCCCTCTCCCCCCAGCTTACTTTATTCTTCTGCATTGACTCTGTTTTCTATACCTTACACCATTCTTCTCGTGGACTCAGTTTTCTACTTCTGTGTTGCTCATCATAAGCCCAACTTGCTTAGAACTGGCCTTTACACCATGGCCTTATGAGCAGCCCCCATGAGCAGAGGAGGAGAGCAAGGCTTCCTAGGTAGAAGGTCCTGGTGCAAGAGGGAGCGTCCAGCACTGCCCAGGTCATGGAAGCTAGTTGGCCTACTGTGCAGCTAGCACCAAGGGGGTAACAGGCCCTTTAAAGTCTCACATTGTTCAGGACCCTTGCCCTTAACCTCCAGCATTTCAACCCTCAGATGACTCTATTCCCCAACTTGTTCCCAATCCACCCAACATCTGACTGTGTAACCCCATCCTAGGCCCACTTACAGCCTTACATTCTTCTTGGACTTAAAGCTAGGCACTACTTCTTGAGTTTTGCTCATGTTTTGAACCTATTTGTTAATGAAATCACCAAAGGAGAAAATATCAAATAATAAGAGGGGAGGGCAGGATCCTAAGAAACACTAACATGTTCCCATGGGGAGAGGAAAACATACAAAGGAGAGTAAGAAGGAGTAACCAGAGAAGTAGGAGGCAAATCAGGAACATGTGGTGGCCATGTAAGCTAAGGGAATAGAGTGTTTTGAGAAGAGAGTCATCAGCTTTGCCAGATGCTGCTGAGAGTGAGGAAGATGAGGACTGAGATGCATCCATTGGATTTGGCAAGGTGGAGGTCATTGATGGCCTTTGACGGGAGTGATTTTGGTGGAGCAATGAATTTGTCAGCCTGATTGGCGAGATCTGGGGGGAGAAAGGGAGGAGCAGAAGTGGGGACAAGGAGCATAGGCTATTTGGAGTTTTGCTGTAAAGGGAGCAGGACGAAGGAGTGGTTGCTGGAGGGGCATGTGGAGTCAAGGGAAGGATCTTTTGGTAAGGATATGAGCAATGAGGTTGTCTTTGCTGAGGAAATGGAGGCTCAGACCATCCTAGATTTCCCAGCTAGTAAGTGGCAGAACTGGTTCTGATCCCAGGCAGATGACACTAGGGACTGTGTTCCTAGCTCACCTATGACACTACCTCGCAGAGAAAAAGGAGAGGGTGGGAAGACATGGAAGGAAGTGGGAAAGTGGAGGCCAGGGGATCCAGAGCCCCTGGCCTGAGGAGAGCCAGCCTGGGACAGAGATGGGGAAGACCTCTGTCTAAGTGGGCCCTGAGGGATGAAGAGGAGAGCAAGGTTCATGGGACCGTTCCCATTTGGGGCTTTCTCTCTCTCTCTCTCTTTCTTTCTTTCTTTCTTTTTTTTTTTTGAGAAACTTAGGAAATTTCCGTATTTTCTCAGAGTGAGGAAGAGGGAGGTGGAATGGGAACTTACAAAGACAGTGAAAGTTCAGAAAAATTGACGTGGAACATTGGAGAATGATGGCTGTGATCCAGGTGGCCAGGACAACCTAGCTGAGACAGAAAATTGTTGCCTTGCTGTGTTCCTTTCAGGCTGTGTGATTGTTTCCCCAGCAGAGGGCAGCACCTGGGGACAAGCTCGTCAGAGGTTGACTCAATTCAGGGTTGAGGTTTGGTAGGGTGAATGCAGTGGGGGCCAAGGGGTCAAGCACATGAGGATTATTGATGAGAGAGTGGACCATGAGTTCAAGGGTGGCTAAGGAATGAAGAGGAACCGGAAGCTTTGTGTCAATAGTAGTAATAGTAATATTAGCAGTAATGATGATGGTGATGATTGCTATTATTAATTTAGTGTTTAGGGTGGGGCTGTCCAGCATAGGGCTCAGTTCTTTACATGCATGCATTAATTTAATTTTCACAATAGCCCTAGAGAAGGGTACTGTTGTTTGCTCCATTTTATAGTTCAGGAAGAACCACAAAATCGAATGAACTTGAGTTCCCAAATAACTATGTGGAAGGCCCTCGAAAAACCAGGAACACTTATGTTGGATTATTAAAATGAATTAAGCCACTGAAATATTGAGGTTTATTTGTTATGGTAGCTAATATACATTACTATAGGTTAAGTGTTTGTGTCCCTCCAAATTCATATGTTGAAACCTAACCCCCAAGGTGATGGTATTAGGAGGTGGGGCCTTTAGGAAGTGATTAGGTTATAAGGATGGAGCCCCCATGAATGGGATTAGTGCACTTATGAAAGAGGCCCCAGAGGGCTCCTTTACCCTTGCCACCATGTGAAGACACAGCAGATTGGCAGCTGTCTATGGATCAGGAAGCCGGCTCTTGCCAGACACCAAATCTACTGGCACCCTGATCTTAGAATTCTCAGCTTCCAGATCTGTGAGAAATAACATTTCTGCTATTTATAAGCCGCCCAGTCTATGATATTCTGTTATAGCGACCTAATCAAACTAAATCATACATTAATGAAAACACCCCCTTCAGTTTGTTCAGGGCGTGGGGTGGAGGGCAGAGCTGACAGGACAGCTGGAGCTGGAAAGGTCTGCGCCACTGCTTCGAAGTGGAGAACAGAAGTATGGCTGCTTGCTCCTGAGATCCTCAATGCCCCAGGTGCCTGGTGCCTATCGGTGCATGCTCTGCTTTGGTTTGAGATGTGAAGAGGATCCTTGGGGTCTTCCTTGGGGAGGATACCACAGTCTTTCCAAGTATTGGCTGGCCGCTAGGGAAGGGGCACTCAGGCTTCAGGGAAGCCATTGTTGGTGTGGATCCCTGTGTTATAGGTGAAGGACGTAATGAGCCATTTCAGACCAATTTGGTTGTGTCACCTAGGAGATATGGCGGTAGTATGTGTGTGTGTGTGTGTGCGTGTGCGTGTGCGTGTGCAATGATCTTATGAGATATGTACTGTTATCACTCCTGTTTTATTGAAGAGGAAACTGAAGCACAGAAGTATTTTGCTCAGCATCACACAGCTAATCAGGGCTGGACACATGATATATCTATTGACTGGTTAGTTTGAGAGAAACTATTCTCTGTAAGGTGTAGACCCATGCTTATGGTGGTACTGGATATTTAATCCAGGTCTATCTAACAGTACTGTCTTTGGTCTGGTTAGGGACTAGGGGTAACAGGTGATAGACGCCTGTATGTGAATGTGAAGGCCTGTGAAGAGGACTTTCAAGAATGGGGATATGATTCAAGGGCTGGGATTGGAGGTTGAGTGGGAGGCTTCCCCTGGAAACAGAATACTTCTCTGTTGGAAGGAAGGGTGGTAGTTGGAACGTATAGAGGGCCAGTGCCCAGGATGGAGTATGTAATCATGGCAAGGACATCTGCCCATCCAAGATGGTGGTGTGACCTTGGAAAGGGGGTGTGTCTATGGTGAAGTCAGTGGTACTGTTCTGGGCTATGGGGGGTTGGGACTACGTAGTGAAGTCCTTGGGGTTCTTCAGGTCTGCCTTTGGACTGAATTCTGGTACCTCTAGTGGTGGCATCTTGGGAGACACCAGCACCACTGGAGGACATTGTTTCAGATACAAGGTCCCCAGAGGCCCCTCAGGGCTATGTTATGAGTATCAAATGGCCCTGGGTGGCCTTCTATGGTGGAAACAATATTGAGTACTCGCTTTTCCAACCAGGACTTACAATTGGCTCTTTTGGAAAATACTATGGTGCCATCCCTCATACTTTGTCTCTTCAGGGGCTGCCCCAGGGTGGTTGGCATCTTGGCCAGACATGGTGTTCACCCTGCTACATTATCTCAGACATCTACCATAGTGGCTGAGTGGTCTCAGTGTTCTCAGATTATTCAATTTATGGGCTATGGAGGCTACTCTGTCCCTTGAAATGATGACTTAGGTAACTGCCCAGCTCTCTGGAACAACCTGAGCTTTGGGTTTTGTCTCACTGCTGTTGCCTCTGCCTATGGAGAAGAGAAGGGCCTCTCTCTCCTGGTGCTAGGCAGGGTCACTAGCCTCAGCCAAGCCCAGCTTCTGTGAGAAGCCAGCTCATGGTACAGGCCCCTGAGCTCTGATGGTTTCCATGACCTCATGGTGAGTTTGGTGAGGGTGGAGGGCAACATTGCTTAGCTCCTGGAACACCATCCAGGGGAAGGGTGCCGACAGTCCCCTTTCACCTCTGGAGGCGATGTGTTTTTGGGCTAGCTGGGGTGGGAAGGGGGAACCACTCTGGCAACTTTGCCTGCTCCCAGCACCCAGGCCAGGTGTCATGGGCAGAGAGGAGGAGCCCTGGCTAATACATCCCAGCTTCCTCTTAGCCAAGCCTTCCCACTTTCAACTTTACTTCACCTCAGGCATGGAACTCCTCAGATCAATCCTGCTCGCCTTTATTCTGCCAACACCCTACCCTCTCTCCTGTTTGTGACCTGGTGCCAGGCTGTTTGCATCAGGGCTGCCCTAGAACCCTGCCTCCACAAAGAAGGGACCCTGACGGACCCCACTGCCGGGCCTCCCTACACAGCCTGTGCTTCACTCCCCTGGTTGTAGGAAGTGATGAGCCAACACTCTCTGAGGCCTTCTCAGCTCCACCCTGGGAGGGGCAGAAGCCTCAGCCTGCGTCTTCCTCCACCTCTATTGGTGCCGTGGCGCCCCCTGGTGGTCAGCATGCCACACACCTCCGCAGAACTGAGTACAGCGCTCCTGAGAGCTGTGCCCAGCTGGGCTTGAGGGCGAAAGCTCCGGTCAGGGGCTGCACCCTTCTCCGCTTCTGGGGCAATAGGCAGGCCACACCTCCAGACACCTTATAAGCCCGGCTCTAGCTTCCTGGGGGACTTGGACCTGGCTCCTCCTGCAGCCAGGCTGCTCCTCTGTTCCTGGTGCCATCTTGAGAGTTGAAGATGTAGTGGTCCTGCCCTTCCAGATGGGTCTAAGAAGTTCCTTCTGGAACTGCGGGAGAATCTGTTCCCCACCTCTCCTAGTTGCTGGTGATTGGTTGGCAACCACTGGCGTTCCATGATTTATAGTGCCTCACTCTAAGCTCTGCCTCCATCTTCACATGGCCTTTTCCTTTCCTTTCCTCTTATAAAGACACTTGTTGTTGGATGTAGGGGTCACCCGAAACCAGGATAATTTCACCTTGAGAGCCTTAAACTAATGACATCTATAAAGATCCTTTTTCCAAATAAGATCAGGTTCACAGGCTTCTGGTAGACATAATTTTTGGGAGCCACCATTCAACACATTACTGGGCTCATGTCAGGAAGACCTCGGGAGCATATATCTATACTCTGAACCCCTCTAGCCCTTTAGGACCCAAAGGAGATCAGTGTACAGAGAGGAGCATCTGGTGACTCTGCACACATGCGGGGTAGCTGTGTGGTTCCTGCCGATACCAGAGGGACTGGGGAACTTGATGCCAGCAGAGTGGGTGTGTCACCAGGCAAGGCTTGCACTGCTGTGGTGCCAATCATTTCATCCAGCACCACCCAGATCATGGGGCCCTGACTCTGCTCCTGGGACCCACCTGGCCCATCAGGGCTAGGGGAGGCAGGGGTGTACGCGTGCCTCTCATTAACCAGAGCAAGTTGTTCAACTGATTTGTGCCTAATCTATACAATGAAGACTTCCACCAGTGCCTGCTCTTATTATCTCAGCAGAACTATTTGGGGTGGAATCGGGTGCCTAGTGATGGTACCTTAGAAAGCTCCAAATTCCAGACCCAGATGCCCTCTGAACCAAACTCAAGTTGACATAAGGAGACGTTGAAGACAAGTACTGTGATTGGCAAAATAATGGTTCCCTGAGATATCCATGTCCTAATCCCCAAACCCTGTGAGGATGGTACCTTCCATGGCAAAAGGGACTTTGCAGATGTGATTATGTTAAGGATCTTGAGCTGGGGAGTGTTCTGGATTATCCAGGTGGGCTCCACATGTAATCACAGGGCTACTCATAAGAGGGAGGCAGGAGTTAGAGAAGGAGGTATGATGATAGAAGCAGAGTCAGAGAGAGACAAGAGTGAGATCGAGAGATTGGAAGATGATCCTCCTCCAGCTTTGTGGATGGAGGAGGGGCCCTTGAGCCAAGACGTGCAGGTGGCTCCTAAAAGCTAGAAAAGGGAAGGAAGCGAATTCTCCTCTAGAAACTTCAGAAGAAATGTAGCCCTGCTGACCCAGTTTAGACTTCTGACTCTAAAACTGTAAGAGAATAAATTTGTGTTATTTAAAGCCATGGCATTTATGGTAATTTGTTAGAAAACTAATACAAGTATCTATTGTTGTGGGTACCAGGGTCCCACAGAAGCGTGCCTCTCTTTTGCCCATTTCTGACTGAAAGCCCACAATTCAGAGAATTGTGCAATCCTTCTGCCCATGTTGCAGAGAAATACACCACTCACAAACCAGGAGGCATTTGCAATCACGAAAGCAGAAGGATGTCTAGGACACCATGACCCAGTGGATGAGATCGCAGAGCTAACTAGTGTGCAGGGCCTGTGTATCTGCCTAGCATGTGCACTCCCCCTCAGAGTCCTAGACCCGGGCCCTTGCAAACTGAGCATTCTCCTACGCCAGACCCAGCTCCTTTTCACATTCTTCAGAAGGAAGCTATATACACCAAAGGCATTAATGAACAATGTTGGTTTTACCAAAAATTTCACAGGGCAGATGGAAGAGGGCTTCATATCATACATCCTAGAGCGTTCCATCAAAGACCAGTGTCTTCTCTCCCAGCCTCTCCACATAATGGCTGTTCCCGGTACTACAGAGGTCAAGAGGTCAAGGAACACTTACAAATATCCAATGGGTAGTTTTATCTTGCTACATATATGACCCTCAAGGGGTTATCAAATCCTCCACCATTATATCAGGGGTCAGTGCTTTATATGAAAAAACATGTGGAACTCCCCTTGGCCAGGATTCCTGGGGCTATAGCCTGAATATAGACACCAGTTCAGAGCCTCTTCACTCCCACCACCCTGAACGTCTAGGAAATGCTCTGCAGGCTAACAGTCTTTGTGAAACAGAATGGCTGGGGGACCCTGTCATCATCTCTGAGAGGACAGCAAATAGAAAACAGTCTTCCCTATGCGTCTCTGCCAGGTGGAATATAATGATAATCTTCACAACCACCCTGTGAGGTAGATCCTGTGATTCCCCTTGCTTGACAGACCCAAGCAACTGACACACAGAAAGGCTGAATCACACAGTAAAGTGGCAGAATTGGAATTTCAACTTCACATCCGACGCCTCTCTAGCTGTGCTAGCTTCTGAGATCCAAAGCCAACCTTCTTTGTCTGTCTGATCCTGGAACACTGCCCCCTTGCCAGGCATGGTCGGAAGCCTTTCCAGTGCAGGGCATTGGAGTGCTGCCAGAGGACCGAAGGGCTTCTTTTCCTGGGTCTGGTGTACTTTGCTTCTTCCTGCTGCCTAGGCACTGGGCTGGGGTGCAGGACACCTATTGGGGCTCCCCCTCCCTCCCCTCATGCCAGTGACACTGCCCTCCCCCATGGGTGGATTCCCTGTGAGTTTGGTGGGCGCCTCACCTAGTTTCCAGGCACGTTCAGCAGCACTTGAAAAGGGCACTTTCCTGGCAAGTTCTGAGGATGCCCTAGCCGGCTTTCCAGCAAATTCAACATCTCCTACTGGGCAGCTTCCCAGAATATTTATTGGAAATCCAGGCAATGGTCTCCTGCTTGCCAGCCTCAGCCTGCTGGCAGCCCAGTGGGAGGTTTCCAGGCCAGTGCCCCTCTCCACCATGTAGTGAGCTGGAACCACACCCTCTTCAATGACTTCTGACCTCCAGCTTTGGGGACATCCCTGCTCCCTTCCCTGTTTGTTCCTTCCTTGGGTACTCTCCCTTAGCCCTAGGATATTCTTTAAAGTCTTCTTTTAGTCCCTCTTAGTAGCTAATTCTCTATAAATAGTCAATATTTTTTT
>NC_138385.1:3093643-3129352 GCF_054177405.1 Leptonychotes weddellii | reverse complement strand
TGTGGGGCTCCATCCCAGGACCCTGGGATCATGACCTGAGCCGAAGGCAGATGCCCAATGACTGAGCCACCCAGGCGTCCCGTGGTGATGGGTATTAAGGAGGGCACGTACTGAATGGAGCACTGGGTGTTATACACAAACAATGAATCATGGAACACTACATCAAAAACTAATGATGTAATGTATGGTGATTAACATAACGTACTAAAATAAAATTTAAAAGAATTTCACAGAGATGTAATAATAGTGACAATAATATCTTCCATTCATTGCTCATCCACTATCTGTCAGGCATTTTACTTCCTATACAACAACTTCTCTAACCTGGCAATAGCATGGTAGGTTAGGTTCTATTATTAATCCCACTGTCTTAGTCCACTTGGGCTGCTATAACAGAATTACAGACACAAGGTGGCTCAAACAACAGAAATTTATTTTTCACAATTCTGCAGGCTGAGAAGTCCTGTGAATCGCCATCTGGAAGCTGGACACCCAGTAAAGCCAGTGTTTATTTCAAAGAGCCAATGGTAAATATTCCAATCTGGATCTTAAGGCCTGAGAACTAGGAGCACTGAGGTCAGAAGATGGATGTCTCAACTCAAGCAGTCAGACAGAGAGCAAATTCAAACTTCCTCCACCTTTTTGTTCTGTTCAGACCCTCACCAGACTGGATGATGCCACCCACATTGGGAAGGGCCCTCTGCTTTACCGAATCCACCAATTCAAATGCTAATCTCTTCTGGAAACATCCTCACAAACACACTCAGAAATTATTTTTAACCAGTTTTCTGGGCATCACATGGCCTAGTCAAGTTGACCCAAGTAACCATCACATCCATTTTGCAGAAGTAATATGAAATTGTTGGTCTTTTCAATACCTGAGTTGTTTCCCAATGCTTAGAATACATGCCATCCTTCTCCATCTCTTGATATATTTTATATCTGGATGGCATTGTGATTTATTCTTTAACCTGACTTTTGGACCTGTGGTTTCCAAACTTCCAAACTGCCTGCAGCAGCCAGACAAGCCAAAAAATTTAATATTTGGAAGCCTGGAAGTGGAATGCCTGGGTGGCTTTCTGTTCAGCCAAGTCATCCTCAGAGGCTAGCTGTCCCAGAGGTGGGCGGTCCCAGATCAATCAGCAATGTTCAATTTTTGGGAGCCTCAGCCCTCTTTTTCATGCCTGTTCTAATAACTAACGTGCACTGGAGGAGTTGGGCTACTGTTCTAGACTGGTTGGCATCACTACTCCCTGACCAGGAAAAGAAACCAGCACTCAGTACAGAGCTAATGTCCTCAACCTGCCTCAGCTACCCATCATTGGAGTTCTAGAAAGTTTCTTAGATGTAGCCACAGGGCCCCAAGGGTTTGTGAGCTGGCCCCACATATGACATGACACCCTCAATCCTATGTACCACTTACTAATTCTGACTCTTGTTCAAAGGTGAAAAGGTCAAGAACCAGCCTGTGTGACTTGGGCTGATGATACATGAATTTCCAACTCTACACACCTAAGGGATTATGTCTCTCAGGACTTCAGTGAACCCTTATCCTCCCCAGTCCCCGCCACTATGTTGCACACAGATGGTCCATTTAATCTCTACACTGACACCCTAAATCTTCAAGTCACAGTTGCCTTGTCCAACCATGAGCTCTCTACCTCCACACACAGCCATACCCAGATCTCTGATATGACTCCCATTTTGTATCCTGTACTTGCGAGGATACTATTCAAGTCCCTTTTCACTCACCTGATCATCTTCTGTAGGCTAATGTTAGTCACTTTTAGTCTTTGATGCTTTTCAATCACTCCACCCACAGATATTTATTAACTGCCTACTATGTTCCAGGTGGTGGCTGAAGTTATAATTGTGAAGTGAATATTTTTCCTCTTGGAGTATAGCCCAGCCTCTGAACCCCTTGCCATATTTAGGGAATTCCTTGCCTCTCGACTCTTGGTGGAGGAGACAGAGACCACCTCCCACTATAGAAGATGAATTCTTGCTCTGATGATGGGGGTAGCAAGAATGTTAGTGCCAGTGTCCAGTCTCTGCTGCCGACCATCTGGGACCCTACTGCTTAGGGTATGATCTCATTCATTGTTTCTGGCCTCATAGCTTGAGTCCAGTTCTCCAGTGCCCCAGTGACTTAATGATTTACTAAATATCCTTTTGCTAAGTTACTTTTCTGCTTTATTAAGCAAGAGCCAGTTTCCATTGCTTTTATATAAGAACCCTGATTAATGCAGAATATATAGCAGCTAAATGTAGAGTTGGCTGAATAGAGGAGATGAGATGGAGGGCATTGAGGACCACACGGTTGCAGGCAGGGGAGATGGTGACCATTGCGATGCAGTTGAAAAAACACCACCTGCACATAAGGCTGTATAATTAGAGGAAGTGGTAAGAAAACTTATTTAAGAATTTAAGAGGGGGGTGCCCGGGTGGCTCAGTCGTTAAGTGTCTGCGTTCGGCTCAGGTCATTATCCCAGAGTCCTGGGATTGAGTCCCTGCTCAGCGGGAAGCCTGCTTCTCCCTCTCCCGCTCCCCCTGCTTGTGTTCCCTCTCTTGCTGTGTCTCTCTCTGTCAAATAAATAAATAAAATCTTAAAAAAAAAGAATTTAAGAGGGGTGCCTGGGTGGCTCAATTGGTTAAGCGTCCAACTCTTGCTTTTGGCTCAGGTCAGGATCTCACGCCCCACCTTGTGCTGGGCGTGGAGCCTGTTTAAGATTCTGTCTCTCCCTCTCCCCGTGCCCCTTCCCCCTGCCCCCCCAACTTGCTCATGCATGTGCACTCTCTCTCTCTAAAAAATAAAAGAAAAATAAAAGAATTAAAGAAAAAGCCTTTACTCCAGGGATATGTCAGATCTATTACGAGGTATGATCTCTCTGGAGTCTCCAGCAAATGCTCCAGATGATCACTGAAGAGTCTCCACTCTTCTTGGCCAGAACTTGAACATCTCCCAGTCCTGTGTGAGCTCCGAAAACAGCTCTGTTTAAAACTTCCAGTTGTTCTTTGCTTAGTGTAGCCCTTCTCCAGTTTCTGGAGCTCTTTCTCCACGCAGTTTCCTCATCGCTGGTACTCTGTCCTACACATTCCAGCTGCCTCAGCCCCTGTGAACTCTGACCTCCAGGTCTTCACCCCAGGAACCTTCTTTTCTTTGCTTGGGTCCCTCTTCCCTGCTCCATGTTTTGGACATCTCATTTATTTCCTTCTCTCTAATATCATGGTCATAAGCTGCCTCTTGTCTAATTGCCTAAAATTAGTTGTTTCATATATATTTGTCCAGATTCTAGTTGTTCATGGTAGATGATTAACTCCAGATTCTGTTTCTCCCACATTTCCACGAGCTTTACTTTTCTATGTTTTCTAAACTTTCAGAAATCATTATAAGTCAATTTTAGAACGAAATATATGAAGCAAAAGTTTATTACAAAGAAAAGTGACATGCATGTGTGTGCATATTTCCAGGGCTTAGGAAATACCACAAAGTAAGAGACATACCTAACACCTCCCAAACCATCCTGGTACCCTTTGTTTCTTTGCTTTTTGTGATAAGAACACGTAACACGAGATCTACCTGCTACAAATTTTGAAGGGCATAATACCATATCGTATTTGCCCAGAACTCCTGGAAATCCACCAATTCACCTCATGATCATCTGTATTTCCTTACTTACCAGTATGCATACTTTGGAGGGACAATGTGGCCAGAGTCAAGGAGAAGTAGCAAGCAGAATTTCATGGGGTTCCTGAGGTGGTCTGTTTCCCCCGCGCTTTAAATTCTACAGTGTTGCCATGGTCTCTTCTGGTCACTAGAGGGTGTTCCTGCACCAAGAATGACCCGCTCATCCCCCCCCACCCGCTGCGTCGTTTTTCACCAGTTCTCTGTACATCAGGCCTTGCTAGATCCTAGTTATTTGGGGGTAGTCAGGGCTCGTGTTGTTATAGGGCCCGAGGTGGCCTGTTTCCCATCCCTGCAGCACCAGATATGTTACTTTCAAAGGCTCTCTCTTCTCTCTTATCCCCACTCTCAGAATAACTCAGCCTGGCCTCTCAGCAGACCTCCTAGCACCAGAGTGACCCTATTTTTTCCCTTTTAGCTAGTGGCCAGTGGGGAAATTTCTGGGTCCCTGAGTATTCCTCTTTATGCTAAGACTTTCTCAAGGGTTCATTATACAGATTTAGAAACAGAGAAATGGATTCCCCAATAATGCCGTATGCTACAAAGTTTCTCTGGGCGGGGGGGCACTCCTGAACTCTGACAAGTTTTTCTATGTAAGAGGTTAGCCCTAAATTGGACCTCTCTTGCCTGAAGAGGAGAGGTCTGGAAGAGGGTAATAAGCACAGAGACAGTAAACAGGGTTTGGGCTCCTAATTCCTGGCATATACCAGGGAATTAATAAATATTTATTGAATAAATGGAAAAAATGAGGAAGTGAATGGAGGTCAGAATAAGAAAACTAAGGGGCATCCATCAAACCTTTTTTTTTAAATCTCCTCTCCTTTTTTTTTTTTTAGATTTTTATTTTATTTATTTGAGACAAAGAGAATGAGAGAGAGAGAGCACATGAGAGGGGGGAGGGTCAGAGGGAGAAGCAGACTCCCTGCCGAGCAGGGAGCCCGATGCGGGACTCGATCCCGGGACTCCAGGATCATGACCTGAGCCGAAGGCAGTCGCTTAACCAACTGAGCCACCCAGGCGCCCTCCTCTCCTTCTTTTAAAAAGCAGCTTTATTGAGCTATAACTGACATACAAAGAACTACCCATATTCAATGTACACAATTAGATGGGTTTGGACATGTGCAAACACCCATGATATCATCACCACAAAGTAAGAGACATACCTAACACCTCCCAAACCATCCTGGTACCCTTTGTTTCTTTGCTTTTTGTGATAAGAACACGTAACACGAGATCTACCTGCTTAACAAATTTTGAAGGGCATAATACCATATCGTGAGCTCTAGGCTCCGTGGTGTACAGCATTATCTCTAGAACTCATTCATCTTGCATAGGTGAAACTTTTCTATTAGAACAAATAAAGACCGCAAGAGCCAGGACTTGAGCCTTGTGTTCTGATTGCTGGTCTCTAGTTTTCCCAGCTCCAATAGGCAGCACAAAGCCCTTGGATATTCGTGTCCCTGGGAAGTTGGTAGCAGCAGGTGTAATTGGTTTTCTTGTGATGAGTCACTGTCAGTGCTGCCTGGAAACCAGCAAGAATTGCTGCACGCTGGGGATGCTATTGTTTAACGAGTGGGCTTATTTGTTCAGTTATTTTCCACTTGTGTCTTTGGGGTGCCCAGATGTAGACTGGAGGCCATTCAGATATTTTCAGGTGTGTCTAAGCTTTTCCTCCAACCCTCTGGCCCCTGGAGCCCACTCCCCTCAGGCTTCTGCCCATAGTAATAGGCTGCTAAGCAGTTTGTGGGCCACTGATTAAAAGCCTCTGCTTTTCTTGGACATTTATTCTCTAAGAAAATGTGAACATATAAACCATGTTAGTATCCCTTGACGCATAGGGATGACTGTATTTTGGAGAAGCAACAAAATTTCCCCCAAGGAGTGGGATAGTATTTGGGGGTGGGAGGTAGAGGATTTTAAATGCCCCAAAGGAAGTCTTCTCCCAGAGGTGCCCTCTGTCCTTTGGGGAGCTCAGACAGGCGTGACTTTGTCATTATATTCTCACCAGCACAGATGAGTCAGTCAACGTAGAAGTAACCACATAGCATTTTTTTTTTTTTTTACCGTATCATTATTTTTAATGTCCAGCGTTTACAATACGAGGGCCAGAGCTTTCTCCCCAACTCAAGTTTATAAATTCTCAATTGGCTTGTGAGGCCAATAGGGATACTTCTTGTCTGATTTGGTTTCTGAGAAGACTTCATTCAGGTCCTCAATGGTCATCTGATCAAATGGAAGTATGTTCCTCATCTTCTCCAGCTCTTTTTCATATTCCTCAATCCTGGCCTTTGAGAGAGACAAAAACTTGGCACAACTTTTCACATCTTCTTTTTCTTCAGCATCCACCTGAACAGTATATTTATCCTCTGCTACAGGACCCGTCAGGGCATTAAACTTCTTCTCAAAGTCATCTACCAAACCAGCCTTCGCCACATTGGCCTTGTCGTAAGCCCAGTCGATAGCAGGTGGTTTCTTAGGGACAGTAGCCAACCTGGAGGTAAGTGTCTCATTCCAGGATTTCAGGGAGTTAGCAATGGCCTTCTGGTTTCGGGGTCTGATCTCCCCAAAAGCTACCCAGTCGATGGTTTTTAGAGCAAGTTTTCACGCAGCCATCTTGAGATCCTTCACCGACCCCGGCGGCCCCAACCACATAGCATTTGATGTGACTTTCAAACTTGCTCATTCCCAAGTCAGAAAGATCTTTCAGAAAGTCTGCTCACCACCCCCACAGGGCAGTGACCAGTTTCAGGGGCTTCACCTGTTAAGATGATTTGAATTGTTTGCAAGCCTCTTTCAGAGAGCACAAGGGACAATCTATCTCCCACTGCTCTATAATTAAAGCGAGCATGGAGTTCTCATTCTTATTCAATGAGCATCTGTAATTCAAACAGCCTGAGGGAATGCCTCAGATGTAATATTGTCTCAGCAAACGAAGGAAATCTTTTCTCTTGGAACGCCTCATCACTGCAACTTAGCTGCAGGCTCCATCTGATAAATGTATAGAAAAACAAAGCTCACCTGTTTCTTTTTTAATTCCCCCACTTTTTGGGGCAAGTAATTAAGTAAACCCTGTTTGGTGTTTGTGTGTGCATGTGTGTGTGGTGTTTGTGCCCTTCGCCCAGCTCCAGGGAATCTCCCTAATTCCTTAGACTCTTGAGCCCTTTGCTGTCCTTGTAGTGTCCAGAAATGCAGCATCTTTATCATTTTTTTTTTTTAACACTTCATCATTCTTTGAATCCTCACAGTGAGATACTGGGCTTTTAGAAAGTGATAATTTCATTCTGCAAAATTTGGGTAGGAACATTCCAGCTTCCAGAGGGTTCCCACTTCCCCTGGCCCATTAAGTGGAGCCAGCCCACCTGTGTATCTCACTACAGGGAACCCCAGACTCCACAGCAATACATATGACCCAAGCCTCTCTGGTACTCCAGGCACTACGTGGGGGCAGCTACAAACCCAGGGAGGAAAGAAGCAGGGCCCCTGGCCCAGATGGGCTCCCTTCTAGGTTGGGGACAAGGAGGCCTGGAGAGAACAGTGAGGCATAGGCTGGGAGAAGAGCAGGAACAGAACACCAAAACTGAAGTCTTCTTCTTTTTTTTTTTTAAAGATTTTATTTATTTATTTATTTATTTTATTATTATTATTTTTTAAAGATTTATTTATTTATTTGAGAGAGCGAGAATGAGAGAGAGTACATGAGAGGGGGGAGGGTCAGAGGGAGAAGCAGGCTCCTCGCCGAGCAGGGAGCCCGATGCGGGACTCGATCCCGGGACTCCAGGATCCTGACCTGAGCCGAAGGCAGTCGCTTAACCAACTGAGCCACCCAGGCGCCCTAAAGATTTTATTTATTTATTTGAGAGAGAGAGTGAGAGAGAGAAAGAGCACAAGAGGGGGGAGCAGGAGAGGGAGAAGCAGACTCCCCGCTGAGCAGGCAGCCCGATGCAGGACTCGATCCCGGGACTCCAGGATCATGACCCGAGCCGAAGGCAGTCGCTCAACCAACCGAGCCACCCAGGCGCCCCTGAAGTCTTCTTTTTAGAAAGATGACAAATGGCTAATTTGGTTGTTCATGCTCTATGCTGCTGGAACTGAGCCCTTGAGTGATAGTAATCCAGGAAGGCAGGAAGCTACTCTCTACAACATGAACCTTGTTCTTTTCCTAACCCCTGGCAAGCTGCCCTGTGTGCATATGACCCCCACTGCAAATTCCACAAGGGTTCAGGCAGTCAGGTGCATCTGAAAATAGAAGGGGCTCCATTAGCTTAATACGAAGCATGACAGGCTGCGAATCACTTCTTCTTGTCTGAAGGGAGTGCAGGTAATTCCCACTCCAACGTAGATTGGGCCAGGACAGACTGCTAGCAGAGTCCTCTGGGTTCACACATCCCTGGTGTCAGCTGTGGCCAGATGCTCTCATGAGGGCCTTTGAACCACCGCTACATGGCTTGTGAAAACCAATCATAAAAGAGAACTCTAAGACAGTTGTCACAGTGCCATTGTAAACAACCATGAAATACATTTATGAACCAATTATGGCAGGTATTTAGCAAAAGAAAGGAAGAACACTGCCTATTAGATCACGATATACACAACGGTATTTAAAGTATTACTGATTAAAATCTTTAAATCTTTTATAGACTTGGGTGTTGGAGTGGGTATGGGGAGACAGTCTCAACCATACACTGTTAGTGACAAGGAAAACTGGCACAACCCACTTGACTCCCATAAGGGGAGCATGCACAGAGATGGCATTGAAGTGATGCTTGTACTAGCGAAAAGCTGGAAACAGTGTAAATCTCCATCTAGACATAAATGGTGGTGCATCCATATTTGAGAACAGTATGAATCTGTTAATGAAAATGAGGTAGCTAGCACTGTTTCAAGTGTTTTGTGTACATTAACTCATTTAATCCTCACAGCGATTTACAAGGTCGATCCACTTTACTTACATCATTGAATGAAAAGAAACAAGTTACTGAAGAGTGTGTATAGTAGGATTTCAAGGGGTAAGAAAAAGGTACTATATCCATACTCATGCATGGACAGCGTTTACAAGGACCCCAAGAGAATGCTAGCAGTGATTCCTTCTGGGAAGGGGCAGTGTGACTGTGGGATTGGTGAGGAGGCAGGTTTTTAATCCACTCTATTAGATTCCTGTGGCTGTCATAACAAATTACCACAAGTTCAGTGGCTTAAACCAATGGGAATTTATTCTCTCACATTTCTGGAGGTCAAAAGTCTGAGATTAAGGTGCAAGCAGGGTCATGCTTCCTTTGAGGGCTTCTGAGGGAAGATTCCTTCGGTGGCATTCCTTGGCTTGCAGCTGTATCACTCCAAGCTTGGTCTTTGTCTTCATGTGTGTTTCTGTTTTCACTTGGCCTTTCTGTAATGACACTAGGCATTGGATATAGGGCCCAACCTAATCCAGTATGACCTCATCTTAACATAATTATACCTGCAAAGACCTTATTTCCAAATAAGGTCACATTCTGAGGTTTCAAGTGGATGTGAATTTTGGGGGGCTAGGGCTGCCACACTGGTTAACAAAATACCAGACTGGGTGGCTTAAACAACAGAAATTTATTTTCCCACAGTTCTGGAGGCTGAAAGTCCAAGATTAAGGTGCCAGTTGGGTTGATTTCTGATGAGGTATTTCTTCCCGGTTTGTAGATGGCCCCTTCTTATTCTGTGCTCACATTGCCTTTCCTTTATGCGTGCACACGCACATGCACACACACACACACACACACACATCTGGTCTCTTCTTATTCTTACAGGGACATCTGTCCTATCAGATCAAGGCCCCGAACTTATGACCTCATTTAACCTTAGTTAGCTCCATAAGGGCCCTCTCTCCAAATATAGTCACATTAGGGGTTAAGGCTTCAACATATGAATTTGGGAGGGTGGGGACACAATTCAGTCCATAACACTATTCAACCCAGTAGTAGTTGTGTGGTCCTGGGTAAATTACTCAACCTACCTACATAGCTGGGGCTCAAGCACAGACTTTTCAATTAGCATAGGAAGCAAGACCTTGGCTTCTGCCTTTTCCATGTTCTTGTTTTTCTAATACCTTGTTCTGAGAAATCCCCACTCAGTGCTGCCCTCCAGCCCCCTCCTGGCAGCTTTCTCCTGTCCCTCTTGTTGCCTAGCACTGCCCAGACTGCATCCATTATAAATTCAGTTGGCAGAGCCTAGGCTGCGTCCTCACAGCTTCTCAATAATCATTGTCTTCATTACCTGCATTCTGGTCTTGGAACCATCTTGCCCATAGCTGCCTTTCCACATCTTCTCCTCCTCTGACTACTGCCCTCTTTCTTCTTTATTCCATTGCGTATCTTCTCAACAGAGTGGTCTTCACACTCTTTCCACTTCCTCACTGACTCCTTTATTCATAATCCTGGAAATCTAGCTTCTGTCTTCCCCTCCTTTGAATTGTTATCTGTGACCCCCTAATTGTCAGATCCAATGACATTTCCTCAGTCCCCACTACCCTTAGTATCTCAGCTTTATCTGACTCCATAGATTGCCTCTTCTGCCTAGACATTCTGTGCCCACCGTTCCCAAATACACTGTAATCTCTGGTTCTGCTCTGATCTCTCTGCATGCACCTTTCTGTTTATGTGAGAGCTCCTTCCACTCCTCCTTTCCATGTCCAACTCAACCAGGACTCCAGAAGAGGATCCAGATAAACGGACAGGAGAATGAGGGGAATTACTCACCCCTTGGCCAGAAGAACCTAGTAGCATCCAGATCCCACAGGTAGGGCAAGGTTATGGCAGTGCATGTGCTAGCTGGAGATTCAGGAGCACCAAATGGTGGTTCTCCATCCCCTCTAAAGTCCGAACTTCTCAGTCTTCATTCAGTAGAAAACTATTGGCTGGGCTCCTGAGTGTAAGACTCTAAAGAGTTATGAAAAACCTCACCATAAATCAGCCCAAACTGCCTCCTTCCCTGTGACAGGCCTTGTACCAAGGCAGGAATGCCTATCTGAATGTGGTCCTTGTCACTATACTGAGCCAGGCACTATGCTAAAACTGGTGAGGGACATGGCAATAGACAAGACACACATGGTCTCTGTCTTTTTGAGCTTATATTCCATTGGAATAAAATGACATTTATTAAGACCTTTTCCAACCTGGCCCCAATCTACTTCCCTGACTTCAACTTCTGCTCTTCCCTCTACTCTTGGCTTCACTCTCTGCCCATAAGTCAATCTTCCATAGTGATAAGGCACCGTCTGCCTGGAGTATCTTTCTTTCTTTCCCCCTTTTCTTACCAGGCAAGCTCCTCCATCTCTCCTTCTCCCCCTTTAAGGCCTGGGCTTTCTCAGAGTATGTCAATTACTCCATCTTGAAAGTATTTCAGGTGTACTGTCCACAAGTCTAGTTCTTCTACAGCACAGTGTAGGGGCAAATATCTGATTTAAGGTGATGCTTGTCATAACTCTTCAGTCTTAGATAGAATTGCCTTCGCACAGGCAGAGGTGGCTCGTGACCTGGGACCTGTTCTTTAAGAAGTGACATGGCTGGAGGAGGGCCAGAAAAATATCTGCTAAAATGAATGGCCATGGCAGGGGTAAGGAGCCCAAAGGATCAAGAGTTTGTGTTAGGCCAGAGCTGATATTCCCTCTTTTAGGCCATGCTCAAGTTACCTGGGACCACAGAATTCCTTGCCTGAACCGCTCATAGCTTGCTTCCAGGTATACCTTCCTTAGGGTGGACTGAACCAATAATATGCACAAACTTAGCCCCAAAAGGAGGCCAAGAGACAGCTGTTTGGGGGAATGTAGACAAAGTGTAGACATGCATGCTCAGGCATCCACAAGCATATAAATGAAGCCCCTTGCAGTGCTGGATGCAGTGGGAGTATGAAGAGAAGGGGAACAATCTCAAGCCAGGAGTTGGGGGCTGACTCTCTAAGCACCAAGTTCAAACATAGCATTCTGAGGAGTCTAAAAAGTTTAAATTTGAACCTACCCTTCTGCTCATTTGGAAGGTCCCATTGTCAAGTCAGAAAGAGGGGCAAAGGGGGCACCTGGGTGGCTTAGTCAGTTAGGCGTCTGACTTCAGATCAGGTCATGATCTCAGGGTCCTGGGATTGAGCCTCAAGTCGGGCTCCCTGCTCAGCACGGAATCTGCTTGTCTCTCTCTGACTCTCCCCTGCTCATTCTCTCTCTTTCTAATATGTAAATAAAATCTCTAAAAATAAATAAAAATAATGAAAGAGGGACAGAGTATTTAGAATCAAGAGGGCATCTGATTCACTCTCACATGCACCCTGACCCCAAGATTGTACAGACAGAAAAACTAAAGTCTATTCTCTTGAACTATGCAGTCCACTACTGTAGTCAGCAGCCACACGTGGTGATTTAAATCTTAATCTAAATTAATTAAGAATCAAATATAATTAAATATCACTTCCTCAGTTGTGCTAGCCACATTTTAAGTGTTCAATCGTCATATGGAGCTGGTGGCTACCATATCACAGATAGAGAATATTTCCATCATCACAGTAAATTCTATTGAGCAGTACTGAGTTTAAACCATCTGAGGGTGCTACAGACATGTCATCTTTCAATTCTGAACAAGCATTACCAGAGATTAGTCCTTTTCTCCCATTTGAGTATAAACTTAATGTTTACTTTTCCCAAATAATCCCATCATATAAGAAAATTCAGCTAGTGAAAAATGCCAACATATTTGGGAACTTCAAATACTACCCCAGAAATAAAAACTGGAAGAAAAACCTAATTTTTTCCTCACCATCAAAATTTCATGGTGATTTGATTTGGAATCCCATGTAAGAGACTAAATTATAAAAGGAAAGATCCCATTAATCCTACAGAGTACTGAAGCCATATCATTCATTTGCTGGGGATTGGTTTTTCAAGATGGTCTTCTAAATATATCTCTGTGTCAAACAGGGTATCCCACTGTGATTCAAAAAGGGGAATGATGCTGTGATTCTTTTGCTAAATCTCTTCTTGACATAGCCCCAGGTAAGGTTACCAAATATCTCTGTCAAAACACATGGTCCCGCACAGGATGGAGTTCCGGGAAAAAACAGTTTGTCACACATCACACACAACTAAATGAAAGCTATTAAGCATCAAAGGGCATTTATTTCTCTAAGTCAGTTTTCTTCTCCAGAATGTAGCAGTAAATATTGTTAGCTGGAACTGGTGTGGTCCTACTAAACTTTCATAGAAAGTTATTACTTATTATTATTTCCATTACTGAAAAGATCTTCAAAAATATGGAATTATAAAAACTTAGAACTGTAAGTGCTTCTAGAAATCATTAATAAATTAAAGTCCAGAGAGTAGAAGTCATTTGTCCAAACTGAATAATAGAGTCAGAAATAGAAATCAGGTCCTTTGAGGGGCGCCTGGGTGGCTCAGTCAGTTAAGCATCTGCCTTTGGCTCAGCTCATGATCCCAGGGTCCTGGGATCGAGCCCCACGTCAGGCTCTCTGCTCAGCGGGGAGCCTGCTTCTCTCTCTCCTTCTCCTTGCCGCTCTGCCTGCTTGTGCTCTCTCTCTGTCAGGTAAATAAATAATAATTTAAAAAAAGAAATCAGGTCCTTTGAGCCTAGGTTTAGTGTTGGTTGGAGGAGAAAAAGCCAGCAAACAAATGTCCAGAGGGGTAAGTAGAGAGTCAAGAGAGTACGCTGTCATGTAAGGAAAGGGAAGAGAGTATTTCAAGAAGGACAGAGTGGTCAATTGTATCAAATACAGTGGAGGTGTCAAGAGAGATGACAGATGAAAAATAATCCATTGAATTGAGCAGCATGAATGTCGTTGTTGGGTGACCCTGCCAAAGGTGGTTTTAAGAGAGTGGTGGAAACAAAATTCAGGTTACCATGGGCTGAAGAGTGTTGCCAAAGAGGGAGAACCCAAGAGTCCATGAGGATTTGGAGATGCCAAAGGACAAGAGAGAAATGCGAGATTGAAAAAAAAAAAATGGAGGGGGGCGGAACTATCTGAAAGCCTGTACACAGTAGCTGGACTACTGCACTCCAAAATACAGGTATATATTTGTGGAGAGGAAAACTCTCTTCACAGAAAATGAAAGGGTTTGAGAACTTCCATTTCCAGGGATGTGGCAGTCTAGGTTAATTGGACCAACTCATCTGCTGAAAACAAGAGAAATTAGATAAAATAGATATTTTTAAAAGTCTTAAAACATAGAATATATGACTACAGAGAAAGGAATTACCAGTCTAACATCTAAAGAAACATGATAACACAAAAAGATTAATGGAATCCTTTGCTCTGAGGGTATCTGCTGATCTGGCAAATTTGAATTTAGGGTTTGACAGCCTCATGGGGCAAGGGGGACAGAAGCCAAATACTAGGACTGGACCATGGTGAGAGGTCTAATAGGAAATGTTCTTCACAATAAACTGGGGACCCAAAGGACTGTAACACCAAGGTAAGGATAAAAGAGAAGTAATCCTGCCCCTCTCCTAGGTGACTACAAAAAAGGGAAAACATCAAACACCTGGTACAACTGGAATGTCCAAAACAATACAGCAGTTAACAACATTGATGTAAGTGAACGAAATGCTTCCCTTAAAGGGCCATGAATATCAGTCTGGACAAAAGCAATTCAACTAAATGCTATTTGTTTTATTTTATTTTATTTTATTTTATTTTATTTTATTCTTAAAGGATTCTTTTTTAAAAGATTTACTTATTTATTTTAGAGAGAGAGAGAGCAGGGGGAGGGGCAGAGGGAGACGAAGAGAGAGAACCTCAAGCAGACTCCATGCTGAGCAAGGAGCCCAATGTGGGGCTTGATCCCATAACCCTGAGATCATGACCTGAGCTGAAACCAAGAATCAGATGCTTAACTGACTGAGCCACCCAGGCATCCAAGCTAAATGCTGTTTATAAGAGAAAGATACAGAAAGGTTGAAATTTTCAAAGAATAGAAAAATAAATACCATGAAATTACTAACTAAAGAAAAGCTGGTGTGGCTATATTAATATCAGACAAAAAAGACTTAAAGGCAAAAAGCATTATTAGGTATAGGGTATAATTTCATAATAATAGAAACTTCAATTGACCAAAAAGTTATAACAATTATGAACATATATGGACTTAATAACATAGGGTCAAAAATATAAAGCAATAATTTCTAGAAGTACAAATAGAAATAGATAAGTTCACAATCATGGCAGGAGATGTTAATATGCCTCTCAGAAATTGATGAAATAAAAAGACAAAAAGTCAAATAAATAATGATACAGAAGATTAAAATAACATGGTTTAGCAACCTGATCTAAAAGGTATATACAGAACACTGCATTTAGAAGCTGCAGAATACAAACTATTTTAAAGCACATAGTTACAAACATTGACTACATTTAGGGCCATGAAGTAAGTCTCAACAAATTGAAAAGATTGAAATCATATACAATAATTGATTGTATAATTGATCTTTGATCACAATGGAATTGAACTAGAAATCAGCAACAAAAGGATTTCTAGTATGTCTCTATAAGTTTGGAAATTAAGAAACAATTTTTAAATAACTATGAGTTACAAAAGATATTTTTGGGATAAAAGATATTGAGATTTTAATAATGAAAACGTTGCATATTAAAATTATGAAATGTAACTAAAGAACTGCTTAGAGTGAAATTTATAGCCTTAAATGGATATATCAGAGAAAGAAAAAGGACTAAAATGAACAATTTGTGCATCCATCTAAAAAATTAGTGAAAGAGGGCGCCTGGGTGGCTCAGTCGTTAAGCGTCTGCCTTCGGCTCAGGTCATGATCCCAGGGTCCTGGGATCCAGCCCCACATCGGGCCCCCTGCTCGGCGGGAAGCCTGCTTCTCCCTCTCCCATTCCCCCTGCTTGTGTTCCTGCTCTCGCTATGTCTCTCTCTGTCAAATAAATAAATAAAATCTTTAAAAAAAAAATTTAGTGAAAGAATAGCAAATTAACCCCAAGGAAAGTAGAAGGGAGGAAATAATGAAGATGTGAACAAAAGTTAGTGAACTAGAAATCAAGCATACAATGGAGAGGTCAACCAAGCCAAAAGTTGGTTCTTTAAAAGGAACAAAAAAAAATAATCAAGCTTTTGGTGGGTTTGATGAAGAATAAAAGAAAATGCATTGATAATCATTGAAAATGATTCATCAAGAATGAATAAAACTATATTGCTACAGTTGTGCAGAAATTAGAAAGATAAGAGGATATTATAAACAACTTTATGTCAATATGTTTGAAAATGTAGATAAAATGGATAAATTCCTAGAAAATAATAACTATCAAAATTAAATCTAGGAATATGGCAGACTAGAAAGCTCCTGGTTCTCATACCCCCATGGAAACACTAAATAAACAACTAGAAACTGACTAAAATAACTTTATAGGAGCTCTGGAAATCATTTAAAGGTCTACAGCAACCAAACATATTCCAAACCAAGAAAAAAAAAACCACATTTAAAATGGTAGGAAATTTCATGGCACTTTTGCTGGCCCTTTCCCTGCAGCTTAGGGGAGCTGCAGCTCAGCCCCAGTGTCCTTCCATGAAAGGGAGAGAGCAGAGTGACCAAATTTGTGACTTTCTAACCTACTGCAAGCTGCTTTAGGCACTGGTCTCTATTTGCCTAACTTGGTGAATTCAACTAAACATTTAAAGAAGAATGAATACCAATACTCCTCAAACTCTTCCAGAAGTTAAGAGGATAGGACGCTTAGAAACTCATTCTGCGAGGTCAACATTAACCTGATACCCAAACCAAAGACAATATTAAAAAAACTACAAACCAATATCCTTTATGAACTTTGATGTAAAAATGCTAAACAAAATACTAGCAAACCAAATTCCACAGTACATTAAAATGATTTTACACCATGACCAAGAAGGACTTATTCATGGGATGCAAGGATGGCTCAACATATACAAATCAATCAATGTGATACACCATAGTAAAAGGACGAAGGAAAAAAAATGACATGGTTCTCTCAATTGATGCAGGAAAAACATTTGACAAAAACTCAAGACCCTTTAAGGATAAAAACACTCAATAAAGTAGGAACAGAAGGAAACTGCTTCAACATAACAAAAGGCCATATAGGAAAGTCCACAGCTAACATTATACTCAATGGTGAAAGACTGAGAGCTTTTTCTTTTTTTCTTTCTTTTTTTAATTAACATATAATGTATTATTTGTTTCAGGGGTACATGTCTGTGATTCATCAGTCTCAGACTGAGAGCTTCTTCTTTAAGACCAAGAACAAGGCAAGAATGCTCACCTTCACCACTTCTAGTCAACATAGTACTGGAAGTCCTAGCTAGAGAAATCAGACAAGAAAAGACACCCAAACTAGAAAGAAAGAAGCAAAGTTATCTTTGTTTGTAGATGACATGACCTTGTAAGTAGAAAACCCTCAAGATTCCACAACAAAACTATTAGAACTAATCAGCAAATTCAGCAAAGTTGCCAGATACAAAATCAAATTAGTTCCTGTTTAGGAGACAACAGAAGTGCAAGAACTTCTAGCTAATTGTCAGTAAGCATCTTGAAGATGCGGGGGGAGGGGTGGCGGTGGGGGGAGGGGTGGCGGTGGTGCGAGGGGGCCTTCTTTTTGACACCCACTCCATCGGGTGCCCCTTAGATCAGAGCCTTGCAGGCCAGGCAGAAGGGGGAACCCCAGAAAATGCTTATGGTTTCTGTTCCAAATGGGAGCTCAGTGGGGCCAAGTGTCTCTGGAATATAGTAATCTGCTCAGTCTAATTCACTGGGGCTTCAAGTCCTGCAAACCGACGCTACTGGCTCAGCAAAGAAAAGCCAGAAGAGAAGCACCTGTGAGGTCCTGTAGTCTTTCTGACTTGGGCTAGTGTGGGGTTGTTTCCTCATTTTCCTCCTTCTACAGGAAGTTCCAGTGATTTCCTTTAGTGGCTCTATAGGCAAATGAATGGTCCTGTTACGATGTTTCATTGCACTTCATCCTTTTGCTTCCTTAATATTCCATACAGCCACATCTCCTTCTCTGATCCTCCACACAGTCTTTTCTCCTAGCTTGGGAGGTGGTGCCTGCTTTCAGGGAGCTGAGCAGGTTGCTCTCAGGCATTGGGCCAAGAACCCCATCACTACAACTGAAGTAAAGGGTGGGATTGAGTCTGAGGACCAAAGCACAATTTACAAACTAGAAGAACTGTATAAAGTCCCAGCAGGACCACACCCGCAGGAGCAGACTGGGCACTGAGTCCCTGACTGCCACGTCTAGAATTCCTTAAATTGCCAGCGACTAGTTGCAGGATCAGGTTAAAAGTAGAGTTTCCCTAAGAGGGATCCCTGGGCCACTTGCATCAGAATCACCTGGGCTTTTGGAAAACATGCAGATTCCAAGGCCCCACTCTAGATCTACTGAATTGGAATCTCTAAGGTCAGGCCTAGAAAGCTGTGTTTTCTCTAAGCAGTCCTGGTGGCTCTAACATGCAGTAAAATTGATAGCCAATGCTCTTGAGTCAGGAACAATGTGCACAAATAATCAGGCATGATGGTTAAGGCACAAACTCTGGAGCCAGACCGCCCAAGGAGACTTCTGGCTTTACCATTCATTATTTGTGCAATCTGGGGCAAGTAACATAGCTTCCCTGGGCCTCAGTTTATCCATCGGTGAAACAGGGATAGTAATTGAG
Organism: Leptonychotes weddellii; assembly: GCF_054177405.1. Lineage (NCBI taxonomy): Eukaryota > Metazoa > Chordata > Mammalia > Carnivora > Phocidae > Leptonychotes > Leptonychotes weddellii. The sequence continues at coordinate 3,110,999 of NC_138385.1, read as the reverse complement.
CCTATGTCATAGGGCTATTGTCAGGATTAAATGAGAATATATGGACAAAGCCCTGAGAGCAATGTCTGGCATCTAGGAAGCACACATACATGTTAGCCATTGTTGGGGGTTGAGGGGACCCACTGGGGACAAAGAGGACCCATTTGGGTACTCATGTCCTATGTCTTGCAATAGAGTGGGCTAAAGCAGAGCACCCAGGCAAGGGGTTTGTGGCACCAGAAGTCATGACGATGATTAATAAGAGGGACAGTTTTTAAATGCATGGGTGATCATGCTTGGCTGGAACAAGAAGCTAGGAAAATGGATATTGTTCATTAAGCTCTAATTAGCAGGTAAATTGTACAAGGGGAAGGGAGTCCAAGTGTTACTACAAGTAATTAATGTGCTTCTTCTCTCCCTGGTAACCCTTTGATTTGAACCATCTAACCTGTAGTCTTTATTGGGCACTAAGATCCTGGAAATACTGGCTGCTAATTATTTTGGTGAGCCCCTGATTGCACTAAAGGAAATGGATGTGTCCTATTCTCCCTAATGACTCAAGCACAGGAGAAGATAAAGTGGTTCTAGCCATGATGAATTACGCCCAGAAGATTTGGAGAGGACAATCATTCTCCTTGTTCATTTAACAAATGTGAACAGTGTCTCCACATCGGGTAAGCAAATGTGACCAGACATAGTCTGTTTAGGAAAACAACCCACTTGGTTGATGCTCCCAGTCTCAGTGTCTTGAATGCTGCCTAAACCCTTGCTCAGTTCTTCTGAGGCTACAGCCTTGCCCCTGGAGTCCTGGCCCCCCACCCTCGACCTGGAAATAGACCTTCCTCAGCCTGGGCTGGCACCACACTGTGCTGAGAAAGCCAGCTTCCCCAGCCACCTGTGGACTTCTGAGCTGTCTTAGACCAGCCATCCTCCATGCTTGCATTCTGACTGATGTCAAGAAATCTGAGTGTTCCTTCTTGTGGGAACTATACGGACTGTGTCAGCGAAGCATGTTGGGGGCCTGTGAAAAGACAAGTCACTATGTTCCTTTCCAACTGACACACTCACATGTCATGATGCCTGGGATGCTGAGGAGTGTCCTTCCGGTGGCTTCTGACAGGAAGTAGAGCTTAGAGGCAAGAGGCCTTGGAGCACGAGGAGCTGGGGGCAGAGTCTCTGATGTCTCAGAAAGCCTCTGTCCTCTATGGAAGTGTAACAAAGAGAGTTTAGACAGAGTATTAGACACTTTCAGAATAATAATAATAATAATACGAGTGGTTGTTGAGTTTTTACTCTGTTCTGAATAGTGTTCTAAGTGTTTGCATGAATCATCACATTCAACTCTCCCATCAACCCTCTGACAAGGCACTATGAGTATCTGGGCTCAAGCTTGTTTTTTTAAAATTTAATTTAATTTTATTTAAATGCAATTAATTAATATATAGCATATTATTAGTTTCAGAGGTAGAGTTCAGTGATTCATCAGTTGTGGGCTCAAGCTTGTTTATATTTTCAAGAACTGAACCAAATGCAGTCTCCATCCAGAGGAGCATTGGCCAAAGAAGTCTGGAGTGCTTGAGAAATTCCTTGGCTGTCCAGCCATCCCTGGGGGTGGAGAAGATGTGAGCTGGCACTAAGAAGCCCTCTGCTTGGCTCTCTTGGGCCAGGGGCTGCTTGGGGCTAAAAGAGAACCCCAAATTGTCACAGTAGCATTACTCATAATAGCCCCAAAGTGGAAAGGTCTATTGATGGATAAATGGATAAACAAAATGTGGTTTATCCATGCGATGGAATACTATATGGCCATAAAAGGAAAACAGGCACTCATACACACTACAACATGGGTAAACCTTGAAGACATGCTAAAGGAAAGAAGCCAGACGCAAAAGGCCATACATTTTATGAGTCCATTTATGTGGAATGTCCAGAATGGACAAATCCATAGAGACACAAATCAGATTAGTGGCTTCCAGAAGCTGGGGGGTTGGAGGGAACGGGGAGTGGCTGCTAATGGGTACAGGGTTTCTTTTGGGTTGAAGGAAATGTTCTGAAATTAGATAGTGGTGATAGTTGCAGGACTTTGTGAATGTACAGAAAACCACTGAATTGTGCACTTTAAAAGGGGAACTATGGTATGTGACTATATCTCAATAAAAGCAATCAAATGAAAACAGAACAACAAGAACAATAAAAGAGAACACAGAATCCACCCTATCAAGTGCCAGAGCAAAACACTATCGTATGAAGCTGGGCTGTGGGAGAAAGCCTCAGGGCTGAGAGGATATTGGGCTCCTCCTCCAGCCTTGGCATGACCTTGGGCAAGTCCTTTCACCTCTCTGAGCCTATTTCCCCATCTCTTAAGTGACATTGTTGTGAGAAAACATATCCCTGATGGGATTTTGAAAACCATAAAATGCTTATTTAAAATGACAGTGCATTAATAACAGGCAAAGTATTAGTGACCTTGCATGTGCAGAAAATTTGCCCATTTCTGAGCAGAAACTGCTTACTTGCTCTCTCTCTCTCACCTGATTCCAGGCCTGCCCCAATCTTCAAAACATGAGAAATGTGGAGGCTGAGATGGAAGAAAGTTTTGTGTATCAGCGAGAAGAGGGGAAAAAGCTTTTACTATCTACCTTCTACACAGAATGCCCCTTGGCATCGCTTCTGCCTGGGATGTGGCAAGCTTTCATGCTGGGGGTCCTCTGGGAGGCTAGGTAGTCTCCTTCATTTCATAATAAGTGACCTGGGGGAAGGGACCATGCCGGACCTGGCTGAGCTCCAGGAGTGCAAGCTCTCTACACAATTCCCTGTCCACTATTCATCACTTTATTCTCCTTCCCAATCTCTGTATGGGTTTCCAAGGTTTTCCTGGGACCACAAGGGAATGTCCTAGTTGTCCTCTGTTTTGATTCTCTATCTTATAGCTTTCAAATCCCAAATAAAGTGTTTTTCTCCACCCCCAGTTATTAGGGCTTCCTAGCAGGCCTTTTAGAAAAACACTCAAAAATCCTTTGGAAGCTTAAATAAACCATACACACTACAACTCTACCCAGTAGAAAGCTTCCCCCTTAACTACTTATTGCACATGAGTCTTGTCCTACCCTTGCAAACTCTGACTGGTTTTCTTCCTCATATGTATCCACATAACAGATTCAATACCCATCTGTTTTTCCTAGGACTGGGAAATGTTCAGAATCTTTATTAAGATAGTTCATAAAAATAACAAGATTAATTTAACCAGATGCAGAATGCCTTCCATTATTAAAATAGATACCTCTCCCACTTGTCCAGTACTGAAAAATCCAAGTCCTAGGAGGTCGTGGTCAAGCAGTGTCCCAACTGGGGCTGGGGCCAGGGATCAGCGGGGGCCAGGGATCAGCTCACCCTCTCTCCTGCTTACTCCTCAGTCCCAGGCGAGGCCAGGCCACAGCCTCTGAGAATTCTCACTACCCCTGGCCTCCACCAGCTCTGGGGCCACCTCATCTCACAAGGACCGTGCACTAGAATATAACAATGCCTGAAAACAGTTTGCCGACTCTCTTTACAGGATTGTTGCGGGAATCTGGGGTGCAGGGGAGATGCCAGTGTGTTCAGTCGCTAGATGCATGTTTCCTTTTTCATTCCAATTTTTGTTTACTTGAATTAAAAACGTCTCCCTGCCATAAGTAAAAAGATCCAAACCCTCAGGGAATCAGCGTGCGCAGCCTGATGTGGACGAACTATTCCACGATGTGGATGGGCTTTCGGCCGCTAGCCTCTTTCCAGGGCTCACCTTCGTCTGGGGAGGAGAGCAGAGCCGGCTCTCGGGCTGCATTTATGGAGAAATCCTGGCTCCGTCCAGCCGGGAGAGAGCGCTGCTCAGGTTCCAGCCAGCGAGGAGCAGCGAGATAATGAATGTGAAAAGGCTCCAGGCGGGAAATTGTTATTCGTGCGGATTGCCTTCTCAGTAGCGAGCACAGGGAGGGGGGTGGGATTCATCTTCAAGCAAGGGGACACGTTCCTACTTTGGGCTTTCCAGCTAGAGACAGTGCGTGCAATCTTGTTTTCAGCCATGTCTGTCTTTCCGTTAAAGGTCTCTGAAATGTTGAGGTCCCTCGCGGAATCCACCCCTAGCCCCCACCCCCCGTGTCCGACCGTCTCCCCGCGGGGCAGGAGGGCTGCTGTGTCCAGACGGTGGCGCTCCCAGATAGTGCAACCCCCTCTCCCCCACCGCAACAAGAAGGCTAGTCTGGGACAAGTTGCAAAGTGTTTGCTGGTATTTTCTGGGAGGCTTCTCAACAAGAGCCGTAACTTTGAGTAGCGGTCAGAATCCACTCCCATGACGAAGACTGTGGAGGGAGCGAGTACAGAATCTCGCGCCTTTAGTTTAGCCCCAGCCGTTGGGATTTCCCGTGGCCCGCGCGCTTCGCGAGCCTGGGCGCACCAAAGAGAACCGTGACGCCTCCGAAGGGAGATTTACGGGGCTAGGGGCGGCCCGACCGAATGAGGTGGAAATGAGACCCCTGGCAGGGGATGGACCGAGATGAGTTGTACGCCTGGGGCGGAGGCGCTGGTCTGCCGCTGTCTTCTTGGCTGCACTGCCCGGCACCTCCGCGCCCGTCCCGCTGCTGCAGCGCAGCTCCCCAAGGCTGCTCGACAACCCCGTTCTACCTTGTAGAGCGTGCGGAGCACCTCCAGAGGGGACAAGAGCCGAAACCGTCGCCCAGGGTTTCCTAGAGGAGCGGCAGCCCGAGAGAAGGGCTTTCTCGCCCCCTTTACTTTTTCCCAAAGCAATCTCTGAGCTCTCGCAGCCACGGTGCTCGGCAGCGAGGAAGGGGATCAGCTCCCGCTCTCGCTTGCCCCAAAGTTTGGAACAAATAGCCACCAGCTACCTCCTCTCGCACCCAGAGTGCAGACTCACTCCCAGGTCCCAGAGCCGGGTGCAGGGGACATCTCCCTCCGTAGAGCGTAAGTCCGGGATCGACTGAGCGCTCACTCGCTGCTGCCGCCAAGGCAGATAACCGGCTCCTGGCAGGCAGTGGAGGAGAGATAAGTTCCCTAGAGACTGGGCACCCAGACTGAGGATGGAAGCTCTGGGCAGCTGTCCCCTGTTCCCCCCACGAGGTGCAAAAGGCTCTGAAAGGGCAAGAGCTCCTGGAGTGAAATGAACCTTTCAGGGAGACCGTAGGGGTGCATATCTAAGGTTCAAGGGCCACTGGCTCCCCTGCACACTCTGCGGGGGGCTACAGACTGGCGCGGGTTGGAACTGGACCCCAAGAGAGACCCCATGCCCCTGCCCTGCATCTTACATCGCTTTGCTGGGTGTTTGCATTGCGAGGCGAGGGAGGAGAACTTGCTAGAAACAAATGCGCGGTGGCCGGGGCGGGGAGGTGGACTCCGAGCTTGTCAGGACGCAAGGTACCTAGGGGATGGGGAGGAGCGGCTAGAGGGGAAGCACAAACAAGGCAGTCGGAAGCAAGACGACACCTCGTTGTGGATTTGTCCAAAAAGAGTTGGAGACCAAAGCGGGGGTGCTCAGGGAGCTCTGATTGGTCGGGGGGAGGGACTTGGGGTGGGGCTAGCCACCTCTTGAGGCTTTAAAAGCTCATCGGAAGAGGGGCGGGATGCTGTCATTCGCTCTCTGATTCTCGGAGGGGAAGCAGCTTTCCAGAAGCTCCAGGCTCCTGGTGACAGAGCAGGTGTTCGCTGTCTGTCCGGACCAGCTGGGAGATCCTAAAGGTCTCCGGCAGCAACATGGGGCCTACCCTGGCAGTTCCCACCCCGTACGGCTGCATTGGCTGTAAGCTGCCGCAGCCAGACTACCCACCAGCTCTAATCATCTTTATGTTCTGCGCAATGGTTATCACCATCGTCGTCGACCTGATCGGCAACTCCATGGTCATCTTAGCTGTGACAAAGAACAAGAAGCTTCGAAATTCTGGTAAGCCACCCTTCCTTCTTCCTACCCAGCATTCAGCCGCTTGCCACCCCTAGGGCATTAGTTCGGGCGCCCGAAATAGGGAACCCTTGGATAGTGCCCTCACACTGAACGTCCCTACCCCCAAATTCCTTGCGAACCTGGGCGGTGATGTTCTGCGGGGGCCCCATTAATTTAGAGCTTCTCAAGGCTGAGGGAGCTCAGGAAATTAGCTTTTGGCGTTCAAGGGCAAAGCCCGGGTTCCCGCGGAGCGCGGCAAACCGCGGAGCCCTGCCCCGTCGGAGACCTGATGCAGAGGGAGTCGGCACCCGAGCGGAGAGCGCGGCCACCGTCTGGGGACAGCACGCCGAGCCAGACGCCGCAGAGGTGGCCGCGCCGAGGCGGTGCGGGTCGAACTGATGCGGAGGGAGCCGCGGGGTTGAGGAAAGTTAAGTTCGCGGCGCCTGCGGCGGCTGCGGCGGCGCTTACAGGAGCGCAACGCAGCGGCCGCGCGCAAAGCCAGCCGAGCCCCCGCTGCCGCGGCTCCTGGGGCTCCCGGGCAGCGGAGCACAGACCCCAGCGCCTGAGTGTGGAGCAGGGTGGTCTGAGTCCCCCGGAGCCGAGCTCCGTCCGCGCGTCCCAGGGCGCACGGCGGAGAGAGCAGAGCGGCGGTCTGGGCGCAGCCGGCGGTGGCAGCGACGGCAGCGGCGGCGGAGCTCGCGAAGTCCGTAAGCGGGGTGTTGGGGGTCTCGGGGCGGGGCGGGGCGGAGGAGAGGCCCCGGAGCTTGGCGTCTGGCGGGGGCGGGGGCAGAAGGCCGCAGAGCCCGGCGAGGTTGGCGGGAGGGTCGCGGGAGAGCGCAGAGGGGGCGGCGGGAGACGCAGAGAGACTGCAAAACGCGGGGAGCTGGGAAGGCGTGGGGAGGCGAGCGAGAATCCCCTCGCTACCGGCCAGTGCCCAGGGGAGGGGCCAGCTGCGATCCGGCCTGTGCCGGGGACCTGTGCCGGGGGTGGGGGTGGCAGACCCTGCAAAGCGGGAAGCCCCTGTTGCAGGTTGGGCGGGAGAGGGCCGAGAAGGGGAGGGGAGGGGCGAAGGGGCCCGAATTCCGCGCTCGGGTCCCAGGAGGGAGGGGGCGGTGCCCGGGATCTCGGCTGCTGGGATCTCGGCCGGCTGGGGCCAGGGGGCAGAGGGGGGAGACGGGGCGGGGGGAGAGGATCGGGTACCCGCAGGACCCGGCGGGCGGGGCCCGGGGGAGAGGAGGCAGCCAGTCTCTGGGGGATTACTTTGCGGAGATGAGGAATCGCAACTACCATACAAGTTTCAAAATGCCCTGACGGGCACACAGTCACTAAAACGTTCCTTTTAAACTCTGGTGGGCGTGTCTGATTTCTTTTTGGTCCCCTGGAGACGTGGGGCCGCACGCTCGGACCTCACCTTCGCTCCAGCAGTGCGGTCCCAAGGAACCACGGAGCCCCGGGGACCACCTGCGAAGCCCATTCTCTTTCTTTTCTTCTTCTTCCCTTTCCTTTTTTTCCTTCTCCTTTCTTTCCTTCTGTAATTCAAATAAAGGTTTTTATGGTTGTCGTGGTTTTGTTTTTAAGGTTTTTCCCTCTGTCTTTTCCACTTTTCTTCTCCCAATTCATTTCTTTGAGAGAAAAACCCTAGAAAGAACCTCTGGGTAGAAAGCGCGGAGGCCGCGCCTTGGCAGCGCTGGCAGGAGGGCAGAGGGAACCACTCCTTTGCCCTTTTAAAAAGTGCTCATTTTCTCCTAGTTCAAGATGAAGTGCAATATTTTGCCAAACCAATGCTAATTAACAACGAGGTGTTTCCAAAAAAAAGGGCTCTACGCCTGCATTTGGCCTCTTCCTCCTTTTTTTGGAAAGGTTTTGCAAAAAACGTTCCTCCCGCTGCCCTACAAAACGGGAGTGGGGCCCGACGCCCCCTCTTCACTTTCCTGTTTAGCCACAGGCTCCAGTAAGGTTTAGCGCAGGCCCAGGGGCTCTTACACAGGGAGCTGAACGTGCGGGTGCGCGACGCTGCGCTGGACCCGCAGGAAGCAGGCACTTCTGCTAATCCCTGCAGGCATTTTCCTGATTGTTTTTCTCCCTACGCACTGTTTTTGGTTTCAGACTAAATTTTACAGGGTCTCCCCCCTTCCCCTCAGTTTTCACTTTTAGCCTACCTCGGAAATGGTAAGTACTTACTGGGCTTGGTCATAGATTATTGTCTGATCCCGTTTTCTTAAGAAGACGACGGCCTCTAGTGCCCTTCCTCAGACTGTCGTCTTAGACGTGTTTTCGCTGTAAAAGCAATGCCGGCCTAGAGAAGGCAGAAGGCTCATTCATTTTTTCGGGGTGTGTGTGTGTGTGTGGGGGTGGTTGAGGCTTCCTGACATTCCTTCAATCTCTTCCCTTCCCCCCACACCTCCAGCCTACTTCCTACCCACAGCTTTATCAAGCTCGCCTCCACGCCCCTCCCCCTTCTCTCCCTATCCCCCTGTAGGGAAAAAAGTTCGCATTTTGTTTTTGTTTAAAATGGTGGCAGCGTGTCCGTGCGTGAGTATGAAGGGCTCCGCAAAGGGCTTATGTGCTTACGGCTTTCTGACAGAAGTTTGCTTTTTTCTCAAAGCAGACATGACATTGTTTGAAAGGAAAAAGTTGCACATAGGACAGGTCTCCCAAACCTGGTTGTGCATCAGAATAATGCTTGTATATGAAAATAAAAACACAAGAATATTTCTTTAAAAGAATTCTAGAATTCTAAATTGTCACCACTTCAGCTGGTCTTTTCCTCCAGTTTAAATTTATAGATTTCCATACTTAACCATTTGTTTTTCTCTGTTTTCCCCCCTCTTCCTTCCCTGATATGTTTTTCAGGCAACATCTTCGTTGTTAGCCTCTCTGTGGCCGACATGTTGGTAGCCGTCTACCCCTACCCTCTGATGCTGCATGCCATGGCCATTGGGGGCTGGGATCTGAGCCAGTTGCAGTGCCAGATGGTTGGATTCATCACAGGGCTGAGTGTGGTCGGTTCTATCTTCAACATCGTGGCAATTGCCATCAACCGTTACTGCTACATCTGTCACAGCCTCCAGTATGAGCGGATCTTCAGTGTGCGCAATACCTGCATTTACCTGGTCATCACCTGGATCATGACCGTCCTGGCTGTCCTGCCCAACATGTACATTGGCACAATCGAGTATGATCCTCGCACCTACACCTGCATCTTCAACTACCTGAACAACCCTGTCTTTGCTGTGACCATCGTCTGCATCCACTTCGTCCTCCCTCTGCTCATCGTGGGCTTCTGCTACGTGAGGATCTGGACCAGAGTGCTGGCAGCCCGTGACCCGGCTGGGCAGAATCCTGACAACCAGCTTGCTGAGGTTCGCAATTTTCTAACCATGTTTGTGATCTTCCTCCTCTTTGCAGTGTGCTGGTGCCCTATCAACGTGCTCACTGTCTTGGTGGCTGTCAGTCCGAAGGAGATGGCAGGCAAGATCCCCAACTGGCTTTATCTTGCAGCCTACTTCGTAGCCTACTTCAACAGCTGCCTCAACGCTGTGATCTACGGTCTCCTCAATGAGAATTTCCGAAGAGAATACTGGACCATCTTCCATGCTATGCGGCACCCTATCCTGTTCCTCTCTGGCCTCATCACTGATGTTCGTGAGACTCGGGAGGCCCGTGCCCTGGCCCGTGCCCGCGCCCGCGCCCGAGACCAAGCCCGTGAACAAGCCCATGAACAAGATTGTGCCCGCGCCAGTCCTGCTGTGGAGGAAATGCCGATGAATGCCCGGAATGTTCCACTACCTGGGGATGCTGCAGCTGGCCAACCTGAGCGTGCCTCTGGCCATCTCAAACCGGCCTCTGGCCACTCCAGGTCTGCCTCTGCCTACCGCAAGTCTGCCTCTGGCCACCACAAGTCTGTCTTTAGCCACTCCAAGCCTGCTTCTGGCCACTCCAAGTCTGCCTCTGGTCACCCCAAGTCTGCCACTGTCTATCCTAAGCCTGCCTCTGTCCACTTCAAGGCTGACTCTGTCCATTTCAAGCCTGCCTCTGTCCATTTCAAGGCTGACTCTGTCCATTTCAAGTCTGCCTCCAGCCACCCTAAACCTGTCACTGGCCACCACGTTCCTGCTGGCATCCACTCCAAGGCTGCCTTCAGCCCTGCCACCAGCCACCCTAAACCCACAACTGGCTACATCAAGCCTGCAACCACCCACCCTGAGCCCACCACTGCTGATAATACTGAGCCTGCTGCCACCAGCCAACCCCAGCCAGTGATCGCCAGCCACCCTGAGCCTGCCGCTGCGGGCCACCCTGACCTTTCTGCCTCCTGTCACCCTGAGACCACCGCTACCGGCCCCTTTGAGTGTGATGTCACTGATCTCCCTGAGCCCGTCTGCAGCCCTGCCAGTGGGTCCCCCGAGTCTGCTGCCAGCCTGCTGGAGCTTGCCGCTGCCGCCAACCTTCCTGACCCCACTGTGACCACCACTACCACCAATGATTCCCATGAGATTGTGGTTATTGATGTTGAAGCTGATTCTGATGAAATGGCTGTGTGAAAAATGCTCTTAGGGGTGGCCAAGTAAGTAGTGGTCCACTTTCAAGTTTGTCTAGCATGTGTAATTCAAAGTGAGCTAACTTACCGCACCTACACACAGACATGCAGACACAGACTCACACACATGGTGTACGCTACATCCACCTTGTAGGCATACTCCTTCTTTACATCACTTACTCTGGAGAAGTGTGTGTGTGTGCGTATTTTAGAGACCAGATTTCCCCCAAGTTTGACATCTGTTGTTCTGAGCCTCCCTTTCTTCCTATAGTTGACCTTGAGCCAACAGTGATCCTTGAAATTTTAGACTTCAATTTTTCCTCACTCCCGTGTCCCCCTTTCTCCCCTCTCCTCATTTCCTTCTCCTTTTTCCTGCTTTCTTCTCTCACCCCCCCAGGGGTGGGGGAGGAGTGCTTCTGTAAGTAAATGTGACTGCAAAGCTTTATGTTTTTAAGTGTGTAACTCTATATTGTACTTTTAATGGCAGTCAGAAAGGCAGTTTTGATAAAGTGCAAGTACTTGAAACAGTTTCTTTTCTAAATTTCAGCAACAAGATATGACCCATATCTGAAGAACACAATTTGATAAGCTCTTATTAAAGTAAATTTTTATGCCTATGAGTTCAAATGGCAAATGGGAAGATATGGCCAAACCGAATTATTTCTAATTTCTGAAAATTCAAACATTGGTGCTGATTTTTATAGTCAAACATGAGTGCAAATGATGAGATGTTTTTACCTTGTTTGTAGTCACTTACCTTTTTAAGCATTTGCCAGAATTTTCTTTCATTTAGTTCCAGAGTAACAAATCCATTCATAAACTAGTTTCTTCTCCTAAAAATCCAAATTTGTGGTCGCTAAGATCAATTACAGTCATGTATTTAATATTATAATTCATACCTACTCTTTACTCAGAGATTTTTTTAGACAGCCTGATGTTTCTACATAATCAATTTTTACATTTTTCTTTTTCATTCAGAAAGGAATTCAAGGTAATAGCTGAAGCCTTTCTCTTCTGCCTTGTCCCTCAGCCTCCCAGCTGTGGAGGGAGGCAGGAGGAAAAATGCCACACCAGCCAATCCCACGACCTCTGGCTGAGGTTCTGTGATCCACACCATTAAGTTGTACACGTCTTGTATCAGCACACCTGATAGCCGAGGAAATGATTTTTGTCTAGAATTCAAGAAAAATTGTTTAATAAAAATTTCAACTCTTGATTCAAACCAACACATAAAGCAAAGTTTACTGTATAAAAGCTTGTAAGGATAAGTGGAAATGTATTATACTGCCTTAATTTGATTCTGTATTTGCGGTAGCAATTAAATAAAAGTGTTTTTGTGGCTTTGGTGTGTGATTTGTTCATAAATTCACTTCCTCCACCAGATTCTTTGTGGGGAGGGTTAGGAAGTGGGTGGAAAAGCATTGACCTTGGGGGATCAAAAGACTTGGATACAAGTTCTATCCTTTCTATGAGCTTGCTATACTCCACGGCAAGTCAAATGACTACTCTTACCCCAGTCTTGGCTCGGCAAACTGTGGCCAGGTCGGGGTGCGGTGGGGGTGGAGGAGGGGCTCCCTGGGTTTGGCGTGTGTGTTGACAATGGATGACCTGACCTGCCTGCTCTTAGACTTCTGGACCTTGCCTGCCATGGCTTCTGAAAACAGATCCCTTTTTTACCCCCGTGGAAGGCATGAAGCCAGACCCCAATAATGTCACAACCCCAGAGGCTGCTGGGACCAAGAAACAGAGCTCATGAGCCTGTGAGGGGAGGCACAGAAGTGGGACGCAGGAGGACGGGTGGTTTCCTTTCTAGCTGGAAGATGGGTGGCAAGACCCCAGCCTCTGGGCAAGGCTCCCTGACCTCAGGAACACAGTCTCAAAAGAATCTCTGATGACAAGGAAATGCCCAAAATAAAGTGCTCTGTAAAAATAAAAGTGGATTCAAGATAATATACAGCAGGATATCAATTTTGTTAAGAAAATATGTGTACTTAAACATGTGCATATACATAGACACAGAGTTATACACATGTAGTTGTTCTATCCCGGTTTAGCCAGACTATGAATATAAACTGAGGTCAGCTTAAATTTTCATGCCCAAATTACTGTGGTTTGAGCCCCACCAGAATGACTGCTGGACCTTAGGCTGACTCCCTGTGCAAAATCTTTGCCAGATATTCCTGGACACACCAAAAAGATATTTCCTTGTGTGCTCACAAACTGGTCTACAGCCGGTACCCCCTGCCGAGTTTTCCATGTCTCCCTCTCTGCCACCACCCAAGGAGCTTTGCTTTGGGTGAGATTACAAGTATTCCAACCGAGGGTGCTGTGTGCCAATGCTTTTAACTACTATTCTCCAGGGGGCTCAAGGGGTACGGGCTTCTGAGAGGAGAGGGAAAACTATCCATACTTTCTATAACTTTGTTCCACATTCTGCTCCCAAGTGCCTGAAGAAACACTGCTTATGCCCAGAGTCTCACAAAGTCTCATGAAGAGGCTACTGGGGCCACTCCACTCACCTGCCCGCCTACCTCCATCCCTAAAATCCCCCTCCATCACAAGAACAAGCTGTAGTTCAAGCACAGAGCCAAGAGAGGTTTCTCTCTGCCCCTCCCTCCCTTATCCTGTCCCTCTCCACTCCCAAAAGTCAAGAAGCCTCATAAACACATCTCTGATTTACCGCAGCCACTGTTGAGTGACCAAGACAGAACTCTGAATCTCTGTGGTTGGGTTTAAGGTGCTTTGTAGTTCTCCCTAAGATAATGCCAGGCTTCTAGTTTTACACCACTGAGAACACAAGGGCCGGTTTTGCTGACTTCCCCAAAGAGAGAGAGAATCTGTCTCCAGGTAAGTATAAGTCCCCATAGTTAAGGGATTTAAAAAAAATGCAAGCAATTTTAAAGGACAGTTTTCCCCAGTTTCTACTTTTTTTTTTTCATCTTCAAATGGAAATACAATGTACATACTGTAAAGTGACAGCTTGGCAAATTTTTACGTACGTATACATCTGTGTAACTACCACTCTGAGGAAGATATAGGTAGTCTTCTAGAAGGCTCCGTTTTGCCTTCTTCTAGTCAACACTTCATCCAAAAGCAGCCGTTATCCTGACCTCTATCTCCATACATTAATTCTGTCTGTTCTAGAACTTCATATAAAAAGAAGTATACAGTATGTATTCTATTGTATACAGTTTCTTGTTTTTTCAAATTGTGATAAAATGTATATAACGTAAAATTTACCATTTAACATTTTTAAGTGTACAATTCAGGGCATTAAGTACATTCACAGCATTGGGTAGCCATCACCCATCACCTCAAACATAAACTCTGTAGCCATTAAATAATAACTCCCTATTCCCCCCTCCCCAGCTCCTGGTGACCCCTATTCTACTTTCTGTCTCTATGAATTTGCCTATTTTAGGAATCTCATATAAGTGAAATCACACAATATATTTCCTTTTGTGTCTGGTTTCTTTCACTGAGTATAATGTCTTCAAGGTTCATCAATGTCTAGCAGGTATCAGTACTTCATTCTTTCTATGGTATCGATACATCACATTTTGTTAGTTCATTCATCCATTGGTGGACTGTTTCCACCTTTTGGCTATTGTGAATAGTGCTGCTATGAACATTGATTTTTCAAGTATTTGTTTGATTCCCTGCCTTTAATTCTTTGGGATATATATCTAGGAATAGAATTGACAAATCATATATTAGTCTGGCTTCTTTTGCTCAATATTATGTCTTTGAGATTCATTCATGTTTTTGTATGTATCAGTAATTTGGGTTTTTTTGTTTCATTTTTATGCAGTACTCTACAGGATGAATATACCACAATTTATTTAGTGATTTTGTAGATGGACTGTTGATGGATATTCAAGTTGTTTCCAATTTGGGGCTATTATAAAAAATGTTTCTATCAACATTTTTGTTCATCTCAATTTTATTTTATATTGGGATATAATTTTACATACAGTGAACTAAACAAATCTTCAGCTCAATGATTTTTTAAGTATGTTTACATCTGTGTAACCACCACAGAAATCAAGATATAAAACATTTCTAACACTTAGAAGGTGCCATTATGCTAAATTAATTTTGCTGGTTCTTCAACTCCATTTAAATGGAAGCATTAGAATGTACTCTTTGTATCTGGCTTTTTTACTTATAATTTTGTCCATGATATTTATGCATTGCTTTGGGTAGAAGTAGTACATTCTTTTTTATTGCTGTGTATAATTCCATCATATCGAATATAAAAATTTTTTATCCATTCTACTACAGATGGACATTTGGGCTATTTTTTGTTTTGCGGCTGTTATGAAGAAAGCTGTTATGAACATTCTTGTACATGCCTTTTGGTACACATATGGATTCATTGCTCTTGGAAATACACCTAGGTTTGGAATTGCTGAGTCATGAGTATATGTGTATTCAGTTTTAGTAGGCACTGCCAAATATTTTTCCAAAGTGGTTGACCCAATTTATATTGGCACCAGCAATGTATATGTTTGAGGTGCTCTGCATTCTTGCCAACATTCAGTAATTTCAGCCTTTTAATTTTAACTATTCTAGTGTCTAGTGCTATTTCATTGTATTTTCAATTTGCATTTCTTTAATGATTAATAATGTTGACCATCTTTCACATGATCATTGATCATTTGGGTTATCTTCTTTAGTGAAGGGTCAAACAAACATTTTGGCTGTTTTTTTTTTTTTTTAAGATTTTATTTATTTATTTGAGAGAGAGAGAGCATGAGATGGGGGAGGATCAGAGGGAGAAGCAGACTCCCTGCTGAGCAGGGAGCCTGATGCGGGACTCGATCCCGGGACTCCAGGATCATGACCTGAGCCGAAGGCAGTCGCTTAACCAACTGAGCCACCCAGGCGCCCCATTTTGGCTGTTTTAAATTTGAGGTTTCTGTCTTCTTACTGGCAGTAGAAGAAGTTCTTTATATATTCTGGACATATATACGTATTTCATGAATGTCTTCTCTCAGTCTGTGGTTTGCCTTCTCTCTCTCCTAATTATATTTTTTGAGGGGCAGAAGTCCTTAATATTATGAAGTCCACTTAAATTAGTTATTTCTTTTATGACTATGCTTTGTGCTTAAGAAATTTCTGATTAATATAATGAACATTCTCCAAGTTTTTCTTTTAGGAATATTATTGTTTTGCCTTTAACATTTAAGCTATACTTCATCTTAAGTTTTTTGTGTTTGGTGTAAGGTATTGGTCAAGGTTCAATTTTTTTATATATAGTCATGGTTCATATTTCCATTTTATCACCACCATGTATTCAAAAGACCATCCTTTGCCCCAGTGAATTGCAGTGGAGACTTTGTTATAAATTAGCTAATCATATAAAAATAAAAATTATCTATTTATCATCTCTCTATCATTTATCTACTTCTTTCTAGACTCTCTAGTCTGTCTCATTAGTCTATTTGTCTAGCCCTTCACTAAAGCCACACTGTGGTTTTTTAATTTTAATTAAACTATATATTATATACAATGATATGCACACATACTAAGTGTATGGCTAAATGGATTTTTATTCATATGTGCATTTTTGTATCACCATCTTCCAGATGAAGATATAGAACATTTCTATAATCCCAAAAGGTCCTTTCATGCCCCAACTCAGTCAATGTATCCTCTAAATTTAACCACTAGTCTAACCTCTATTATCACAGATCAGTTTTGCTCATTTTAAAATTTCTTTAAAAGGAATAACACAATATGTACTCTTTTGTGTCTGGCTAATTTTGGTAAGCATTATGCTTTTGAGAGGCATCCATGTTGTTGACTGAATCAGCAGGTCTTATAAAAATTTTTCCTAGAAAGATTTAGTGATGTGAAATACCTTCAATCCACATTATGTTGAAAAGCAGATCATAAAGTGATACGTAATTTTGTTAAGAAAGCCATTCTTATATTATGAAAAGACATATTTTAACGTTTTCTGTAGTAAATATATATACATATATATTTTTATTGAGATATAATTCATCATTTTAAAGTATTCAATGAATTTCACCATTTAAAGTATTCAATGCAGTTTTTTTTTGCTTGATTCACACAGGTATGCCATCATCGTAATCAGATTCTTGCATACTTTCATCACCTGAAAAGAAAATCTGTACCATTATAGTCATTCCTTATTACCTCCTTGAGGCCCCATGACATCCACTAATCTACTTTTTGTGTCTGTGAATTTATCCATTCTAGACATTTCATATAAATGGAATTATACAATATGTGGCCTTTTGAGTTTGGTTTCTTTCATTTAGCATAGTTTTAAAGGTGCATCCATGTTGTAGCATGTATCAGAACTTTGCTTCTTTGTAATGCTAAATAATATTCTTTTTAAAAAAGATTTATTTATTTATTTGAGAGAGAGAGAGAGAGAGCATGAGTGGGAGGGGCAGAGGGAAAGGAAGAGAAAAAAACTGAAGCAGACTCCATGCAGAGCACAGAGCCTGACACAAGGCTCAATCTCAAGACCCTGAGTTCATGACCTGAGCCAAAACCAAGAGTTGGATGCTTAACCTACTGAGCCACCCAGATGCCCCATATTCTTTTGTATGTATACACCACATGTTGTTTATCTGTTCAACTGTCAATGAAAATTTGGATTGTTTCCACCTTTCGCCTATTGTAAGTACAGCTGCTGTGAACACTGGCATACAAATATATGTTTCTGGATGTGGAAAACTAGAGATAGAAAAACAATATAAGCCTAAGAGAAACAGAAGAAAAGACTTTATTATTTTTTTATTTTTATTTTTTTATTCTTATGTTAATCCCCATACATTACATCATTAGTTTTAGATGTAGTGTTCCATGATTCATTGTTTGTGCATAACACCCAGTACTCCATGCAGAATGTGCCCTCTTTAATACCCATCACCAGG
>NC_138385.1:3065337-3093143 GCF_054177405.1 Leptonychotes weddellii | reverse complement strand
AAGGAGAAGGAGGAGGAGAAGGAGGAGGAGAAGAAGGAGAAGGGGGAGAAGGAGGAGGAGAAGGAAGAGAAGGAGGAGAAAGAGGAGGAGAGGAGGAGGAGGAGAAGGAGGAGAAGGAGAAGGAGGAGGAGAAGGAGGAAGAGAAGGAGGAGAAGGTGGAGGAGAAGGAGGGGGAGGAGGCGGAGAAGGAGGAGGAGGAGAAGAAGGAGGAGGAGAAGGAGAAAGAGGAGGAGGAGGAGAAGGAGGGGGAGAAGGAGGAGAAGAAGGAGGAGGAGGAGAAGGAGGAGAAGGAGGAGGAGGAGAATAGCTGCAACAGCAGCATATTTAAAAATTTTTTTTTCATTCACAGCATCATTTACAATAGTGAGAAACAGAAACCTAAGCCTCCTGGGGCGCCTGGGTGGTTCAGTCATTAAGTGTCTGCCTTGGGGCTCCATCCCAGGACCCTGAGATCATGACCTGAGCTGAAGGCAGATGCTTAACGACTGAGCCACCCAGGTGCCCCAACTAACTGGAATTTAAATAAAACTTAAAAAAATAAAAATAAAATGAATACTTAAAAAGTTCAAATAATCCAAAATGAGTTAACAAAAGCAAAACAGTGGAATAAAAAACAGAGGCAGCAAACAGAAAACAATTAAATGGTAGACTTAAATCCAATTCTATCACTAACTGCACTGAATGTAAAAGATCTAAACACATCAATTAAAAGACCGAGATTGTCAGAATGGATGAAAAAAAAACCACCCAATTAAAAGCACTCTAAAAGAAACTCACTTCAAATATAATGATATACATATATTGAAATTAAAAGAATGGAAAAAGATAAACCATGCGAACTTAATATTGATACCAAAATGTGAAAAGACCATTACAAGAAGAGAAATTACAGACTAGTATTATTCATGAAATAGTTGTGAAAAAATCCTAAAGAAGATAATAAATAGAATCCAGCAATATATAAAAAGGATAAATGATACTACATTGTCTTGAATACTGAATGCCATATCTTCTTTTTAGATACAGATCAAAGGAATAGATAGGGCCTAGAAATAAACACTTATGATGATTTTTGACAAAGTTATGAAGGTAATTCAATAGAGTAAAAATCTTTTCACCAAATGGTGCTGGGACAATTGTATATCCACATGCAAAAAATGAAATCAGACTCTCACCTCACACCATACATAAAAATTAACTCAAAATGGAACATAGACCTAAATGTAAGAGCTAAAACCATAAACTCTTGAAAGAAAGCATAAGCATAAATCTTTGTGACCTGGGGTTAGGCAAAGCCTTCTTAGATACAACACCAAAAACACAAGTGACCAAAAAAAAAAAAAAAATAGATAAATTAGACTTCATCAAACTGAAAACTTTTGTGCTTTAAAGGACACCATCATGTTTTAAGGGAACCTGGCATTTGTTTGTTTTTGTTTTAATCAGGTATAGTAAGACACACAGACAGAGAGATTACTGTCACGAAGGAAGATATTCATACAGATCCCTAGAAATTGGAGGTATAGCATGGCATACAGGGAGGCCACATGTGGAAGTATGAGGCTGGTCAGCAGGTTTAGGACTGGCTAGTTTGGGCTCTGGGGCATAGAGACTGTCCCTGGTTTTTTAGAACCTGGCCCTGGAGTCATTAGGGCAGGAGAATATTGCCTCCTACAGTGCAGGAGCCAGAGAGAAGAGGTGGTTGGGATGTGGGCTCTGGAATAACTGGTTTGTATATGAAAAGCATGCTCACAGGCAAGTGGTTCACTTCTTCAAGAATTGACTAGCCCTGGGAGGGACAGTCCCTCTAGAGTCAGCAAGACCCCAAGAGACCAAAGCATCAAAAATAGAGAAAATAAAAAGGTGTGATTAATACACATCAACAGAGTGAAAAGACAACCCATGGAATGGAAGAAATAATTGCAAATCATGTATCTTATAAGGTATTTATATCTAGATTACTTAAAGAACTCTTACAAGTTATTAAGAAAAGGCAAAAACTCCATTTCAAAATGGGCAGATTTGAGGGTGCCTGGGTGGCTCAGTCTTTAAGCATCTGCCTTCGGCTCAGGTCATGATCCCAGGGTGCTGGGATCGAGCCCCGCATCGGGCTCCCTGCTCCACGGGGAGCCTGCTTCTCCCTCTCCCACTCTCCCTGCTTGTGTTCCCTCTCTCGCTATCTCTCTCTCTGTCAAATAAATAAATAAAATCTTTTAAAAAATAAATTCCAGTTAGTTTACATACAGGGTAATATTAGTTTCAGGTGTACAATACAGTGATTCAACAATGCCATATATTACCTGGTGCTCATCAGGAGAAGGGCATTCCTTAATCCCCATCACCTATTTCACCCATTCCCCAGCTACCTTCCCTCTGGTAACAGTTTGCTCTCCATATTTAAGAGTCTGTTTCATTTTATCTATTGTGTTTTTGATTTTATATCTTTGTACACTTTTCTTAGTGGTTTATCTATAGATCAACCTATATATCTAGCTACATATATATATATATATATATATATATATTTGTTAAAATTTGTCAAGCTACATTATATATATAGGTTTCAACCATATAGATTTCCTTCCTCTTTCTATTGTAGTTGTATCATGTATTATACTTACATACATTGAAAACCCCATCCCTAAATGTTATATTTGCTTTCAACCATTAGACATATTTTAAAGAACTTGAATGACAATAAATCTATTATGTTTACCCAGATGTTTAACATTCCTGTTACTTTTCTTTCATTTCTGATGTTCTAAATTTCCTTCTGGTTTTATTTCCCTTTTGTCTGAAGAAATTAATTTAGCAATTCTTTTAGAGCAGATCTGCTGGCAGCAAATTCTCTTACTTTTTCTTCATCTGTGAATGTCTTTATTTAACCTTTATCCCTGAATAATATTTTCACTGAACATAGAATTGTGGATTCAAAGTTCTTTTCTTGTAGCATGTGAAAAATGTTGAGCCATGTTCTTTTGGCTTCTGTGATTTTTGCAGAGGAAAAAATGCATTATTCAAATTATTACTCCTTTCTAAGTAATGTGTAGTTTTTCTTATGCTACTTTCAATTTCTTTCATGTTTAGTTTTGAACAGTTTGATTATGATTTGTCAAAGCATGGTTTTCTTTGGGTTTATCTTGTTTAGGGTTCCCTGAGCTTCTTGAATATGCAGGTTTACATCTTTAGTCAAATTTGGGGAGTTTTCAGTCAGTATGTCTTCAAGTATTTGTTCTGCACACTCTTTCTCCTCTCCTTCTGGGACTCCAATGATATGAAAGTTAGAACTTTTAGTCTTGTCCCAAGGTCCCTGAGTCTCTGTTCATTTTTTAAAATTGTTTTCTTCTGTCATTCATATTGAATATTTTCTATTGATCTATCTGCATGTTTACTAACTCTCTCCTCTTTCATCTCCAATCTCCCATCCTGTGAAGAGTTGTTTTGTTTTTGGTGTGTGTGTGTGTGTGTGTGTGTGTGTTTGGTTATTGTATTTTTAAATTCTATACTTTCCAGTTGGTTGTTCTTTATGACATCCATTTTTTTCTGAGTCTTCTATTTTTCTACTTATTGCTAGAATGTTTGCACTTACTTCTTGGGACTTAATAATAGCTACTTTAAATGCTTTGTCAGATAACTCTCACATCTTTTTCATCTTGGTGTTGGCATTTGCTGCCTTTCCCCATGAAAGTTGAGACTTTATTAGTTCTTCATATTTTTCTTTTTCATATTTTTCATTTCCAGTGATCACCATTTTTGTGTAAATCCAAGTTTTAACTGGAAATAGAGTAGGAGGCCTGTGCTTTTCATGCAATGTTGTGCCTACTTGTGTTATCTGCTTTTAATTGATCGTAAGTCACGATTTCTACCTCTTCTCATTTCTAGTACATAAGAGAACTGTGTAATCTTCCTGTTTTCTCTTGTAGACTGATAGGGTGAGGTGATGATCATCTCAGTGCTTGGGACTGGTTTGAAGTTTTAATAAAACTTAACTCTGGTTCATCCCCCTTCCTTGGACATGGCCCTCTTATGCTTTTATTTTTTACTTTTATTTATTTTTATTTTTTTAAAGTTTTATTTTTATTTATTTGACAGAGAGAGACACAGCAAGAGAGGGAACACAAGCAGAAGGAGTGGGAGAGGGAGAAGCAGGCTTCCCGCCGAGCAGGGACCCCGATGCGGGGCTCAATCCCAGGACCCCAAGATCATGACCCGAGCCGAAGGCAGTCGCTTAACCGAATGAGCCACCCAGGCACCCCCCTCTTATGCTTTTAATTGAGAACCATGTAGGTCTCTGTTTCCTCCATCCTAAAAGAATTAGGGATGGTAACGTCAAAAGAGTGAAGTGGTAATATAAACACTCCCACAGATAGTAATGATAGAAATGGGATAATATGATTAAAAACAATTATTTAAATGCACTGAAGGGGTGCCTGGGTGACTCAGTCGGTTACGCGTCTACCTTTGGCTCAGGTCATGATCCCAGGGTCCTGGGATTAAGCCCCACATCAGGCTCCCTGCTCAGCAAAGAGCCTGCTTTCCCCTCTCCCTTTGCTGCTCCTTCTGCTTGTGCACTCTCTCTCTCTCTGTCAAATAAATAAATAAAATCTTTTAAAAAGGCACTGAAATCCTTGTAAGAGCAACCAGAATGCAGATGGTAATTTATTCTAAAACTTCAAGCTATAAGATTGTGATTTTGTTGCTTCTGGCCTGAGAATGGTTTCCAAGCCCCACAACTATGACTACTGGTGGAGATTGACTGTCTTACCAGCTGAAGGGGCCAGAGTATAGAGTTTGGTGATGTAAAAACAATTTGAAACTTAAAGGGGAAATTCCAGAAGCATGACTGAAAATTTAAAATGGCAATTCTGTTATCAAGAAAACTGCAGAAGGAATGTGACCAAAATTTTGAATATAAACTCTAGCCGAACCCCTAAATAATAGCAAAAAGCTATTTGACACCAAAGAGAAATTTATTCTTAAAATGTAGAAGAAGATAGAGATTTAAGCTCTAGATGGAACCTGTAGTTCTTTCAAGGGTCCCCAGAAACAAAAGATTCTTGTGTGATGGTGGAGGGGAGTAAGAAGTGTAGTGTTGGAGAGACTTGAGACTTGAGAATTTAGGTTAAAGGGCAGGAGAATTCTCTCCATTTCTGCCCTCTTTTTCTTCAGACAGACCTAAATTGAGGTAGTCATATCTCAATATCCCCCCCAAAAAATGTTCTTGGATTAAAAAAATGAGTAGCATTATAGCCATTGGCCTATTACTGGGTGATGGTTTATGGCAATAATGTTATCCAAACATGTTAAAAGAAGGTAATTAATATTTAGACAGATATTTTTGAAAAGAATGGGCAAGCTTTTATTATATCTACAAAGGAAAAGGGCATTCCAGGGAGAAGGCATAATATGGGCAAAGGCTAAGAGGTGGAAAGATGCATATGGCAGGTTGTGCAGTTTGCATGAGGCATAAAGATGGCAGAAGAGTAGAAAGAGAGTCCTGCATTCTGGAGCTCATTCAGTCCACTCTTCCCAACCTGCAGTTTGTCCAGAGCTGCTGACAAAGGGGCTGCCTAGACAGGTATTTTATCACTTATGTAATTCAGCTGTAAAATCCAATCCATTATTTGGCTCATCATATAAAGCAATTGTAAAAGTCATAGTCAATAGTTTTGAAAAGCTTTTATGTTGGGATAGACTGAAATTGATCTACTTCATTTAATTATTATGTCTTTTAGGATTCGCCAACCTTCCCTCAGACTTAATTAGCTTAAAACTAAGGAGACTTTCTCTTACCTCTGAATTCCTACAGCATTTCTTTGACCAGACTTTTTATTTGGCACTTGGTAGACTCATAAAATTTGGAGTTGGAGAGGACTTTATTTAAAAGTCATCTAATTGAAAAAAAATAAAAATAAAAGTCATCTAATTGAACTTAACAGCCACTGTGGGGATTTCTTTTATCATATCTGTTATAGATATTTATCTAACCTTTGATTGAATACTTCTAGTAATTGGGAACTTTTTACTGCTGAAGGCTTCTCCACAGTTACATAGCTAGATATTTTCTTGGAGCATGTGGAGGACAAGTCTGAGCAGGAGACTAAGAAGGAGCTACTAGACAAGTAGAAGGAAAATGAAGTGAGAATGGTATCCTAGAAACAAAGGCGAAAGAGAGTTGTTCCCATTGCCCTTAGCTAATTGACACATTTCCCAGTTTTCCACTTCACCTTGGAGAAAACACTTTTCACTTACAAATTAACCAGTTTGCCAAATCCAAAGGAGGAATTCTGTCAGAATGTCTTCTGGACAAGTTGCTGAAAGAATACCAATGCCAGAGATTTTTTTTTTTTAAACTCAATTTAAGTAAAGTCAGAAAAAGTCAGAGATAGAAAGACACTTTGAGGATCTAGTTCCAAACCATCACCTTCCATGTGTGAAAGCTGAGGCCCAGAGAGAGAGGAAGGGACTTGCTCAGGGTCATATCTGTAGATCATAATGGTTTGAGAACAGGAAGAATGACTGGGTAGAGCATGTCTTACTCCAGAGTCACAGAATTAGCTGTATCTTCTGATTTTGCACTGATTGAATTTGACAGAGGATTTATTTCACTAAACCTATATTTTCACCTGAAAATTGGGTTAGTCATACACACAATAATTCACACTTCATAGGGAATTTTTTCTTTGTGAAGGCCAAATAGGATAACATAGCCCCTATTCTGGCATCTGGGACAGAGTGGGTGTAGTGTAGATTCCTTCTTCTTCTCTTCCCTTTGTTTCCTCTTTTGAGAAGATGGCTAGTACGTAATAGAGACTTCATAATATTTAGTGATTGGAATTGGCTGTTACATTGGTGCCACGCAGTGCTTTAGGATTGGTTGTCCTTTCTAGAAGCATTCCCATATTTTAGGCAGGAATTTGTAGGTAAAGTGACTTTTCACAGCTTTTCCCCATCTAAGTTCCTGTACAAGTTGGATGACTCAACTGTCAAAACACTGGTGTATCTGCTCCTTGGCACACTCATCTGCCACTAGACCATTGCAGAGAAGCGGAAGCTAGAAGGGAGCAGGAGTGAGATCAAAACTGCCAGAAGAACAACCTTCCCTTTCTCCAAGCCCCAGGTCCATACAAAGATAATTTCTTTCATCTTGGCACATTTTTGCCTTATCTTATACTGGCAAAAACCTGCCTTTCTCAAGCCCAGCTCAAGTGCCTTGTCCTATGAGCCTTCACAACACTTTATACAGCTCTGTTTTATAAATAAAGAAACGAAGGCCCTGAAAGGTTAAGTAACTTGCTCAAAGTCACAGACCTAGTAAGCAGCACAGCTGAGGGGTAAGAAAATGGCAAAACCACTTCTTAAGCACTTTCCCTGTAACATAGCTATTGTTACCATCTCCCTCATTTTACAGATGCCGAACATTGGCTTAGGGATCTGCCCAGAGTACTCTGCTAGTAAGGGACAAGCTGAGATCCACAGTAAGTTACTCACTAAAGATTTGTTGAGTGAACAGTCATCCCTCTGGAACAGGGTTTCTTGACCTCAGCACTAGTGACATTTTGGGGCTGGGTAATTTTGTGTGTGTGTGGTGGAGGGCTGCCTCATGAATTGTAAAATGTTTAGTAACATCCTTGGCCTCTACCCACTAGGTGCCAGTAGCATCCCTCCCAAGTTGTAAACATTAAACATGTTTCCTGACATTGCTAGTTGTCCTCTGGGGGAGAAAATCACCCAATTTCAGAACCTTTGCTCTGGACCCCTGGTCATCAGCCATTATATGGAACTCCTGCTGGGTTACAGACTTTGATGCCTTTGCAAGAAGAAAGATAATCTTTCTTTTAGGGATGATGCTCTCAAACTCAGGTGTGATTTTGAGTTTCCTGTTTATAATTAGTTTTTATGGCTTTGTTTTATGAAACTTGTCACTCTTTCAGTAGTCATGGAATTAGAGAGGGTGTCAAAAATTTTTTAAAATTTGGTTAAATCTTCTATGAACATGGGATGGGCATTGGTTGGGATGAACTAGAAAAAAAGTCAAAGTATTCAGCAAAAAACCATATGATTAAGAAAAAAGTGAAATGAATTGAAGATGCAATTACAGATATTTTCACCTTGACTCTCCATTTCTGTTTGTTCTAGAGTCAAACCCAAGATGAACAGTATTCTGTGGATTTGTTGTTCAAACTCCACTTACCATGGGCTTCATAATTTTAATCTGGCTAAGGAGTTCATTTATTCCTGAATCTGAGACAATGAATGTAGCCATTTCAATAGCTGAAGTTATGTTGGTATGGGATTGGTGGTGAGTGACATCATCTTGGCCCTTGAAAACCTTGGACTCCCACATGTCTGTCAAAAGGTGACTAGATAGATAAATAAATAAATAAACTATGGTATATCCTTACTGTGAGCTACTACTCATTAAAAACAATTGTGCTACTGATATACCCAGAATATGAATCTCCAAAACATTTTGTTGAGTGACAGAAGTCAGACATGAAAGAGTATATACTATATGATTCCACTTATGTGAAACTCTAGAGCAGGTAAATCTAATTTATGGTGAAGGGAATCAAAACAATCTTTTGTTGAGAGATCCGGATAGGCAGATTGACTGTAATGGGACATGAGGCAATATTTGAGAGTGATGGAAAGATTGTATATATTAATTGTAGTGGTGATTACATCAGTGTATACCTTGTAAACACAACCCAGTCAACAGAGGCTGTTGTCTTTCCTTCTTCTCCTGTGCCCAGGATGGACCCTTGTATAAAAATATAATGACCAACATTTACAGAGTTTATCAGTGTTTCATTAAACAAGCTCCTTATATTCTAAACCTCAAGTCAACCAGACTAAATTACTAAATTAATAGAAAAAAATGTGTTAAATTTATCTAACAGGCCACCTGAACTCACCTTTGCTCTGAAAAATACTCTTACTAATGTCTAATAATCCTTCTCAAAAGATGGTGAATAAAGATTAGTATTGACAAATGGGGAAACTGAGATTTACAGAGGTGAATTAACTTGCACAAGATTACAATTACCGTTGCAGGTATGACAAACCTAGATCTGACTGATTCCCAAGCCTGTGTGTTTTCTCTTACATTATATTGCTGATTTCAAGATTTTCATTGGAAATCCAGTGTGATTCAGCAGTGTGCTGTGACTGCTAAAGGTGATCTTGATCATAAGCTGCCTTAATTGCTTTGTTCTCTAGAAACAGAAGAATGAGAGCCTGGCCAGGCATTTGTCAGGCATTGTGTTCAGTTCTGGGACATACACTCTTAGAGGGGTTGAGGACAAACTTCACTGTGCCAAATGTAGAAGAGCTTCAATTTAGCTTGAGAAAAGGGGAAACCGGTGGAGAAATAATAAACAGCCTCAGAGATTTGCAAGGCTGTCTTGGGAGGCTTCCAGTGGCAGAACTTTGAAAGTATCTGGGGTTGGGCTCAGTGAGCTTAGGGACCCTTCAGCTGTCATGGTCTTTGAATTCATAAACTTTGCAAGTTACAGTTGGTGCCTTAGCAAAATGCTTCCTCACATTCAAGCACTTTGTGCAGGGTCTTAGCATAGTAGTGACTCATTAAATGTTTGTTGAATTGAATCGAATCCTTGCTATATAATGGAATTATTAGAAAGTGGAACCTTATTATACTGAAGTTTAACTCGACAATAGAATTACTACCCAATTTTTCAAACTCTCAAACAAATATCCTTTGTTAAGTGATACAATATTTATGTGAATTAGTACCAACCTTTGGGAGGGCATTAAACATTCCCCATTAATAATTGCTTCTAAGTGATAGTGCATACTTGGCAGGGAATGGGAGCATTTATGGGTTTTCTCTCCCACTATTCACAGCCTTTTAATGAAAGCTGTGGCTCACTTGAGGTGAGGGAATAAAGGACAAGGGAGCACTTGGATTCCCCCCTTTGCTCTTCACATTGTGACTGGTGAACAAGGCTGACTTCATTCCACAGCTGGATTGATATGCAAATTTACCCCGACTAATTGGCTTCCCCAGCTGTCTCCAGAGGGCGGATGTATTCTTTCATAAAGTGCTGTCTAGGGTTGCATTGAGAACATTAGAACTACTTAATTGAATATCAATGAATCTTTATAAACTAATAATGATGGGGAGCCTGGGAAGCATGATGTAGATTTGGCGTATTGAGAAGAGGAGGGCCCTGATTTGAATTTGTGGGAAGTGAAATTTTCTCTGGGTTTACAAAACCCAGTTTAGGCTTCTTTGATCTGAATGAAGTCCTTGAAAACCCCACAGGTGCCTTCTTGAACATGTCATGTGGTAAGTGTTGGACATGAGTAAGTGTGTGCGTCTATATCTGGGGATTACCACCCCCTGCACCTTTCCCTAAGACAGTAAAACTCAGTGATTGTTGTGGTTAATTCTTGTTCATTAAAGAAGAGTCACTACTTTCCACAAGTCAACCTTAGGGCCTTGGACAGTGCAACCAAACTAAGTATACCTGTTCTCTCCCTACACAGGGCAGTGAGGAGCCAGCCAGCATGTCTTCTCTGTCCTGGCAGACCTGACATTTGGAGAATGAATAAGCATAGATCTTTGCCTTTAAGTCCTACCAGGAAGTCCATTGGTTCAAATCAAACCAAAATGACAAGCTAAACCAAAACAATAAATAATAAACAAAACCCCACACAGTTAAAAGTAGTTGGGCTGATATTGCTGGATCACTGGAATATTCAGAAGTTCACTGAGTTGTGCCTAGAGTAAGGATTTCATTTTCCTCCTCTATTCTCCCCGCCACTATTATCTGTGCTACTAGACATTCAAAGGTATAAAGATACAACAAAATAGTGTAGTATCACTGTAAGAGATAGACATAGATTAATGGAACAAACTAAAAAGTCTAGAAACAGGCCCCAGTATACAATAATTATTATGCATTAAAGGTGTCATTTCTAATCTGGAAAAAGACTTACTTATTCCATAAATGGCACTGGATAATTGGTTAACTCTTTGTACAAAAATGTCTTATTAAAGATGGACCTCGCAGGACACTCCAAAACAAATTCTGATTGTTTAAGGAGTTGGATGTGTGACCATTAAAAAAATGAGATAGATAGGTGTGTATGTATAAACGTGGAAGACTCGCCTTAAGATACTTTGCACACAGGTAATGTATGAAAGTACTGAATCACTATATTGTACACCTGAAACTAATATAACACTGTATGTTAACTCACTGGAATTGAAATAAAACCTTAATAAAAAGAAGAAGAAAAATAAAAACACTTATATCTTAAACAAGCAAAAATAAAATAACCCCCCCAAATAAATAGAACTTCCAAAGTTAAAAAAAAAAGATACTGTTGTACAGTAATAAGTCTAGTAAAATCTCTTTTGAGAAAACTTTATAGGTAAAAACTATATAGATAAAATGTCCTTATTAAAAATAATTGACTAGGGGCTCCTGGGTGGCTCAGTTGTTAAGCGTCTGCCTTCAGCTCAGGTCATGATCCCAGGGTCCTGGGATCGAGTTCCGCATCGGGCTTCCTGCTCAGCAGGAAGCCTGCTTCTCCCTCTCCCACTCCCCCCTGCTTGTGTTCCCTCTCTTGCTGTGTCTCTCTCTGTCAAATAAATAAAATAAATAAAATCTTTAAAAAAATAATTGATTAGTTTATTGGAGGCCTTTTTCTTGCATGGCATATCACAATGACATTTTTTCTTTTTTAAATTTAAATTCAATTAGCCAACATATAGTACATCATTAATTTCAGATGTAGTGTTCAATAATTCATCAGTTGCATATAACACTTAGTGCTCATTTTGACATATGCTCATAAAAACAAAAAAATCCCACAGAACCTATGTTTTGGAATAAGCATGGAATACACATTTAATTTAAGAAATAAAGAAAAGCAAAAAGAGTTACATGTACAGAAAGAAATAAGGAAAGGAGGAGGAAGTGAAGGTGAATAATAATGTGATTTGTGGGTAAATAAAACGTTTTCAGCATGAAAGCAGAGGAAGAAACCAATAAGGGAAAATTTGGTAAACATGATTATAAAAAAAGGAAGAACTACAAATCAAGAAAATCACCAAAAATAAAATTGAAAGGCAAATGACAGATCCAGAACAATATTTGCAGCACATATATATCAAGTATTCTGAGAAGTCAATAAGAAAAAGATGATTCAATAGAAACATAGGCAACAGACAATTCAAAATGAAAAAAATATAAAAGGCCAATAAATATGAAAACCTTATTAGTAGCAAAACCCACAGATTTTAAAATACTATCATTATTGTCTACCAAATGGAAGCTTCCCTTTAAGTGAAAATGCCCAGTTGTGGTAGAGGTGTAAGGAAAAGGGAGTTTACCTACACTGCTGGAAGGCAATTGGCAATATGTATCAAGAGGTTTAGATATTTCATAGACTTTGGCCCAGGAATTCTACTCTCATTGGCACACGTTCTAAGCTGCTTCAGAGATAAGTTCAAAGATTTATGTATAAAGGTGTTACTCGTAATAGTCTCAAATTGTCCACCAATTGCCACTTAGTTCAATATAGTAGTTAAATATATTCCTAGTTAAGTAATTATGCTATTGCTATAGAAAGGTTACATAAAAATTCAAAAAAATAATATTTTGAAACACTACTGATGTGGGGAAATAGAAAGTGAAGAAGAAAAAATAGGATACAAAATAGGAATCAAGGTTGCTTTCTCCTCTGTGTAGCCACATCTTAAAAAAAACTCTTCTGACCCTTCTGTCTAAGATTCTTTTCCTTTCATTCCTATCCAAAATTTTCACAAGAGTAATCCACAAACTCATCCCTCTTCCACTCCTAATGCATCACAATCCAGATTCTATCTTGGGACCTGCTCTCATCAACACCACTAATGGCATCTCTGTTACTAAGTGTGGAAGATTCATTGCAGGTCTCCACACTCGTCAGGGCTGGTCATTCCTCCTCTGCACACCCTTTCAAGATTAGGTTCCCAAATGGGACTCTTCTCACTGTTCACAATCTTATTAGATGACCTTGCCCACTCTCATGAGTTCCATTATTATCTCGGACAGAGTGCTCTCAGATGCCTATCTTTAGCCCCAATCTATCCCTTCAAACACCAGGATCATCTATCAGTCTGTTGGATATTTCCATCTGGATGTCCTCTGGGCACCTCCCAACTCCACATGTCCAAAACCAAATTCATCATCACCTCCAGCCTCTAAAATCTGCCTCCATATTTGCTGTTTCAGTTGATTTGTGTCACTACTCTTCCAGTAAGATTATCATTGTGTGCTTATTTCCCTCTCTCATACTTTTTCTCTCTCTCTCTCTCCTTCCTCCCCACTCATGCACATGTGTGCATATGTAAATGTAACCTCCTTAAGGACAGGCACCACAGAACTCAAGCAGGTGCTTAAATGTTGATTAAATGAATAAATGAAATTATTGACTCTTTATTCACATTAATTCTTTTGACTTTTAATGATTTTGTTTGTATTTTTAAAAAACACAGAAAAATATAAATATTGCATTCATTCTGCTACCTTTTGAGGAAATAATATAAAATAAACATTGAGAGTACCCACTTTAGCCCCTCCAATAACCCCAAAATGGGTAAGGCTAAGCCTGAAAACATTTTGGTGCATAAACCTCTTGACTGGTCCTATGCTTAAATGTGTTCTTTTTTAAAACTTAAATTGCAGGCATGTTAGATGTATGAGACTGCTTTCACCTAACAAGGCATCATGGGTGTTTTTATAAGACTTGTCAATCTACCCCCTGCTTTTTTATGGCTGCCTAGATTCCTTCATATGGATGCATTATATATACTGAAGCTTTCCCTACTGATAGGCACTTAGGCTGTTCATCTCTCTTTTTTAACTATTAAAAATAAGGCTAAAACAAACATCTTCAACCACATATTTTATACATATTTGTGATAATATTTTTGTAGAATGAATTACGGATTCCTAGAAATGGAATTTTAGTGTTGTGGAGCATATAGATCTAAAATTTTAGTAGACACTACCTGGTTTATCTCATATATAAATACAAACACACATATACTTTAATATCCGTGAATACCCAGGCCCTTTTACACTCAACAATACTTGATATTAGCAATATTTTTTGTAAGATTTATTTATTTATTTGAGAGAGAGCGCGTAAGTGTGAGTGGTGGGGAGCCAGCTGGGGTGGCTCAATCCCACGACCCATAAGAACACAACCTAAACTGAAACCAAGAGTAGGATGCTTAACCAACTGAGCCACCCAGGCACCCTGATATTAGCAATATTTTTAATGCTTATTAATCTGACTGGGAACATGGGGTATCACTTTAATTTTTATGTTTTAGTGAAGATGAACATGTCTCTTTATATTTTTATGGGGTATTTGTATTATTTAAAAAAATCTGTGAATGACATCTTGGTATTCTTTATCCATTTTTTATTGAGTTCTTTGTAGAAATTCTTTGTCTTTGTTAGATGTGTTGCAAATATTTTTCCTAGTCTATTGCTTGTCTTTTAACTTTGTTTATATGTATTTTACTGTAGACATAGTCATTTTCAATCTTTTATGTAGTCATATTTTCAATATTTCACTTCATGGCTTCTGGGTCTGAACATTTTACTTCAGGGTAAGAAAAATATTATTTTGTATTTTCTCCTCAAACTCCATGGTTTTTACATATTAATTTTTAACTCACCTGAATATTTTTTAATGTGTGAAACAAGGCTCTATATTTGTTCCCAAATAGGTAATGATCCCTGCACTTTGTTTGTTGAATAATCCTTACTTGCCCCATTGATTTGAAATATCAACCTTATCAGATATTACATTCATAAGCAGATATATATGTTTGTTTCTAGAATGCTTATTCTGTTTCATTGGTCTACTTGACTGTTTCTGGGCTGGAATCATGCTATTTTAATTACTGAGATTTTATAATAGATATTGATATCTAGTACATATGTCTTCCTTTATTCTTTTTCAAAAATATCTTATTTATAATTACATCAAATCTCTCAGAAGAAATTCAGAATCAGTTTGTAAAGTTCAAAAAAAACCATCATTGATCCTTTCATTGGAATCACATTTTATATTAATTTGCAAAATACCTGCATCTTGGAACCAGCTATGTCATTCCATTCATCAGGTCTTGTTGTGCATCCTTTGAGAAAATGTGGATTCCTCTCTCAATCCTTCTAGGTTTGCCTTTCTTTTTTTTTTTAATTTAAATTCTAGTTAGTTAATATACAGTGTAATATTGGTTTCAGGAGTAGAATTTAGTGATTCCTTACTTACATACAACACCCAGTGCTCATCATAACAAGTGCCCTCCTTAATCCCCATCACCCATCTAGCCCATCCCCCACCCACTTCCCCCCATCAACCCTCAGTTTGTTCTCTATCGTTAAGAGCCTCTTATGGTTTGTTTCCCTCTGTCTTTTTATATGTTCATCTATTTTCTTTCTTAAATTCCACATATGAGTGAAATCATATGGTATTTGTCTTTGGCTTATTTCATTGAGCATAATACACTCTAGCTCCATCTACATCATTGCAAATGGCAAGATTTCATTCTTTTCAATGGCTGAGTAATATTCCATTATATATATGTGCCACATCTTCTTTATCCATTCACCATTTGATGGACATTTGGGCTCTCTCCATTGTTAGGCTGTTGTTGATAATGCTGTTATAAACACTGGGGTGCATATATCCCTTCAAATCTGTATTTTTGTATCCTTTGGGTAAACATCTAGGTTTGCTTTTCACCAAGCCTCTGGCCTGGTGTTTGAACCTGTCCAGATAAAATAGATGACATTATTTTCTTAATGAGGGATGTGATGTGCAGACCAGGGACAGGGAGACGGAATGGTTATCTCAGGGTCATATGGCAAATTAATAATAGGGCTAAGGCCATGGTAGAGAGACAGAGAGAGGGAAAGAGGGAGAAAACAAGGATATTTTGAGCAGAAGGTAAACAATCTTTGCAAAGGGAAGAAATGGTGATAAACCAACAAAGTGGGTGGAAAGAACGGTGAGGGGGACAATCATGTCCCAAGGCCCCTCTTCTGCTCACAGAAATTACCATTGAAGGGACACGGAACATGAATGGGGTGCTTCGTTAACACGCAATTACCTGCAGTATGTCTATTATTAAAAGCTGAAGTCATTTAGAGACTCTTAACTGTAACCAGACCCTCAGTTCTTCAGTGTCAGGCATGGTCCGGGAAATGAGAGTTATTCACAGATGGTTGGCCTAAGTCAGAAGTTATTTGGATAATGCATCATGGCAGCATCTACTAGACAGAATACCCAGCTATGAGCCAGGAAGCCTGAGTCATAGTTATGCCCCTAATACCAACTCACCAAGGGCCTTTGGGCCAATCATGAAATCTCTCTGGGCTTCACCTTTCTCAAAAGCAAAATTGAGATGCTACTTGATTCCTGCCCTATTTGTCTAAAGGGACACTGGAAGGTTAGAACAAGTGTCAGTTCCAAGTAAAGGGTGAATGCAGCAGGGTGTGGGGGGAAACAGCGTGGCCATTGAGACAAGGAGTGTGAGCAGTTCAGGCTGCCACCCAGAGCCGGAAGAGGATGACAGACAGGGTAGGCATAAATCTTGCTAGGGAGGGAAACTCTGTTGTAACACCCACTTGGGAGCCTACTGCCAGCAAGGACCCTTAGAAGAGGTAAGACAAAGATAACCCCAAGTACTGGGGCAGATCGCAGGGAGGTAAATGTGAAGAATTTTGAGGATGAAGTGTGAAAGAAAAGGAGGATAATATTGCCTGACTAAAGGCGTTGAGAAGAGGGAAAGGCAAGAGCAAGTGAGAAGCAGCTCTCCAGTTTCCTCCGGGTGGGCGAGACAAGCAGGAGACCCCTGCAGGGGAATATTCAATGGGAGGACAAGGGCAGCTGCTCAGCCAGAGACAATTTTGTGGGGACCTTGCTGATTAATTTGATTGCAACTGACCCACGAGAGCGATTAACAGTAATTCACATCTTGGGGAGTAAGAGGTTTGATGGAAGCTTCTCTGAGCAGGGAAATTTGATTTGTGGTGGAAACCATATCAGGAGAAAGGGGCCAGAGTGGCGGCAGGATGATTCCACTTGGCAGGCCATAGCCAGGGAATCTGTTCATTCTCTGCAGGAATGAAACACTGACCTGATTAGGGAGCTGTTGTAGACACATTCTCAGTTGCAGGACAAGAAGCAGACAGCACTGGGAGCTAGCCTGACTGTGCAAGCATAACCCAGAGATCTGGAGGGGCAGGTGGGGGCCCTCCAGCTTGAGTCAGGCCAGGGTTGAGTCTGGGGAAGGAGCACTGCTGCTTTGAGGTTTATTTCCCAGAACATACACATGGAACTTTATGAGAACTCAGGGGGATTTAGTCTTTATAGCTTTGGGGACACTTCATAATTGCCAAACCTAAGTGAGAATAAAGTAGTCATCATTCCAATTTTGGTTTGGAAATTCTCTTCACTGCAGGTGTTGAGGAGACCCAAAGACAAGACATGAGTGTTGTACAAGAAATCACTGGTGGGACAGGAAGCTTTGGTGACTCAGCTGTGCTATTGGCAAAAGGACTTAGGGCATAAGCTTTGTCTTGGAAGAGAGATAGGACCATAAGGGCAGCCTTGAGTGCCAGAGGAAAAGGAGAAAAGGAACAACAGAGTGGCCTAGTCATCTCTGAGAAGGGGAAGACTAACAAGGAGGAGGTTGCGTTTCAATTTCAGTGGGAGAGAAACTGAACTCAACCAGTAAAGGAGCTAGGAGGGACAGAGGAATCTCAGGAAATGATAGCTGGACCAAAGGCAGGGGCCTCACCTAATCAAAAAGAGACTGCTTTACAGGAATCCACTGAGCAAGAAAGGTTAGGATGGAGGGGGTGGTAGAGGTAGGGAGGAGGGCTTCTGGGATCCATGGAAAGAAACAGCAGAGAGAATGAGCTCAGCAGACCCAGCCCAGACAGAATCAGTATAAGGGAGATTGCTCCCAGCCTGAGGTAGGGCAAAGCAAAAGAGCTGAGGGGAGGGAGGGGGGTGCAGGGAGTTCAAAGGAAGCCTTGAAGGACTCATTAAAATGACACAAACACAAATCACAACTTAGCATAGGGACTTGTACAAGTGGGCTAAGAATGCAGAAGGCCAGAGAGGTAGCCGCTGGGGCCCTGGGAGGAGAGAAAAGGGATGTCACTACACTATCAGGACAAAGCTGAATACAAAGAGGACAGTGTATTGTTGGGGGAGGCCAGGGGTTGGGGTCTCTTCACAAGGGGCAGCTGGAGGGGAGCCAGAGGGGAAGCTGGGTTTCTCACACAGTTAGCATTTTTTAGGACCTGTGAGATGAGGGTTTCAAGATGTACAATTGTGAAGATGAAGGTGAATTAGGGAGGGGAAAGCAGCATTGTGAACTCAAAAAGCAAGATAAATATGAGAGGGAAATGTGATTTAAGCAAACCTCATATTCCCCCTAAATAAGGGGAAATATAGGAGGAAAGCGGATTTCCACTGTAGCTACCCTGCAGGGATGGGCTGAAAGCAACTGGAGAGAGATCCTTCTTACCCAGTAGTCAAAATGAGTCTGGGCAATACCTATAGACTTTCAGTTTGGGAAGATAAAAGACTTCTGAAGGTGGATGCACTTAATGCTACCAAACTGTTTACTTAAAAATAGTTAAGGGACACCTGGGTGGCTCAGCCGGTTAAGCGTCTGTCTTCAGCTCAGGTCATGATCCCAGGGTCCTGGGATGGAGTCTCACACCGGGCTCCCTGCTCAGTGGGGAGCCTGCTTCTCCCTCTGCCCCTCCCCCTCCTTGTGTGTACTCTATCTCTATCTCTATCATCTCTATCTATCTCTGTCTCTATCTTATCTCTTTATCTCTTTACCTCTATCTCTATCTCTCTGACAAATAAATAAAATCTTAAAAAATAGTTAAGATGGTGACTTCTATGTCTATTTTACCACAATAAAAAAATTTAGTCTGGACAAATTCAGAGACCTGCATGTAGAAGCCACTCTTTGAAGACCTTAGTGGTCTCTGGAGCTAGAATGCCTGCATTTAATCCTAGCTCTACCATTTACTCCCTATGTGACCTCAGATGAGTGGTTTTCTTATTTGTAAAACTGGCATAATGATAATAATAATAGTATCTATTTAAAGGATTGTGGGAGGAATTGAGTTAATGTTTGTTATGTGCTGACACAGAAGAAGCACTCAATAAATGTGGGCTTCTTACACTTCCCACAGCTGCTTCTCAATAATAAGTTATTAACTTGGGGACCAATTCATTCAAAGCACCATGCACAGTGCCTGGGACAAAATACATGCTCAGTAACATTTAGTTTTCTTTCAGCTTTTCAGTTTATGAAGTATGTCAGATTCATTCTCTTATCAGTCATGTCAAGTGAAAGACAACACTTTTTCTAGTCATGGGAAGAATTGAAAATCAATTGTGTGGCAAGCGGGGTGGTGATTGTAAGGAAGGCAGGCTCTCCACTTTTGAGATTTAGAGCAAATTTTCTCAAAGGGTACTGGGACCACCTGACCCAGAATGACCAGGGTCACTGATTCAAAGTGAAAATTCCTGAGCCCCCTCCAAAACTATTGAAGAAGACTCCCTGAGGTGCATCCCAAGAATCTGCATTAGGAAGCTTCTCAGGTGATTTTTCTGTACACTCAAATCTGAGAATAGCTGCTCAGAATGTATTGTTTTAGTGCTGCTTCTCTTGGGAATTGTCTCTTATGTTTGGCTCAATCTTCTCAAAATGGGCACTGGGGTCCTACTAAGCACTGAAACCTATCCGCCAGCTTTCCTAAGGAACACCTTCCCCAAGACGCCTTAATTCTGAGACCACTTCCCCACTGCTGAGACATCCAAGTACTTCATCTTGCATTTGGAGTCAAATAGTCATCTAGATTTCATCTTCTCTTGCTGTTCTTCTTGGCCACTGTCCACACATCCCCATCCATTTCAACAGCCACCACCTGCATCTGTAGCTGTTAAACCCGCAATCACCTGTCCTGCCCACAATAGGTGGGTCATGTTCTCTGGCTACTCTGTGCTACACTGTGACCCAGAAAATGATCTTTGCTTTAAAATAAAGGAGAGAGGTGCCGGGGTGGCTCAGTTGGTTAAGCATCTGCCTTCGGCTCAGGTCATGATTTCAGGGTCCTGGGATCAAGCCCTGCATCAGGATCCCTGCTCAGTGGGGAGCCTGCTTCTCCCTCTCCCTCTCCCTCTGCTGTTCCTCCTGCTTGTACTCTCTCTCAAATGAATACATAAAAATCTTTAAAAAAATAATAAAATAAAATAAAGGAGAGAGAGGATAGATGATATAAGTTTGGCAAAATATTGGTGGTTGTCAAAGCTGAGTTGTAGGTACATGGAGGTTCATTATACTATTCTATATCTACTTTTGCATATATTTTAAGTTTTCATTATTAAAAAGAAGTCAGGTCATCCACCTAGAATTCTGACTTCCTAGATATGAAGTTTACATGACTAAGAAATTGGTGTGTCGGAACCAGCTCATACCCACTCATGAGAGTTCATTGTTAAAATTTCAGGCATGTGTGAGCTAGTTGTTAAACACTGTCATTATTAAAAATTCAACTATATAAAATTATAATTAAATAAATTATAGTAAAAGCAAAGTGAATGAATGCATATTTTCCATATTTTGTTACTATGTGTGATCTTGATATTATTTATTTCTATTGTTTCTGTATGATGGAAGTGCTCTTCAGTAGTATGCAATAGTACATCTCTTCCTGACTTCACAGTCAGCAAAATCTTGTTGATAGTTTGAAATCAGCTATAACAAGAGTATTCACATCATGGGAATCAGAAAACACTGTATTAGGACTTGGCATATTGTCAAGACTGAAGAAAGTGATGGTGAAAATATTAATAATGCAGATGAAACCTAAAAATGTGTTGGGTCTGTAGCCATTACATGTTGTGAATATCACAAAAAAATTAAAGAAATACTTTTCCGATATTTGGAAACTATCATCTGATTCAGCAAAAAGTCACTCACACCATTGATAAACAAGTGAATTTCTGCCATATATAATGCTGAACCGAAAGATGTTGCAGTTTAATGAATATAATTTGTACAATGGTGAAATATGTTTGTAATCATATATCAAATTTAATGACAATAAATTTATTGGGAAAAGAGCAGATTGGGATACGGTTACCTTTGTCAAATTGTACTTAAATAAGATTATAGCCACAGGTTGGCTATGGATACAAGAGCCTGGCAAAAATTAAGTTTTCTGGGAGAATCAATTGAATGTATAGAATTTACAAAAAAAAAAGCATTGTATATTTTATTTGTAAATTGTGTGCTACACATCATTTGTATCAATAAAACTTTTAATTATATGTAATTATATATATACATATTAGCATACCACTACTGTAAGAAAAAAAGTATTTCTGTGGCTATGTCAATCTTAAAACTCAATTTCTAGATTACAACTCTAGTCTTTCTTTATCCTCATTCTGCTTAATGGATGTAGATTTCATGGAAACAAACAGAAAACAAAGCATCAATGCCTCAGAGTTAAGGCAAATTCCCCCCTCAAGACTCTCCAAATGTCTTTAGAGTTGATCAATGAAATATTATAGTCCTCTGGTTGAAAAACAACCAAAATCGAAGCCATTATGAAAATTAGAAACATCCAAAAGAGGCTAAGCATAGAATAGTATGGAAACTAGTGTCTAAGGCCCAAGATGTAGGATGCTAATAGTCCCATTCTGTTACATCCTCAAATTCCCTACAGACTTAGTGCCTCAACAATTTCAGTTTAAGGAGCTGGTGCTTGTACTATACCTCTTCTGAGGACATATTCACTCCTGACTTATTAGAAGAAAATATTTTACTTTTAGTACCCTAAGTGGGAAATATTTTACTTTTAATACCCAAATAGTTTTTGGTCTAAAAGTTCTTCTGCTATATTAGAGAGTATTAACAAAAATTTTGATCACTCTGAAATACATACATACATACACACATATTCATTTTCATATGAAAATCTTCAAGCATGCATAAAAATAAAGAGAATAATGTAATGAACTCCATATGTTTATCACCCAGCTTCAAAATTAACAAGATTTTGCCACTTTTGTCTTGTTATATTTTTAATATAATAAAGGAGCTACTTATTTAAATGAATCTCTTACTGAAGGCTTTTATAAATGAAAGGATTCTTCTTCTTCCCCATTCCATCTTTACCTGTCCAAATTTTATTCATCCTCAAAGTGTAGCTCCACTGACTCCTCCTCCAGAAAATTCTCCCTGAGAGTTTTTCCCCATCCCTCAACAACTGTAAACACTCCACATCCTCTGAATTTCCATAACTCTTCTTTATACCTCTCATATGGCTCTTAGTGTTTTCTAGTGATATATATTCTGCTCTAGATGATTGATGGGAAGCTATGGAATGCTGAGTGACCCAGGGGAGAGCCACTATCAGAGCTTGGCTCTGGTGGGAGCATCTACCTTGACAAAGAAGGGAGGAAGAACCAGCGTGGGGCCAGGGAGCCCAGCAAGGGCACTGGTGCCAGAGTCCCAGGGAGGGAGTTGTGATGAGTGAGGGCCTGGTCTGGGACACTCCATCCAAATGCATTCCCTCTGGAGACACATGGAAAGGAGAGAGTTGTTTCCAAAAACCTGGGCCAGGAAGGAAGAAAAGAAGTTGCTCTTTCCCCAGTGGCATATGGAATTTTGCTGATGGTTTATTGGAATTCTTCCCAAAGCCTAAATAATACCCAAATAACTCACTGAAACCATTCAGAAGGGATCTGACACCATAGAATCCCAGGTTCCAGGGATTAGAGGTAGACTTCTTGGGGGGGGGGTCCATTTTGTTGCCTACTATAGCTACTAATGGTGGAAAGTGAAGAGGGGTGTTATTTTCCTTCAGAGCTGAAGTGCAATGTCTGAATTAACAGTCATTGAATATTGTGCAACAGCATTATCTCTGCTTCATAAGAGGGAGTTGTCTGCAGAAGCTAGCAGTCTGTAATCTCCATGATATATTTCTCTTTTGTATCCTTCACCAGCCCAGCCACCAACACCCAGTGTTTGAGTGCTTATTGCTTAGAAGATACTGTGGAGAGTACAGTATGGAACTTCCTGGTAGAGTGAAATTACCCATCATTTAAAGAGCTTTTTATTGTGAAAAATTTCCAACATGTACATAAGTAGAAAGAACAACATAATGATTTTGCATGTACCCATCACCCAGCCTTAATGATAAGTGTGCATGCCAAACTTGCTTCATCTCTACCCTATCTCACTTTTTGCTCCCTTTCCCCTGCCTTAGATTTCTCTGAAGCCAACCCAAGGCACTGTATCATTTCATTGGTAAGTACTTCAGTTCGCAATTTCAGTAGATGAGATTATCTTAGATTTTGTGAGGCCTGGTTTAGTCATCAAATAGTTGTATAATATTGGACAAAAAGGGCACCCTTGGAGCCTCAGTTCCCCTTTTCTGTAAAATGAGGGCTTTGGGTTAGATGACTCTGATATTCCTACCAGTTCTTGCTTCTGAAGTCCAGAGTTAATATTTTTCCTATTTTCAGGTTTGTAACATAATTTTCATTATTAAATATACCTCCTAGAGAAGAACTACCTTTCTATATAAGAAAAAAGAGATTCTACAAACACATGCCCTGTGGCATATACTTAATGGTACACAATGAAATGAATCTTTTCCATTTGTTCTAAAGCATCTTATAGAGAAAAAATTTGAAGACATTAAGTCATAGAGAATAGTAACAGCTCAATTCTCTCTACTCTGCCTCTCTGCAATCATGTGAGAAGGAATTCCTATGGTGGAGTAAAGAGTAACATATTTAAGTTAAAACTTTAGAGAAAAATATCTGTTGTTTTTATTTGACTTCAAATCTTGAGATGGAATGAAGCAAGGTAAAGACTTGCTGAATCAAGTCCTAATTAGCTGGATGACACCTCACTTAATCCCTAATCTAATAACTTTAACTTTCCAGAACATAAGGAAAAGCAAAGAAGAAAAAGAAAAATACTTTCCAACTTCCACCTTTCAAAACCAAATGTTTCCCAGTAATGAAAATGGATGTTGCACAATTAAATCACCAAGATGGGTGTACTTACCTTCCAGGAGTGTGGCACTCTCCATTCTGAATACACACCCCATAAGGAGGTCCAGACTCCCAGGCTCTGGGACCAATCCAAAAGCCAAGGACAGTCTCCCTGGGGACCACTCAGAAGCCTGCAATGGAAGCTGCACAGCAAGCTCAGAATGCCAGCTGAGGGTCTGGTAGAAAGGCAAGCTAATTATGTACACACACACACACACACACACACACACACACACTGACCCCTTAACTTTCTGCTATGCATTCCCATAATAGTGCTGAGTGGCTCCGCCAGTCATCAGGACCACAGCAAAGGGCTCATCTACCCTTTCACTAGGGAAGGCTTTGGTTAATCAGCCAGAGAAAAACATTCCTCTCCATGGGTCTAGATATGAGAGGAAGCTTGGAGAATCTGGTGCTTCTAGAATGGAAGTGAAGGGTAATCTGGAGCCAGAAACATATATTTGAAGAGCAGATCTCGATGCAAGTTCAGAGAAGACTGATGATCCCACCACACCTTAATCTGTTCAAGGTGGAAGCTCAAGTATTTTGGTCTACCACCTGTCCTCCAGCATGAAACACAAAGAAAAGGGCACAGGAGGTTGTGCCCTTCCCTTGTAAGCTATTCCAGACAAGAGGACTGGGAATAAGTCATAGGGTTAGGATTAGACAGTGCCTTCTGTGAAGTCCACTGTTTCTCTGTTCTCAGATTTGTGTCTGCATTAATTTTCTCTAAGTTTCCTGGTTAGCATCCTACTCTGAAAAAATGCCAAGCTTCCCTCAAATGACTATCAGTCAGAATGGAGAGCTAAAGAAATCAGTCCATTGCTGATGTATTAACAATGGATTGGATCATTCCTCAAAGTCCAGGGTCCTTCTAGTCAGACATCAGGAAATTCAGGCTTGACTCTCTCAGAGAGTCAGAGACTAGACCCATGAGGTAGGAGAGTGGTTTTGT
The DNA here is from genome assembly GCF_054177405.1 of Leptonychotes weddellii. NCBI lineage: Eukaryota > Metazoa > Chordata > Mammalia > Carnivora > Phocidae > Leptonychotes > Leptonychotes weddellii. Next base: position 3,068,041 of record NC_138385.1, on the reverse strand, counting down.
ACATGACAGGATGTGGTGTGAGGCAAGGTGGGAAAGTGGATGCAAATCAGTTTGGGGAGAGCCCTATGTGCCAGTTTAAAACTTAGAAGTCATTCTCTAGGCTATGGGGAGCCTTCAAAAGTTACCCTTGGGAAGTAACTCAGGTAGGGTACACCTGGTGGATGGGGGTGAGGGGGAAGGGCCAAGAAAGGAGAACAGTAGTCCAGTTAGGAGGCCACTGCAGCAGGCCAACTGAGTGCTTTCTTAAAGAGTGTCAAAACTCTACTTATTCAAATAAACCTCCATCGTCCTTGGAGAATTCTTTGTAAATCCACTTGGGGAATTGACACTGGAGTATAACTCTGAAGCTTAGTAAAAGAATTAATCTATTTGGAATGACAACTGCACATTTGAGGGATTTTGTACCTAAACTGAACAGGAAATATTATTTGCTTTTATAAGATATTAATTATTGGAAAACCCAGAATAAGAATGAGATTGCCTAGTAAGATGGTAATAGTTCAATGGCCCACCCGCCTCATTCCCCTCCCCACTACACAGCCTTTAAGGAATTCCAGAGTCTATTATCAGCACAGTTTAAAGGCTAATGAAGAAACAATCTTTTTGTAAAGCAACAAAGAACAGAGTTTGAAAGCAGGTCTAGGAGAATGCAAGAGGAAACACTTGGTTCAGTGAAAGGCAAACTTTCCTATGGACATGCAATTTTTTTTTTAAATACCATACGTTGCTTCGCAACCTCTAAAGCCTGTGCTTTCAATGCCTGTTCTGTGGGCAGCACTTTGCTAAATGCACCATGTGTAGTTAACTGGAGCGATTTGGTAGGGGAAAAACTAAGAAAAATGAAACCCAAAGAAAGAGAGTTCAGAGCAGTTTTACTATGTGTTTTCTAGACTTCCGAATGGATGCTGAAGTTACTCTTAAACAAACCTTGCTGTCCTCATTTGTTTACTGGGTAAAGTGACTGTGGGGAGTGTTCAAGGGAAGTGCTTTAAAGAGGAAAAGAGGAGAGGGAGCCCGAATCAAGACAGGCCTCCCAGAAGTGTGATGTTCATGGCATTGAAAACAAAGGTGTTTTATAGGGTGACAAAATGAGACCAATTAGGTAAACAGCAGAGGGAAAACTTGGAATCCTGCCTCTGAGGCTTATGAACTCTTGTGGCCTTGTGCAAGTCACTTCATGCTCCTGAGCCTATTTTTTTATAGGCAAGATTTAGATAATAATCCCTTCCTTGTCTACAGCTCAGAATGACTGGTAGGCTCCTGAAGACATAATGTAGGGGAATACGCTCTCCCTATGCTAAGGTTTGCATCTTATTCATTTGTTTTAATTAGCTTCCTACACTTAACAAGTACAAAATAGAATGAGAGAGAAATGATAATAATTTGTTTATATATTATATGTTAGGTACTTCATAAGTGCTTGCAAAATGAGTGAATGGAAGATGCTATTTTCTCTTTAGAACCATTTACCTGGAGCTATGGGACTTAGAAGCCCTCTGGTCTCCTCAGTACCTCCTCTCATACCCTAACAGTTCTGGTCCCTTCCTTGTAGTCTTTCTCTCCTTCCCAAATATTGCCATAATCTAGAGTGACCTTGGCATCTGTGAGAATGATCCACCCAGAACCCAGGCCTCATTTTCCTGATCTCCTTATTTCCAGTCCCTCATCTACCCCATTTGCCCCATAACTCTGGAAGTTATCTTACTCCCATTTGCTTCACCTTTGAAATCAAATTCATATGGCTTACTACCTGACCCTCAACTTCCTGCTCACTAATTCACAGTATATCAGTTATTCAACTCTCTCAGTACTTATCCAACCAATGACGCTTCAGTTTTCTTATCCATTGGCTCTCTCCTCATGTCTTCATTCCCCCTTCCCTAAGTTAGCCCTTGCATGCTCCGTCACTTCATTCAGTATTGTTCTAGTTCATGGCAAGTGGGGCCCTGCTCTGGTTCCATGCTTCAGATAGCCCCATGTTTTGAAGTACCTTCACAATATTGTCTAAGTCTTCCAGTGCCAGGGACTAGTCAGGGCCAGCAGTGCTATCTAGGCAGAATGCCCTGAGCCTGAACCAAGACCCCTATGAGCCTCAATCACCATTTATTCTCTTAAGGGCACTCTGACTCACACATGGGATTGACAAGAGCCACAAGGAGTCCCAGGTATCATACCTGCAGGGTTGGGCCTTGGTTCTAGAAAGGAGGCCTCGTGTGAAGATGCTTCAAACTGATTGTGTGGCATTTGCTTTCATAGCAATGGACAAGATTAGGCAACCATAACAGTGTTAATAGATCGATTTGGTGTAACACTCACTCACAATGGACATAGCGTGAGTTCAGGGCTCTGGGATCCTGATGGCCCACCACTGACTCTTGGGTTTGTACCATATGTGCTCTTTCAGACCTTGGTGCCACTTTTCTGTCTACAGCACTCAATGGTGGGGGAAGGTGGTGGCAGGTGTCATTTATCTCGCATACCTCCTCCACCCACCCCACCAGCCACTGCTGGCACCCAGAGCATCACTGCACTCTTCCTGCAGGCTTTACATCTTTTTTCAAGCTGTCTTATGGAGATGGCTCTGCCTATCTCCTCTAAGGACTTTTGAGACCATTGCTCTGTACCACCAACAAAATTTTCCAGTTAATAACCTCTCTTGCCCACAATCAATATGATGATGTGTTCTCCCAGGTTGGTCTTAAGC
>NC_138385.1:3056729-3065237 GCF_054177405.1 Leptonychotes weddellii | reverse complement strand
TGGTCATCATCAACGAAGCACAGTGACAATGTCTGACAGCCAGTTGGTAGCCGGTGTCCACATGTGGCCCAATGGATAATGGCAGCGTCACGAGTAATGGTATCGCCAGTCTGAAGTTCCCGGTGTCAAGGACCTGCAGAGCCAAAAAGATCTAGATTGCTCCAACACCAGCAGGTTCCGAAGAGCCATGGCACGTGAGTAACAAAAGAAATGCATCTTCTCCATGGGGAGATATGGAAGTATCCATGCACAGTTCACTGGACGATAAGGAACATGAAAAGGTAGTTCCTGGACCTGAACAGGAACACATGGAACCTGAATCCTACAGGAACCTTCACATGCACTGATGGGGCAATAAGCAGACAGAGAAATCCCTCCTTTCTCCCTATTGTGTTAAACTTTAGGCAACAAATTAATTTGTTTATAGGGGCCCACAGAGACTATTTGCCTGGTGCCCTGCACATCCTAGGGACAGCCTTGACTTTACCAGACTTTTCAGCCCCCTTATTCATTATCCATCACAGCAACACCCTGACAAATTCTAGACTTAAATGGATCCAACTATTAGCTTCCTCTTAGACTGCCTTTAAGCAGCTAAGTGATACTGGAGAAAAAAACCCACATCACACAGGTGGATGCTTCTATATATTCACTGACTTCCACCTGGGCCTGCTGTTCTAATGTGCTTTGCTCTTCCATTCTTCATAATTATTTCTTTAAACATCCATGTTTTACAAGCCTTCAATCACTCCCCTCTACTTCCCTTTCACTTTGGATGATCTGGCCTTCTGCCTCACAGAGAAAATTGATGCTACCAGCTGAGAATTTCTAGCCACTTATACCTACAAGCCTGTGTACACACCTCCCTTCCTCCACTTCCAATGGAAGATGTCCCTTCACCTGTCTAATCCAATTCTGAGACCTGTACCCTGGTTCCCAGTCCTCAAGGATTTACTCACTGAATTATCTTTGTACTATTGTATTTTCCATCTTTTCTATCTACCAAGTCCTTCCAAACAGCATTTATCTTTTTTTAAAGATTTTATTTATTTATTTGACAGAGAGAGACACAGCAAGAGAGGGAACACAAGCAGGGAGAGTGGGAGAGGGAGAAGCAGGCTTCCCGCTGAGCAGGGAGCCTGATGCGGGGCTCGATCCCAGGACCCTGGGATCATGACCTGAGCCGAAGGCAGATGCTTAATGACTGAGCCACCCAGGCGCCCCCTCCACACAGCATTTAAATATGCTCAAGACTGTCCTATTTTAAGATTCCCTCCCTTAAACTTCAAACTCTTTTTTTTTTTAAACAACCATCCAAACTCTCTCCTCCTTGTTCAAAAACTTTTCAAAATAGTTATCTACAGTCACATTCTCTACTGCCTCACCTCTAACTCCTCAGCCTTGTGCAAGCAAGTTTCAACCCCCATTACCCCATGGCGTTGTTCTAGATAACATCACCAATGACCCCCGTGGCACAAAATTGAAAACACTCTTTCATGCCTATTTTGTTAACTTCCAAGTGACATTGACCACCACTGTCCTCTTTTTTTTCTTCTTAGACACCTTCTTTTGGTTTCCATGATAGGAGTGAGAAGGTGCTTGAAGCATGAGGAATAATAGCTGTGGGCAAGGTGGTTCCAAGGCCAGAATGCAGGTAATGAAGACAAGGATTATTGAGAAGCTGTGAGGACCCAGCCTAGGCTCTGCCAATTGACTATAATGGATGTAATTTTGATGATAAAGTGGCTTTCTCAAACAGTGCCAGACAGTGTTAGGTATCAGAAGGACAGGAGGAAGCTGCCAGGAGTAAGGATGGGGACCAAGGGGGATTTCTCGGAACCAGGGATGGAAAGACAAGAACATGGAAAAGACAGGAGTCAGGACCTTGTAGGTGGCCTCCCTGTGTTAATGGAAACGTCTGTGCTTAGGGCCCCAGCTGGAGAGAGAAGCACTAGTGGAGGAGGGGAGCTGGGCTGGGAGAACCCTAAGGCTTTGAGAGCCCAGAGGGACCATGGAGGTGAGGAGGGAAGGCTCTGGGTGCTGGGAGAGGGGAAAGGTTTTGCTTCTGGCCTAAGGCTCTGGGGAGCAGAGAAAAGCTTGGGGGTATGAAAGCTTTGGGGGGTGGGCAGCTACATTTATAGGAGGCCAAGGGAAAGGGACAAAGGGGCCTGTGGATCTGAGAAGATGATGGGCTGGGAGGTAAGGGGAAGTGAGACCACCATAAGGGCCCAGAACAGGACACAGGGAGGAGGGGAGACTGAGTCATGGCAGAAGGGGTAAGTGTACATACTGGTGGAAGGAAGGGAGGCCAAACCCATGAAGACAATCTTTCTGGAGAGCTTCTGGGAATGGCCTGGCTAACCTTTGTGCAGGGGTCTTCATTGCTTCAGAACCAATTTTCTTCTAGATGACAACTTAATTGCTACAACATCAATAAGAACTTTAGGGAGCAGAGTGAAATCTGAGCTTCGTTTGAAGGACTAGGGACATGGGTACTGTTTTTATTACTTCTTCAAGCTTATAAGAAGAGAAACAGAGGCACCTGGGTGGCTCAGTCGTTAAGCGTCTGCCTTCGGCTCAGGTCATGATCCCAGGGTCCTGGGATTGAGCCCCGCATCGGGCTCCCTGCTCCGTGAGAAGCCTGCTTCTCCCTCTCCCACTCCCCCTGCTTGTGTTCCCTCTCTCGCTGTGTCTCTCTCTGTCAAATAAATAAATAAAATAAAATAAAATAAAATAAAAAAGACGAGAAACAGAAATGGAAATGTATTTGATGGTGCGAAAGTACAATTTTATTTCTGTACTGTGGCTAGATATTTGAATGCTTAGAGACAGCCCCATTCTACTTCATGACAATCTATTAAAGTGGTGATAAATTAAGGTTATTCAATCACTTGTTGACTATCAGTTTCCCCCACTAGAATGGAGTTCCACGAGGGCAGAGACCTTGCGAGTCTTCTCATTGCCATATTTGCTGTACTTAGGACAGTGCCTTGCACACAGTGGGCTGGGCCATCTATAAATGTCTAAATAAAAAAGTAACAAGGGATAATGATGGAATGCTCAAGGGGTGCCTGGGTGGCTCAGTCAGTTAAGTGTCTGCCTTTGGCTCAGGTCATGATCCTGCGGTCCTGGGATCAAGCCCTGTGTCAGGCACCCTGCTCAGTGGAGAGACTGCTTCTCCCTCTCCCCTGACCCTCCTTCCCTCCCTGCTTGTGCTCTTGCTCACTCTGCCTCTCTCAAATGAATAAATTTAAAAAAATCTTTAAAAAAAAGATGGAATGCTCAAATTGATCCATAAATATGGGTGCTTTGGAGGACTTTGAAAATGGTGGAGAAAAAGAAAAACAACTACAAGATGCCCAGTAATTCTTAAGAGAAAATAACTGTAAAGGGGGAAGAGAACAAAACATGGTTTCAGATGTCAGTATACCAATGGAGCCTGGGGCATGAAGACAGCAGCACTGATATTTAAACACAAAAATGTAAATACAATGTCATAGGTGTAACCAAGATTTGCAGGGATGTGACTGACAGCTGGAAGTGACTTTGAGAATGCAAACTTTGTCCACAAGGAGCAGCTCTGGTAGACAAGGAGGCAAGATAGCATTTGAACAAGCAGATATCAAACTCAACACCCCCAAACCAAATAATCCAGTTAAGAAATGGGCAGAAGACATGAATAGACAGTTTTCCAAAGAAGACATACAGATGACTAACAGACACATGAAAAAAATGCTCAACATCACACATCATCAGGGAAATACAAATCAAAACCATGATGAGATACCATCTCACACCTGTCAGAAGGGCTAAAATTATTAACACAGGAAACAACAGGTGTTGGTGGGGATGTGGAGAAAGGGGAACACTCTTACAGTGTTGGTGGGAATGCAAACTGCTGCAGCCACTCTGGAAGATAGTATGGAGTTTCCTCAAAAAGTAAAAAATAAAACTACCCTACAATCCAGTAATTGCACTACTAGGTATTTAGCCAAAGGATACAAAAATACAGATTCAAAGGGGTACATGCACCCCAATGTTTATAGCAGCATTATCAACAATAACCAAACTATGGAAAGAGCCCAAATGTCCATTGACTGATGAATGGATAAAGAAGAGGTAATTTTATATATATATATAGAAAATAATATATATTTATTTATATTAATATTATTAATAATATATAAAATATATTTATATTTATTATATATTTATATATTATAATATTATAAATATATTATATAATAATATATTATATATTTAAAATATTATAATATATAAATATATAGATATAATAAAAATATAAATAACTAGTAAATAACTCAGCCATCAAAAAGAATGAAATCTTGCCATTTGCAATGATATGGATGGAGCTAGAGTATATTATGCTAAGTGAAATAAATCAGTCAGAGAAAGACAAATACCATATGATCTCACTCATATGTGGAATTTAAGAAACAAAATAGTTGAACATATGGGAAGGGGAAAAAAGAGAGAGAGAGAAACAAACCATAAGAGACTCAATGATAGAGAACAAACTGAGGGTGATGGAGGGAAGTAGGTGGGGGATGAGCTAAATGGGTGATGGGGATTGAGGAGGGCACTAGTGATGAGCACTGGCTTTTGTATGTAAGTGATGAATCACTAAATTCTACTCCTGAAACCAATATTACATTATATGTTAACTAACTAGAATTTAAATAAAAATGATGTACTATATGTTGGCTATTTGAACATAAAAATAATAAAAAAATAAACTATACTTCTGCCAAAAAATAAAAATTAAAAAAAAATTTAAAAATAAAAATGTGAAGAAAAAAAAATAAAGCAAGCAGATATTCAGGGCTCCCCTGCTGAAGCTCAAAGAAAGGCCAATGGGTAGGGACAAAAAGCAGACAGTGCCTTGCACATGTTGCCTCAGTGTTTACTTCATGAATGAATGAGTGAATAAGTGATGAAATCCTCTTGTGGGAGCAGAGCACAAAACACCTAGCCTGTTGGAAGGTCATTATGTGGATTTCAAAACAGACTTAGAGGGAAGGCCTGCCAGTGATAAGTGGTTGGCAGATCCTCAAACTCTTATTTCCTACGTGTTTTATTTGACTCTGCAGTGCTTAATCCAGCTGGTTGCTTCTTTCTCATCCCACCAAATTCCTTCTCACATCTGCTCCAGCTACTCTCTTAGCTATCTTCCTGAATCAGTCCTTGTGCTAGAAAGTTCCAGAAGGTTCAGCTTCTGAAAATTTTAGGGTTTCTTATACTCCAGCTGAGCTGGAAGAAATTAGAGTTAGCTACGTACCTAGAATTGTATCTAGCCCCTAATTGCCATTCAATAAATGTTCACTGAATTGAATGCAATCCACCCCCCTCACCCAAAGCCCTCCCACACTCACATATTATAGAGGGAGAAATCAAGGCTTAGAAAATGGAGGGAACTTGTTTAAGTTCCATGGTGAAAAAGCTGGGATCAGAGTCCCAGGTTCCCAACTCCTGGGTTAGTACTTTTCATCATCTATACATACCTTTGGCAATTGCTGATCTTCTCTATTTACTCTGGCTTCCACTCCCTCCCACCAAGGTAGATTTTAAAAAGCTCTGTCCCTCGTCACTCATTTCCTCCTTCTTCCTCCATACTACCCACATCCAATTTTTATTTTTTATTTCTTTTTTTATTTTTAAGATTTTATTTATTTATTTGAGAGAGAGAGAGAATGAGAGACAGAGAGCATGAGAGGGAGGAGGGTCAGAGGGAGAAGCAGACTCCCTGCCAAGCAGGGAGCCCGATGCGGAACTCGATCCCGGGACTCCAGTATCATGACCTGAGCCGAAGGCAGTCGCTTAACCAACTGAGCCACCCAGGCGCCCCCCACATCCAATTTTTAATAGATTCTCCTTACCCATATTATTTGTCCTCTGCCCTCTTTCTTTCTCTCCACTACCACTCCCCCACCCCAGAATATTTTCCCCTTAATAAAAAGGCAGTATCTGGGGCGCCTGAGTGGCTCAGTCTGTTAGGCATCTGCCTTTGGCTTGGGTCATGATCTGAGTCCTGGGATTGAGCCTCATACTGGGCTCCCTGCTTCTCCCTCTCCCGCTGCCTCTCCCCGGCTCGTATTCTCTCTCTCAAATAAATAAAAAAATTTTAAAACAAGGCTCAGTATCATCAGATGGAATACTCAGCAAAGTAGGAAAACAAAGTCTTCAAGTTGATGAAACTATTTATAAAGGGGGGTGAGCAGGCTTTACAATCACTAGTAGCGTTTTGTGTGCCATTCTGGGAAAAGTACTACAGGTCTCTGGAAGGTAGACTAATACGCTAGTCGCTGTCTATATTACACTTTTCCTTCAGACATACAGAAATCCTTATTTGTACTCATTCAAGAAATGAGTATGTTAGAAGTTTAATGCCAAAGTTTTGAAGGACTGGCTTAAATCCCCTGGAAATACACCAGAGCAAATTCCAGGTTGGCCAGAGATTTAAATGTGAAAAATAAAACCATAAATATGTAGAAGTTCATATAGGTGAATATTTTTATACTCTTGAAGTACAGAAGGCAACATTTTCTAGCATGATTTTTAAAGACAGAAGCCATAAAGTAAAAGATTGAGAGATTCCATTATATATAAATCTAAAACTTTTTAAAATTTAAATTCAATTAGCCAAGAACAGCATGCAGAAACAACAACTTGCAAACAAAATTGCAACATACATGACAAAAAAGAGTTAAAAGCATTAATATTTTAAAAGCCTGAAAAATCTATAAGAAAATGATAAACAACCCAACAGAAACATGAGCAAAGAGCATGAATAGAGAAGTGTGTGAATCAGACAAGGATGCAAGAGCCTTGTTTACAAAAAAAACAACATGTAAGAAAAAATTAAAATGTCCATTAGTAGGATTTAGTTAACTAAATTATTGGTGCACCAATACAAAAAAATGTTATAGATGTATTAAAATGATGATGTAAATCTCAATGTACTAACAGTAAACAATGCACTCAGCGTATTACTACATGAGAAAATCAAGTTACAAAAACAATATGCATAAAATAATCTTTCATTTTTGTGAAAAATTTTATTTGCCCATGATAAAAGCCTGCACCTACATCAAAATTTTACTTGTGATTTTCATTGTCCTCTTTATAAATTTTTCATTGCCTAAAAATATTTCAATGATAATAACATTTACTCTATTTTATTCATTTAACAAACATTCTAATAGTGCTTATATATGCCAGGTACTGTTCTAAGAACTTTACTAATATTAACTCATTTTCCCAGAACAGAAAAATGTAAGTAATAAAGTATTTTCCATGTGGGGCAGAGTGGAGGGGCGCATCTCAGAAGTAAGAGGATGCTGGATAATATGAGACTCATAGAAGAAATCCACCATGTTTTGACTCAAAGCCATCTCCTTTTAATGACACAACGAGGTCAACAGGTCATGGGAGCCCCATTCCTTGCCTTTCTCTCATTCTTTTTAATGATGGGGCAACTAATTAGCCATTAAGGATTAGCCAAAGAGGGTTTAAGCAGAAGAGCATGCTGGAGCCAGGAGAGGGGGGCTTCCAGTCACACAGGCCCTGCTTTGATTCTGGGCCACACTACTTAGGAGCTGTGTGATATGGGGCAAGTTTGCCTCACTTTTTAGAATCTCAGTTTCCTCATCTGTAAGGTGAGGGGGCAGAGCTAGAAGTTTTATACCATGAGACTGTTTGTTTCCTAAATCTGAGTCCCTCACTTTTCCCTCTTCTTTAAAGAGCCAGGAAGATCATGTCAGCATTCTCTCTGGTATGGGCCACCCGAACTTCAGAAAGTCTTACATCCATTTAATGGCTGGGTTACCCCCAGAACAACATGTGATGGCAACCTTGGCTTATCTGCTGACATATGGAATTATTGATCCTTGGTCTTGGAGTTCTAAATGTTTTGCATTTTCAAATGTGTTTGTTGTCCTTCTTGTTAAACTTGCCCTGGAAGCATTATCAATAAACAAGATGTTTAATTACCACATAGATAGTGTGCTTGACACATTTGTTCTTTGGCTAGAAATGCCTCTAAGGATGGATCCCTTTTGCAAATTACCAGCAAACTTTTTCTTGGTCTTCTCCAACTTAGCCTTAAACTGCCCAGGAATCTCTTCATCTCCCTAACTCCCCAAATACCTAATCTCTTCCCTTCCCTCCACCTTGTTATCTCATACTTTTGAATATAACATCAAGATATGGAGCATAACAGTGAGGGTTTAGGGCCAGGGACAAGGTCAGGCCATGGGTTTGGCCTGGCCCTCCCTAGAGGCTTGGATTTAGTAATGGGGGAGGTTTCTAGACTGTCACATATGACAGGTCCCTTAAAGAGCACCACCTGGGTATTTACCCCAAAGATACAAAAGTAGGGATCCGAAAGGGTATGTGCACCCCAATGTTTATAGCAGCAATGTCCACAATAGCCAAACTGTGGAAAGAGCCAAGATGTCCATCAACAGATGAATGGATAAAGAAGATGTG
>NC_138385.1:2975332-3056229 GCF_054177405.1 Leptonychotes weddellii | reverse complement strand
GTATTGAGGAGGGCACATTCTGCATGGAGCACAGGGTGTTATGCACAAACAATGAATCATGGAACACTATATCTAAAACTAATGATGTAATGTATGGGGATTAACATAAGAATAAAAAATAAAATTAAAAAAAAAAAAGAGCGCCACCTTCATTCTACAGATGGTAAGACTGAGATCCAGAAAGGGGCAGGGTCATAACAAAGGTCATAGGAGTTATTGGTGGAAACAGGACTGGCTCTAAAGACAACCCAGAATGATTTTATCGCTGTCAACTCAGCCCACCCTATTTATTCATTCATTCAACAAATATTTATTGAATACCTGTTTTGTATCCAGTACTAGGGATACAGCAGTAACGTAGATAGACATGGTTCTTATCCCTACAGACCTACAGAGCTCATGGTCTAGTAGGGGAGACAGACTTGAGTCCCAGAATAGTTACAAGAGGTAGTACAGCATGGTAGGTAGAGCCATGGGCTCTAGAGCTGCTCTGTTCAGTGTTCAGATCATCCTTCTGCCACTTAATAGCTGTGCAAACTGGTAATTTCATTATTCTTCTCTGTATCTTGGTTTCCTCATTCCTAAAGTGGAGGTATTAATTAGATTTTGCAGATAAATCAGTTACAGCAATGTCACACAGTAAGTGATTAAGGCTGTTAGCTAATACAGTTATCATCACTACGAAACCACAAAGAGAAAGTGCTAAGAAGTCCATTTTGAGTACCAAAGTAGGTATTCACCATCTGAACTGGAGCAATCAGAAGGTGGTAGAGAGCCAGGGGCTAGTAGGAACAGGATTCATTCAAGCCCCTTCCTCCCTGGCGTATAGGAATTTGGAAAGGGCTTTGGCACTGGCTTCACATCCCAGGTGACCTGGTCAAGCACTTTCACCTTTCAGGCTTCAGTTGCCATAGCTGTGTTGGAAGCAAGTACGTCTGGGTGACCTCTGTTATTACTGCCAGCTGAGTCATAAAGAATTATCACAGCCTAGTGTTAAAATGCTATGGAAGAAACCACTACCACACAGATTTACTCTCCAAGTTCCCCGGGGGCCATTCTTGTTCTTCCTTATTTAATGAGTTCTCTCTGACACAATTTGGTGCTTTTCAAAGGATGCTTGTGAAAGACACTACTTAGACATAGTCTTGTTATTTCTCCACCTTCACATCACTTCTGCATCTAGTCTCATTGGATTAGTAAATAAGCTCTTTCCCTTGCTTGAACCATTCTGGTATTATTTTTCTGCCCATTTTAGAATGCTTGTCACTCTCTCCCTTGAAATCCAGTTTTGTACTTATGCAGTTTGCCTTGGAGACTGGGAATAACTGGAGGATAGGGACTTAGCGTCTCCCCCTGGAAACTCCCAGAGTGCTTAACACAGAGCCTTGAAAAGACAAAGACCAAGATAGTGGTGTGTGTGAGGAATAAGTTCTACATGGCAAAGATTCTATGGATTTTGACCACCTGCATTAGAGTTGCCTGGGGGAAACTGATTTGGAAATGGACCTCCAAGGCCTCCTCCATACCTATATGAATTAGAATCTTGGAAGAGGAGAAGTAGTAGTCTGCATTTTTAACAGGTACCCTAGATGATTTGAATGCATCCTACAGTCTAAAGACCACTGGGTTAGACGTTCTAAGTATTTAGTTGAAGGCTCAGTGGGACAGCAATTCATTTTCCTAGTTGTCAACTGGAAAACTGATATAAGTGAGTTTTAAGGTCCTGTTCAGCACTAATACGTTCTGCTTCCAAGAATAAGATTTTGGAAAATCTCTTTGTCTTTCCAACTACAACAAATTACCTCCACATACATCTCTGCAGTGTTGACTTCTTAAAGCAAACTATAATATCAGATCCCTTCCGAATGGCTTCAGTGAGTTATTTGGGTAATTCCAGTGTTGGGAAGAATTCCAATAAATCATCAGCAAAATTCCACATGCCACTGGGGAAAGAGCAACTTCTTTTCTTCCTTCCTGGCCCAGGTTTTTGGAAACAACTCTCTCCTTTCCATGTGTATTCAGCAGGAATGCATTTGGTTGGAGTGTCCCAGTCCAGGCCCTTACTCATCACCACTCCCTCCCTGGGACTCTTACACCAGTGCCCTTGCTGGGTTCCTTGGCCCCACGCTGGTTCCTTCTCCCCTCTTTGTCAAGGTAGATGCTCTCACCAGAACCAAGTTCTGATAGTGGCTCTCCCCTGGGTCACACAGCCTCCTATGTCTTCCCATTAATCACCTAGAGCAGAAAGTCCAAGGTCCAGATTACTGAGCCTGCCATTGAAGACTCCTAGTTTACTTGGCCTTGCCCTCTCTGGCCCTAATGTGCATTCCTTTCCTACAAGCACCCTATATTCTAGTTCAGTGTTTCACAAAGTGTGGTCCTGGAGCTACTGGCTTCAGAGTCACCTGGAAGTATTTCTGAATTTGTGAGCTTGCTCTGTGGCACTTTCACCATCAGAGTTTTTAAAATCTGCAAGCTCTTGCTACTCCAAAGCTCCCTCTGTTTTTAAACACTATGATGTATTTGCCCCCCAAACCCCATCATCTTTAAACAAACTCTGGGAAGTCTTATTTCCATTGTACTGCTTTGACCTTTAATCTATTTTTCCTGACACCTTCAGGTGGAGGCGGTGGATGGTCAATGGGCTAGAGCTAGACAGAGCCCAGAACCCTAGCCTAAACACTATGATTCTGATGTCAAGCCAGACAGTCAAGTCTGAGACACAGCTCTTATGGGAAATCTGAGTCTGAAGCCAAGAAGATAAGCTGCAGATGGCAGAATTAGGATTATGTATAGAAGATGGAGCCCTAATGTCAGAAGCCAGGCTGAAACAGGGTTGGAAGAGAGACATGTTATGAAGCAGTCAAGTTGCCACAGCACTTGAAGTGTTGCCAGCACTTCAGCAGGGTTGGGTTACACTTGAGTCTCTGTTATTGATCATGAGATGTGTGACTGAACAAGTCATTCCTCCAACTTAACACCTTTCAATGGGTCCCACTACCTATAGAATAAAGATCAACACACTTATTCTTGCTTATAATGCACTACACAGAATGCTCCCTTCTACATATTCATCCTCATCTCCTTCTATTCTCTCTCTGTGTGTGATTTGATCAATTATCTGGCCTTACTGAACTCCATGCAGTTCTAATAGAGAGATGACTTTCCATTTTCCAAATCTTTTCAGTGTTCTATCTCTTGCCTGGATGCCATTGCTTCCTCTTGTCTGTCTCCTTTTCTGCTCTAAGACTTATCTTCTATGAATCTTTCCCCGACTTTCACAATGGAATGAGTGTTCTTTTCTGTTGCTCCATGGCATCCTACCTCTTCCTTCAATGGGTTTAATGGTAGTCTTTTTTTTCTCTCTTTCTTCCTTCATAGATGGTGAACAACTTGAAGGCAACCTGATCTCAGGACCCTGTGCTCTTCAGTATCCCCTGAAGCATTCACCTAGCAGAGGGCCTTATGCAGAGTAGTCATTCAAGAGATACTGTTAAAATAATGTATGCATGAAAAAAATGTATAAGTAAGATGAGTTGAGATCAGACTAAAGTAGACCAGATAAAACCAGACAAGATAAAATATGATATTTCTGAAAGGTTAGGAGCACAGAAAGAGATGAAAAATAAGGCCCTCAGCCTCCTTCCTCAAGTTAGTGTGTGTCACCTCAAAAATGTTTCTGCCTGGGACTTTGTGAGAGTGGTTCACCCCACTCCGTTCATGATCCCCTCCACATCTTCAGGACTGGAATCTCAAGTGGGCCTCGGGATGAGGGTGGGGGCAGTAGGTTCAAGAGAACCTTTGCAGAAGAGAAATATGCTCATGAATGCCTCACTGATGTGCCCTCTGCTTTCTATAGGGTCTCCCACAGGTCAACTGAGGTCCCCACACCAATGCCTGGCTCTTCCATCAAGTCTGTTTTGACTTGGTGTTAAAACCATATTATATCAGTCTAACTAGAAAAATGGCTAACCTCTAATACCCTGAGAACTGTGAAAACTCAACTGGTACTTCATAAAAGTCCTTATTAAGTTCCATGTTTGGGAGAAAATGGGAGGCACCACAATGGTATCTATAGGAAAAATAACAACAACAGCAACAAAAGTAATTTTTAAAAACTTGGCTTTGTGGATACTGGTTTTTTTTTTCTAATTTTGACCAGCCCAAATTCCAGCTGTTGCTACAGTTTTACAATTGCTTCACAAGAGTGAATAGGTCTCAGGGACCAATGGGTTCCCCTTAACATAGATTTATAGCATATGATACAATCAACTGAAAAATGGGAATGAACAGATTGGTGGCATATTTGAATTCATTTGGCTGTTGCAATTTAATAGGGTTTATATTAAATGTGATTGTGCCCAGGACCACATAAAACATGAGTTATAAGGAGCAAGAGCAAATGTTCTGGTACATAAGTACCTCAAACTTCTTAATAGGACTGTAAAGGCAAAAGCCAAAACCAAATCTCAATTGCTGCTTATTCCTGGAGCCAGGAATTGACACATCTTCCTGGCAGCAATTTGTAAATCCAACACTCACTTTTGCTGTGGCAAGACTCACTCCCCTTTCTCCTCAAAGAAATCATAGTAGTTCTTGGCCTGTTTTCTTGGCTCCTTGAAAGACAAGGACTAGATCTCTTCAACTCTTCATGCCCTTCATAAAGAATGTTGGCCTCATGTGGGCCAGAGACTCTTTTCAAATAGGTGAAGTAACAACATTGGTGTTCCCCAGGGCCAGATGATTTACCCATACTCTCCATGAACATTCTTGTTCTGTCCTGTGGTTTAGCTACCTATGAGGTATTAGAATAGACAAGGTTAATGTTGCAGTTACAAATATATCCTCACATCTCAGTAGCTTAAAATGATAGAAAATTTTTTCTAGACACTCGAAGTGCAATGCAAATGTTTCTGATAGGGTGGCTCTCCTGAGTATCTCTTCTTCAAATGAGGACTCAGAAATTCTAAGATCCTTCCATTTCATGATGCTGTCATCTTAAATGCCTCTGAGGGAAGAAAAACTGGAAGGGGAAGAAAAATGTGAAGGATAACACACCCAATGTTTCACTACCTTGGCCTGGGAGTGACACACATGACTTTTGTTCACATTCCATTGTAAAAAAAAAAAAAAAGGCATCCAGGTGCAAGGGGTGATGGTTATGTAGCCATTGGCTGGGAAACTGTTTCCCATTCTATACTATGGAACAGGAACACAAGCTACCTAACCACTTCTGCCTCAGGTTCCCAAATCTGTATTTTACCTAATATTTATTTATTTATAAAAAAATTTATTGAGCTTCTACTCTAAGATAGGCAATGGGAACTTTCAAATGAATCAGGATTTCTATCCTCGAACACACAGCCTAGTGGTGGCCCTTTCACACAAAAGTACACCTTGTTGCTTTCCTCCTGTCAATTTAACAATCACATGATGTCCTATTACCCAAGGACACAGACTTCTCAGTGACTGGTCTTGAGAGTCTTCATACAAATGTGATCTTTTTGTCGTTCATGGGCAGGGGGTCAAGTGCTTCCAGAAGAATGTTGAACCTCAAGGAAATCCCTCTGTAACCCCAGTTAGGATTCTCTTAACTCTCTCCTATTATTTCTATTCTTGATGATCTTCTTGGCTGTTTTTTAGCTTGGTATTGCTCTCTGAAAGCAAATACTTAGTATTAACTCCGTTAAAAA
This sequence comes from Leptonychotes weddellii, assembly GCF_054177405.1. Taxonomy (NCBI): domain Eukaryota; kingdom Metazoa; phylum Chordata; class Mammalia; order Carnivora; family Phocidae; genus Leptonychotes; species Leptonychotes weddellii. The sequence goes on along the minus strand of NC_138385.1, from coordinate 3,050,536 downwards.
CGAATCCTTTTATAACATCATGATTACATCATTTTCTGCTTAAAACCTTTCAAATGGGTCCCATAACTGGGATCAAACTCTACGCTAACTCCCCTGGCCCATAAAGCCCTTCATGATCTGGCCTTTGCAACCTCATATCCTGCCACTCTCATCACATGCCAGACTCACTGGCCTCGCCAGTCCTTGAATATGCCAAGCTTATTTTTACCTCTGAATATGCTGTACCCTCTGCCTGGAGTGATTTTTCCACTAATATTTGCCTAACATGTGCCTTCTTGTCATTCAGATATCAAGTCAAATGTCATCTCTGCAGAGAAGCCTTTTCTGACCACCCAGTCAATTCCAGTTTTATTATCTTATTTTTGCACACCGCATAGCACTTATAACTATGTGAAATTATCTTCTTTGATTATCTTTGTGTGTCTTGGGGCTGCCTACTCCAACTCTAATGGCAGTTCCATAGCAGCAGGGATTTTGTTTGTCTTGTTCATTTCTCAACCTCCATCACTGGAATAGTGGGACATAGCAGCTTCTTAGTGTAGGCTTGTTGCATTGATGTGTGCACGCATGAATAACTGGACATTGTGCCATTACTGAGTTCTTGTCACCACTCTTGTCACTAATGTCACCACTCCTGTCACCAACTCCATTGCTATCACTGACATTGTCAGTGTCTCTACAGCTCTTTCCTTTGCTTGCCTTGCACAAATAGACAGGGAAAACTCAGAGCAACACTTTCTTCCTTCTTAAAGTGAAAGGACTTGGGGGTAACTTTGATAATTAGAATCTGAAAATACGTGTGAGATCCAGGAACAAATTTTAAAAAGGTTCTATCATAGCTGAAAGAGTTGTCACAATGTTCATATACTCTAGTGCCTACATTTTACTCATAGATTTGGGATTCTCTGGACTCTTACTTTAGACACAGTTCTAAAAGTTAATAGTACTTTCTCCGGACTCATTGTTGGCTCCTCCTCCTCCCATCCCCTATAGACTTTTTTTTCACCTAGTATTCTGTTCTTGGCACTCTTTTTTCCCTCTCTTTACATGCTTTCTTTTGATAATCTCACACAGCTTCAATTATTATCTCTGTGATATTCACTCCTAAATCTTTTTGGTAGCCCTAATATCTCTAAGGAGCTCCAACTGCCTGCTGGGCAGAGAATGCCACCCAAGTGTTCACCTTCAACTCTCAAACTCAGTGTACCTGAAATGAAACTCATTCATCTCCTTTCTCTTATACCTCCTCCCACCAACCTGCCCCCTACTGATGTATCTCTATTTTTGTTATAGCTAAATCAGCCTGAAGCCTCAAGGTCAAATTCTATCTCTGACTACTCTCTATGCCTTGTTCCCTACATACAGTTGGTGGGCATCTGTCAGTTCTACTTCCTTAATATTTCTCCTCTCAATTCATGGTGTCATGATCGTTGTTCAGATCTCATTGCCAATCATCTGAAATAATAATTTTGATTACCAACTCCTTGCTCAAAATCTTTAATTTTTATTTCCTATAAAGAAGAGTCTTAATTCTTCAGCCTGCCATTCAAGGACTTCCATAGTCTAGCCCCACTTTCCTTTTTGATTTTACCTCCTCTTTATACTCTAACTAAAATGAATTCCTTGCATTTCTTTCAATACGCCCTGAGACTTATCGCCTACATTCAATTTTTTAACAAATATTTATTGAGCACCTATTATGTGTTAGGTCTTGACATTTTGTTCATAGTTCTCTTTCCACCTGAAATGCCTTTCTTTCCATCTCTGTGTTTCCAACCATATCATTTTCAAGACCCAGCTCAAATGCATCCTCCTCCAAGTAGTCTTTTCTGATACCCTAGCCATAAGTGATTTATTCCTCCTCAGAATACCCACGACACATTTTCTGTACTGCTCTTACAGAGTGTATTACTCTGCTTGTACATGTGTACACAGCTCTTTTACACCACTGGATCAGAAGTACCTCAGGAATGGAATCAGTGTCTGATTCCCTCTGTGGTCCCCACTTTTCACATATTGGCCATTCAAAAACTGCTTAATAAATAAGTAAATGAATGAGGAGGCTTGAGGCTCGCTCCTCTGTTTTCCCACATTTTAGAAAGAGTGCGGTGCTTGAGGAGGTAAGCATGCTGAGCTGGGATGGTTGATAGACTAGTTAGGAGGAAACTTACATAAAACCTACACAAAGCTGACACAAAAACTCAAAAACTAGTTTGGGGCCATTGAGAACATGGGGTCCTGACCACTGCCCTATGTACTGCCTAATGCAATAATTTTATTTTAGAATGATGAACCTTGGGCATTGCAGAAAGTGGGACTTTGAATATTATTCTCTTTAGATTACAGGCAAGTGTGTAAGCCATCTAGCAGGATTTCATCACAAATGATTAAAATGATTAAAATGATTTTTAAAGTGTTTCTGGGTTTAAAAGGGGTTATATTAAGTTATGTGCAAAGTTCATGTCTGAGGAATACCTCATTTCCAGCAATGCTGGTGGATAAATGAAGCATTACTCTAATAGATTAAACCGCATATTTTGTATATCTAATTTCTCTTTCCATTCCCTTCCCTCCTCAGTATGTTCTGCATAGTGAAGGAAAAAGAGAAAGATGCTTTTTAATCCTCTAATTAAATGTCAAACCATTACCCAGGTAGCCACAGCACAGTGTCCTCAGCACATCTGTCAGGGCTGCTATCCATCAACCTTCCCCTTCTAGGCAGAAATGTGATTACTTCTTGGAACGATGTCAACAATTTCTAACTGCAGAAAGTTGATCTAGTTTGATATTACTCACAAAGGGATGTATTACTGGAAATATGAGGGATTAAAAAAACAACTATATTGCGATTGTATTTTGGTTAAGGATCAGAAATCAGTACTGAAATGTTAACCTTTCTTTTTTCTTTCTAGGCCTCAGGTACACAAATTGTATTAATTGTGCTAATCATACATTTCCTTTTATGGCACTTCATCATCCTTAGATCATGTAGCATTTTATTTATTTATTTAAAATATATAATAAATACCTGTGAATCCAACATCCAACATAAGAACTAGCCAAGAATTACCAAGAACTTATATCTACCTATGTGATCTTCCCCCATCCCATCACCCTGCTTTCCCACTCCCCTTCAAGAGGAAACCACTATCCTGAATTTTCTGTTTATCATCTCCATGCTTTTTAAATTATTTCTTTTGCTTTTTAAATAGTTTAATTCCATATATATGTACTTCTAAACAGTACATTGTTTAGTTTGGCTTATTGGATTTTAATGAGGATACCAGTATCAAATAGTGTTCTGGGACTTGCTTTTTATTACTCAGTTTTATGTTGTATTCATCTATATTGTTTTTGGTAACTGAAGTTCATTATTTTTCACTGCTATAGGATATTTCAATCAATGAATAATTATTTATCTTTTTTTTTCTGTTGCTGGGAATTTGGGTTGTTTCCAATTTTTTTTTGTATTTGTTTTTTGCCATTACAAACAGGGCTGCTGTGAATATTCTTATAATATGTCTCTGTGAGCACATGTGCAAGAATTGTTTTTTTGAGTCTTGGTCATGCAAATTTTGCAGTTTACCAATAAATACCGAATTGTTTCTCAAAGTGGTAAACCTATGTACAGCAGCAATTTCTAAGAAATTCTGTTATTTTCTCTGCTTGACTTATTTCACTTAGCATAATTTCCTCCAGTCCCATCCATGTTGATGGAAAAGTTGGGTATTCATCCTTTCTGATGGCTGAGTAATATTCCATTGTATATATGGACCACATCTTCTTTATCCATTCATCTGTTGAAGGGCATCTTGGCTAGTTTCACTTATTTGTGGAACATAAGGAATAGCATGGAGGACATTAAGAGAAGGAAGGGAAAAATGAAGGGGGGGAATCGGAAGGGGAGATGAATCATGAGAGACTATGGACTCTGAGAAACAAACTGAGGGTTTTAGAGGGGAGGGCCAGAGGATAGGTTAGTCCGGTGATGGGTATTAAGGAGGGCACGCACTGCATGGAGCACTGGGTGTTATATGAAAACAATGAATTGTGGATCACTACATCAAAAACTAATGATGTATTGTATGGTGACTAACATAATATAATAATAAAAAAAGAAATTCTGTTACTGTTCATGTTAGTGTAGTCAAATTTATCTCTTCTTTCATGGTTAGTGCTTATTTGTGTCTTGTTTAAGAAATTTTTCCTTATCTTGAGGTCACAAAAGCATTCCCCTCTATTCTCATCTAAAATTCTTGAAGTTTTATTTTGGATATCAAAGTATTGAATCCATCTGGAGTTAATTTTTCTGTATGGTGTGGGGTAGGGACTCAATTTTTTTTCTTTTTTTAATTTAAATTCAATTAGCCAACATATAGTACATCATTAGTTTCAGACATAGAGTTCGATAATTAATCAGTTGTGTATAACACCCAGTGCTCATCACATCACATTTTTTTTGCACTCTAGCTATTGAATAGTCATGAATGCCTTCATATCTATTCTTTTGGATTTATTTTTTTCCCCCAAATCTCCTAGTAAAAATTCCTCTCTAAGAATATCTACTTTATTCTAACTAAGCTAAGAAAAGTACAGTTTTCCACACTTACGTTGGTCTAAGGAGAAGAATGAGCAGTAGGGGTGGCCACTTTTCTGCATGTGTTGATGAGATTGGGGCTGGAATAGTACCATGCTCTGCTTTAGAGCACTGACTCAGAAGTCAGAGAGTCCTAGGTTCAAATCTCACCTCTTCCATTTGCAAGCTGTGGAACCTAGGGCAGGTTACTTAACCACTTTGAGCCTTAGTTTCTTTGAAAAATAAAGGTAAGGTATGCTCACCTTTTAAGACCACTGTGAGAATTAAATGAGAAGGCAAATGTAAAAGACCCAGGTAAAGGCCCAGCATACATAGTCTACTTGAGAGCTCGGATTATTATTAGGGCCTTTAGTCCAGCTTGAATGTCCCTGCCACTTTCATTCTTGTTTGCAAAGTGTGGTCATGGTAGTGAAGAGCATCTCTATATCCTTAATATATACCTATATACCTTTATATAACTATATACCTCTTGATATCTATGCACCTATATATACCTATATATCTCATTGTCTTCTATATATCTCTGTATCTTCCAGTGCTTGACTGGAGGAAATAAATTGTTAGTGGCTGAGAGATTGAGGAACAAAGTGTCAGAGGATGGTTGCAGCTACTGCTGGGGGTGATTGCTATGGATTCCCTTCAGGTTCTGCCAAAGCCCATTGTTTATCTTTTATTCTTTATTAAAGCTCCTAAACCATACACATTTCTTAAGTGAGGATGGCCTTGTCAACTGAGGTCCACAACCTGATTATTCCTCAGCATTATTTTAGCACTGTTCTATTGTCTGTTTTCATCTCAGCCTTTCTCTTTTGTTCTGGTTCTAAAGTACTTGATCACTCTATTTTCTCATTTTCCTGTTGTAAGTTTTTCTGATTTTTTTGGCATCTTGAGAAATAAAAGTTTTATTTTATAACTATTTATTTTATGTCTTTTGCTTTGAGAGATAAATTTTGAACCTCTCATTTCTCTGAGCATTTATCTTCCTTTCCACTGTATGTGGGATTCTGCAAATTGGTGCAATTTCATATATATGAACTTTGATTGAAGTGAATTTTTCCATGGTTATTAAAAACAGGGGCATCTGGGTGGCTCAGTTGGTTGAGTGACTGACTCTTAATTTCAGCTCAGGTCATGATCTCAGGGTCATGAGATCAAGCCCTGCATTGGGCTCTGCACTGGGCTTGGAGCCTGCTTAAGATTCTCTCACTCTGTCTCCCTCTGCTCCCCACCCCCACAAATACTTTATTAAGCTATACAAAAAAGGATGTACCCCCCTTACTTTCAAGGTGTTGCAATAAAAATTTTAGCTGCTGAAGTCATTCTTAATATTATTTGCTTTATTTTTCTGTAAGAAAATAGCAATGGGGCTCTGTGATCTTCCTAATGTCTGCCCATATACTTTTCCAGAAGGGTCCTGCTGTTCTACATGTCTTCCAGCTGAGAAAGTCCTTCTTCACCTATATGCTTTCCAGAATTTGTTACTGGTATTTTCCCTTATTGCTGCAAAGGATATTAGTAGATAATTATATCTTTTTACAGATTTAATTTGCATCTCTTGCAGGTACATGGGATTTGTAAATCATATTCATTTTTGTTGCTATAATGATATCAGTGACCAATCTGATGTCCCCAGGGAAGCACAGGGGCTATTTTCTTGATTTTAAAAGCATTATACTCTGTTAGCGAGCAAGGGAGTTGGACTTTAATAGGAAAGCATATTTGTCTTGTAGATGAGGCACATGCAGGAGCTCCCTCTCCCTGGGATGACAGCAAAGTATTTTGAAAAGAGCACTGGATTCATAATCCAAAGCCTAAGGCATTAGCTGTGTGGCCTTCAGTGAATCCTTCAACTGTGTTTACCTGTTTTCTCCTCTGTAAAATGGATATGGAGTCTTGCCCCCGCTACCTCATAGGTTTAGTGTTAGCCATGCAATGAGAGTGGAAGCATCTTGATACTATTATTAGTGTTGCACTACTGACCCAAATACTAAACATGGAGAAAGTCTTCCAAGGCATTAGTAGACATACCCAAAATTCAAAGTATAACAATAACAACACTTAACATTTGGTGAGCTTTTACTGTGTGTGCCAGACACTGTGCTAAGTGCCTTATATGTTTCATCTCATATAATCCTCATAACAGGCTTATGAAGTAAGTGCTTGCATTACCCATATTTGACAAATAAGGAAACTGAGGCACAGAGAAGTTAAACAATTCACCCTAGCTCAGAACTGGGACTGAATCCAGGTGGCCTGCTGCCTATCCTGTGCACTTAATTCTCTGCTCTATTAGTGCTTGCCTGGGCCACAGTAATGTGTGATGAGAGCCCAGCACATGTGAAGAATACTTTTATAGCTTGCAGAGTATTTCCCTAATTATTATCTCATGTAAGCCTCACATTTGACACATTTTTATAGATTGAGTAAAATAGCTTAAATATCTTAGTTAATATTATCCAGCTAGTCAGTGATAGATATTACCTAAACTCCAGCCATATCTCTTTCTACTGCATATCACTGCCTCGTCAGGTGAGCTGATCATGATTGCTGGTAATCCTCCTCCCTTCACCTTATTGCCCTGCCTTTGCATTCATTTTGAGGACAAAGGAATGCCTAAACCATAAAGTTATAATTAATGAAAATCTTTTAGAAAAATCAAGTGTTTCATTTCATCTTTCAACAGTTGGTTTCTCAGAGAATCCTAAATCAATACTGCTAACTCTTTCCTATATCAGACCATTGGATGCTCATTGAATGATTTCACAGATCCCCATGTATGGAAGCTGTTTTTAATATAGCTTGTGGTTAAAAGGAATCCAACTGAATATCTCAATGATATTAAAGATGCAGTTATCTTAATCATTTATTTTAGACATGCCTATAGCCATGTTGTTTTGTTACCCACAGTGTGTTTATTTGTGAAAGACGTGGCATTTGGTGAAAGTCACCTGTGTATTAATAAGATGAAAAGACTTTGCTAATGAAGAGGCTGATACCTTACCCATGTCACATCCCAACGGTGAAAGTTTCTATGTATCAAATAAATGATTTGGTGTTGCTTCTTGCTTCCCAGCTCCCCAAAGACCACCTGTTACATTTGGACTTTCAATGCCTAATCTTATTTTTATTGAATTGAATCTGTATAATTCTAATAGTTTAGAACTGATCAAGATCTGAACTTAAAAGAATATCTTGGTAAAGTGAAGTTCTGTAAGAAAGTGTTTGGTAACTGAAATCTTGGATACCTCACTCATCTTTTCTGCCTTTTGGCAAATTCCACTATCTTTGTGTCTCCTGGATCTCTCTTCAAGGAAGACTGTGCCTTTAAGCTGCAAGGTATACAGAGCACATAGCTTATTTGCCAAGGCCATGTTCTTCCTAGGCAACTCCCAGGCAGTGACTGCGCACAGTAAGGTCACTAGGGTCTAGCCATTTCTGCCCAATGTGGGACTTCTTTAAGGGTTAATCTTGGCTCTGAAGCACTGTGTTGGGTTGAACAAGAGTTTGTTATCTCTGCATTGCAGTTTGTGGTTCTTCTTGCTCAGTTCTGTTTCCTTTCCTCATTCCCTTCTTAGTGGTCAGCTCTGCATTGCCCTCTGAAGGCTCTGTCTCCTCCTCCCCCTTTATCTTTCACAGGAATTATACTCCTAACTCCACCTCAATATATCTCTTTCCCAGAGGACCTGAACTAATGCAGTCCCCAGATATGCTCCCAGATACCATACTTCAATGTCACAACCTCCATGCATTATTCTTTTTCCTCAACCACCTTATTCATTAGCTTCTCAGCCAACACTATCGCTTTCTGTGATTCTGGTCATTTCTCTTGGAATCACTGGCTCCCAGAGTGTTCAAACAGAAAAGACCTTCAGAAACTGTCCAATAGACCACTTTATAGAGGAGATAACTAAGAGCCAGAGGTGGTAATAGACTTGTCAAAAGTCACAGAACAGGTGAGTAGCAAAGTTGAAACAATAACCCTGGTCTCTTGACTCCAAGTTTGGTACTTTTCTAGTGTAACACTTCAGAAGATTCTGTCCAATGTAGTCCTACATTTGTGACAGGGAATCTACCTTCTTAGTTTGAGTAGACATTTTTCTTGAAGACTCTGAAACCCATGTCCAGAATCAGCATCTTTAATCTCTGTTCAATTTGGCACAACCAATACTCACTAAAGCTGAACTATGCCTACTGTCCAACCACTTGGGAAGGAATATTCCTACTTTTGTTGTGTTCCACTTCTAAATCTAGTGACTTGGTTCCACGATTAATAACTTTGCATAAAACAAAGTATCAAGGCCCTGACCTCCCTTGTACCTTTCTTGCTGTTCTGGATTTTCCATGGAGAGCCACCAAATGCAGCTCTTTATTCCTGCCCAGAGGTTTTGTCTGTCTCCCCGTCTCCTTTCCTAGCCCAGGGAACCAGACCAGATAGTAACTAAGAAGAAAACCTGAGGGCTTCCTTATCTTGTTCCCTGGACCCTTGGTCAGTGTTGGTAGAGCACAGTAGTTAAAAGGATAGGCTTTGGAGGCAAGAAAACCTCTCTGTGTTCAAGTCCCTCCCGTAAAAGGTCAAGGTGGGGATGATAAGAGTTAACGCATGTAAAACATACCATAAACACTCAATAAATGCTAGCCACTATAGGGGCCAGTTACCAGCAACCTTTATCAATGAAGTCTCTTCTGCCCCACTTAGCTCTGCAGAGTTAAGGGACTTCCTAAACAGAAGGCAGACACATCCAACTAGAGAGTGCAAAATGAAGCCCTTGGATCTTCAAACAGGTCTCATTTTTCTAACTCCTCCTAAAAGCATCTCATCCTATTCTCCCATGTTTTGGGGTGGGAAGGATTGATGTCTGTCATTCTCTCTGCCCTATGGTAAACAATTCCTTCACCTCTTCCCACTCTTTCCCTCTGTGTTACTATCTGGTGATGACTTTGTTGATATTTTGGGTTTATCTCCTCCCCAGTGTTGGTTCTATGTAGCATCTCCCCAACAGCTCCTTGTGCCTTCCTCCATGCCTCTCACCATTTTGGGTGCCTCTGAGGAGGAGGCTGGATGGGAGGACTCCCTCTCTGCTCTTCAGAGATCTTACTGGTGAAGCTATTTGGGAACATTTAATGCTCTCTCAAGAAAAATTCTTGGGCTTCTCCTCAAATTCCTTATTTCCATCTCCAAGGGTTAGTCAGAAATAACTACAGAAAATGACATGAGACCATGAAAGAGTCATGTGCCCTCCCCTTTCTTCTGTTGCTCTTGGATTGCTCTCCCTCTCAGAGTTCCCTGAACCCACAGCTTCCAAAAGGGTGATAGAAGATGTAGACAGAGGGTCTTCCTTTTCCTCACTGATGTTGCAGCCCAATATGAGGTTAAGGCTAAAGAGTGGTTCAAAACTTTTTTGGTGTTTTCAAACTATTTTGATCCTGCAACAAACATAAATCCCAGAATAAAGGTAACATCTCATAAGACAGTGTTATAAAACAACAACACGATGAGGAAAAAAGAGCATCTGAACCCTGGTTCAATGGAAGCTCTTGCTTCTGAGTAGTGGATGACGTTGGATAAACTCCTTCTACGCTCTGGACCAGTTTTCCATGTGTAGAATTAGGAAGTCAAACTAGATAGAGAGGTTCCTGAGGGTAGGCCTATGCCTTATTGGTCTTTTACTTTTCCAGCATTTAACACAAGTCTTGACACACAGTAGATGTTCGTGATATGTTGTCTGGCTTTGAAGGCCCTTCTAATGTCAACCTCTATGCTGATTGATTCAAAGATGTCCCCTGTGACATTAAGTTAAGAAAGGCACTTTTCACCAAGGGGAAGACTGAGAAGTAATTAATGAGTCTTCCAAGATCACTGATCCATCCTTTGGGGACACTTATCTATTTTTGTCATAAGGTAATAGGACTGTGAGGTTGTTGATAATTACTTTTGCTGCCCCAAATCTGTCCTACTTTCTATCTACCTTGCCTGATGCAGGCGCTCTTGTTTTAAAGTGTATTTAGGCATTCATTTAATATTGTAAGTGAGTGAAAATTCTAATTTAAGGGATCAATTTGACACCCAAGTTGCATCCATTCTAAAAACATGTTCTGGTTGAAGTTTGGTTTCTAAATCCTTGTTAAAAGCATCTTGTTTAACACTCCAGAAGCCCTGGGAGATTTCCCAGATGAACCAGAAAACATTCTGTATAGCTCACTTGGGGGCCTGTTTGAGGGAGGAAAAATCCATCCCAAATACCCATCAGTGATTCACAGAATGAGGTTATAATATTTAGCACATTTTCCCCATTCTTGTTATTGAACTTATTGCTAATAAATTTAGCATATCTATTTAATACATAATATTTAAAAATTCTTCTTATATTCTAAAATGTGCTCTTGAGAATAAATTGTTTCTTTCCCATCAGGAATGCTTATTTATCTTTTGTAGTGTTAGACAATGGGAAAATATGATCTAATATAAATATAAAATAATATAAAATTCTATAAATTTTTTCTTAACACAACTCTTTTGATAATTATCAGATGTATCGATCAAAGAAATGTTAATAAAATTGTTCTTGTATGCAAAATGAACATTTAATTTTGGGCTTTTTTACATGACTCATGGATATTTGTTGCCAATGTTTTAATTCAATCTCTAGTCGAAGGTCTCCAATAGTCACAAAAAGTCATTAGTGATATTATTTCAAGAGAAACATGAAAGTCAAAGCATTAGGATTTATGCTTGAGATGTTATTGGGCAGTGCACACTTTGAAGGGGGGAGATGTTCTGGAATTGTCCAGAAGCCTCATTAAATTTAGAGAGTGTTGCCAATTGCCACATGTAATGTGCTTCGAATAGTAGAAAACTGAAGGGGGCTCTTGGGAGGCAGGGACAGAGCAGAGTCTGAGACTGCTAATGGTTTAATTCACCATGAGTTAGAGAGGAAATGACTGAAGGCAGAGAATGACAGAATATGAGAAGATGTGACTTTGGAAGACTTTAGTAAATCCCAACAGAACAGTTCAAACAGAACAGAAACTCTATCAAACAGATTGTTGTTTCCTCACACAAGTAAAACAAAAACCCATAGAAATATATGCTTTTCTGCAGCTTTCTCCTACCTGCTCCCACCCCTTAGGATGGACATTAGGAACTTCAGATGGCTGGATGACAAGTTAGTGACGCCTGCCACATGCCATTAGGTCAAGCCTAGTTTTAAGGATAAAGGTACTACTCAGGACGACAGATACAAACACACACTTTATATTTAAATGACCATGAAAAAAGAGGGTCTGCAGATGCCAAGGCCTTTTTCCCCCCACCTCACAGTAACTACTCTCTTCAGGAGTGGGTTGGGGGAGTTGGGACCCAGACATCATTCTTACTGCTCAGCCTTAACTCATTGGCAGCCCCAGAAAGCAGCCCCTGTGTTATTTCAAACATTTCTCAAGGAAAACAAGTCAGAATCTTCACATATTTTGTCTCACAGCATCCTCAGTCTAGCCCTGACGTAGACAGGGAAGAGATTACTGTCCTGGTTTTTCACATGATATAACTGAGGCTCAGAGAGGTTAAGTGACTTGCCCAAGACAAAACAGTCAATAGTGAAAATCAAATTTGAAACTGGCTTTGATTTCAATCTCTCCTTGATAATAGCTCATGTAATAGACCCATTTTCGTGATTTAATCTCCTTCATCTTTGGCCTCAGACACAAAATAGAGCAGCAAATAAAAAGAATCAATGGAATTAGGGTAACTCTTACATTGAATACACTTATAAACTGTCCAGATGAACTGCTTTTTACAACTTTTGATTCAAAATTTAAAATTGGGCATTTCCTTTCTAGGCCTTAATATTAGAGGTGGGGTCATTATTCTGACACTTAAGACTTCATCAATATTCAGAAAAATTACTAAAAGTCTATAAATCTATTGATCCACTTATGATCTCAGGTCACACTGGGAGCAGGCTGTGTCTTGGAGAGTTCTGGAATTCCAGGGCTGGTCAGCAGGCCAGACCTGCATAAGTCCCTCTGTGTTTCATGGGGGCAGAGTGGGAAGACTTAGGTGTATGAGGTCTAGAGTTTCCAGGGAAGGAGGACAGTTTTCTTGGTAGCAAACTGAGCCTGCCCAGAGCCTCCAGGCCACAAACTGCCCCATATCCCTGAAGTGTGGGCTGGGCCAAGTCATGCAAAACTCCAAAGAAAGATAGAGAGGCAAGAAGCATATGCTCCCAGGACACTGTGTGGTGTAAAGGGAAAAAGGCAGTGCTCACACAAAGACCCATGGAGTGCAAGAAGTTGGCCACAGTTCTGCACTGTGAGTGGATAGATGTTATCTTACCATTTAGGCATTTAACAAACCAGTGCTTTCCCCTTGACAATATCTATACATGGAAACAAGAATCAATCATTTCCAGCTCTTTGGGGCTGTTTGCTAAGTAATCCATCAAATAGCTAAAAGGGTAATCCAATGTGGTAAGTGTGATGATGAAGTACAGTTGTCTGAGTCATTTGCGTCATGCACTGAAGAGTTTATCAGGACCACTCCGACAAAATAATTGAAAAAGACAGATTTGTTGTGGTGTGATTTTGAGGGGCAGAAGGAGGAATAAGGTCCTAAAGATGCAAGGAAGGCATATTCTAGCTCAACTCTAGAAAAGACTTTCCTACCAACAAGGCTATACACATGGGTACAGACTGACTTCATGAGAGAAGAGGCACCAGCCATGTCCTGAGCAATGCTCATAGTGAGCTCCTCTGGCAAGAACTCTGAGGAGATTCCTATTTCAAGTGAAAGGCTCAGCTGAGTTCCATTTCATCAAGTATTCTAAGGTTGCTATGATTACTAAGCCACACCAGTTTGTCTTCTGTTCCAGGGACTACCCAGAAAAAGACCGTTATAAGGGTTCCAAGATACGGAACTCGTTCCTCAAATGGCAAATATTGTGTTTGGTGTACATTGGGCATCAGTTCTTCCTGAACAGGAATGATGTGTTTAAGTTGGTGATTGTAAATTGTTTGAGGGGAGGGACCATGTCTTACTCACCTACTTTGTGTAGGGCACTCCACTGGGCACCTAAAGAGGTGAGCAAAGTCCAGTCTCCTCTTGAAAATCACTATGGCCTATGAGGGAAGGTGGTTATCACACTTGATAAAAAGTTTGTAAATAGCTTGAATCAAAGGCAAAGTGTGAAAAGTGCCACAAGAGAAGCTTGCAAAACCCTGGGAGTGCAGAAAAGAAGGTTGATTCCAATGAGGGGGATCTGGAAAGTCATCATGAAGGAAGTGGCATCCCTTGACCTCAAGGGATGGGAGAAATTCCGAAAAATGGGGGGAAAGCATTAGAGGAATAAGGAGTAGTATGAGCAAAGATTTCGAGGTGTAGTAATGCCAAGTTGGAACCAGGCACACTGGATTTGAATCCCAGCTTGGCCACCTAGTATCTATAATTTTTAGCAAGTTGCTTAGCCTCTATGTGTCACATTAATTCATCTCTAAAATTGGGATAATAATAGTACCTTTCTTATGAGGTTTTTACAAAGACTAAGTATTCAGAACAGAGCCTGAGACTCAAGAAGCTCTCTTTATGTGATTGGCATTGTTTTTATGTTATACATACAGTAGTCAAAGCTCATTTATATATAGTTTTCTCTCTTACCATATTCCGAGGTAATGAATGCCCTGCTTTTTAACTGCTCACAGCTTAAAGAGGTAGGCAAAAAAATAGAGAATTTTTCCTAATTAAAAGTGTCTGAATAATATTAAGTCATTACCAATTTACTAGTAAATAGACTGTGTGCTGAAACCTTATTTGTACATCCCATATTTGGAACTCTGAAGACATTTGTTCATGGAAATATTGTATTAAGTTATTGCTGGACTAGTCCATCAGAAGCTATGTAAACCACCATGGGGTAAATATCCATACCTCAGGGCATCACTGGAAGGTCTAGAATGGAAGCAGGAGGTTCCTTTCAGAGAGTAGAAGGAAAAGGAGACCCTTAACTCTCACCTTGAAAGTGGAACTAACAAGTAGGCAGCTCAACTCAGCCTTCAGTCCAATCCCTGGGTGCTCCTCTTTTTTTTTTTAAATTAATTAATTAATTAATTTGACAGAGAGAGACACAGCCAGAGAGGGAACACAAGCAGGGGGAGTGGGAGAGGGAGAAGCAGGCTTCCCGCCGAGCAGGGAGCCCAATGTGGGGCTCGATCCCAGAACCCTGGGATCATGACCTGAGCCGAAGGCAGATGCTCAACGACTGAGCCACCCAGGCGCCCCCTGGGTGCTCCTCTTACTTTGCTCTCCTGCCAAACCTACCTGTTCTGAGAGAGCATCGAGTCATTTCCACCACAGCTGAATGGGACTCCAGCTAGGGCACAGGGGCAAAGGTGGAGTAGGAAGGCATTGAGATGATAATTTATAAGTCAGGGACTAGATTTGGCTGATTCATCTGTCATATCCTCATCTTTTCTCATTTTCTTTTGCAACATATATACATATATACAGACAGACAGACAGACACACACACACACACACACATGACTGAAGGAGGGAGATAGTCTGCAGTTCACATACAGAGAGCCCCCATGGAGACAAGAACCATGACTGAACTTTGACCTCATTGACCCAACATAGGCTGATAGGCCCAGCAGTTGACCCAACATCATCCAAGATCTGGAAAAGTGGAATTGGTAATGAGCACATAGCCCTAGGTCTGTGATGTGCTGCCCCGACCCCCTCCCTCAATGGGCTCAAAAGACAGAAAGTCTTCTCCCGGAGGTGATGAAAACTTTGACGTGGCCAAGAAAGTTTCTGTTGAAATGAGTTTATCATAACAAAGGTGCTGAAATTAAAAGCTAGTCTCTGGGGTTTCTAATTTCAAAATAAGCAAGTCTCTGGTTATTGTCATATATCAACACCATGTCACAGAGAGAGGGACAAAGATTATTCTGCAAAAGCTAATACAGACAGGCAGCAAGTTCCCTTTTAGTTAAACTTATTTAAAACCTCTTGGGAGAACAAATCTAAATTGATCATGGAACAATTGATCAATGATGACTAAGTGTGGCTCAAAATTGATTTGTCTTGCAACAGAGCTAGTTGTCTAAAGGAATGACAAATAAACCCGAAATCCACCCCCTTTGGCAATATGTGAGTGCAACTCCAACATCGATTCTTTTGGCTTGCTTAACCTCTACATTGAATTCATTTTTTTTTCTGAAGAGAAGATTTTTGTTAGAGTAGGGGGAGGGTGCTACATAGTGAACAGTCAGTGTGCTTCCAAATTTAACTGGTAATTTTTAAAAGATAAATTTATATTGACTTTCAAGATGTAGAAAATTGATGAAGGCAAATGAATTCTCAGATCCATTAGATGAAATCACTTTTTGTTTTCCAGTTTGCTAAGATAGAATCTTGGAATTGTACAGAGACAAAATCAGGGAGCGCCAACAAGACCATTTGAGTCAACAGAAAGAATGAAACTTTTAAATCAAATGTTTAATCAAAGTTTTCATCAAACTTTTCCTGGTGGGTCACCAATGGAAACAATGTTAGATGAATGTAAAATATGCCTTGGTAACAATATCTACATCATTTGCAGCATATCTGGGAATAGGTATGTGGGATGGGGGCACTTTACTGGCCCTACAGTTCCTTTATGTACTCATCTGTGGTTTACTGTAGCACTCAGTGTTTCTCTACTAGTGACCTCAGAATGTATGCCATGCTCCTGCCATAGACTGTGGAGATAGTGATGGAAGAATTCTCATAAATGTCTGCTTTGTAGGCTTCTTTTTCTCTGCTCAACTCTTAAATGACAATGTTTTGCAGGGTTCTTCTACCCCCAAACTCTTCTTTATCCAGACTGTAGATTCTACAGGGTAAGCTCAATCATTTTTGTGGCTTCAGTTACTAAATGCATGTATGATCTTATATCCCCAACTGCCAACTGGTAATCTTTATCCAAATGTCCTTCAAACTCAGCATGTCTTTCCCCTAAATTTTTTTTTTTTTGCATTTCTGATCCTGATTAATTATATCTTCTGCTAATCACCCAAGACAGAAACCTGGAAGTCATCCTAGGCTCCTTTTCCTCCCACACCCACATATAATCTATCATCAACTCCTATTGATTCTATCTTCTGAGTGCCCTCTCTGTTAATTTCTCTATTTCTCTACTGCCACTACCTTTAGTCCAAAGCACCCTATCTTGCCTTGACCTCCACTTTCCCCTCAACCCCTTACAATCTATTCTCCATATTGTACCCAGAATGGTATTGCTAAACAAAACAAAACAAAAACACAATCTGATCATATCACCCCCTCTTTATAAACATGCATTGCTTCCCCACTAACTATAGAATCAAATCCAGCCTTGCCCCTCTCCCTCCATGGGAGACTTCTTATTTCTGGAAAAAATCATCCTGGTTCTTTCAGAACTCTGTGCTTTTGGACCTTCTGACAAATTCCCCAAATAACCAAGTAGTAGTTAAGATAATAGGTATTGGAATCAGATGTATCTAGGTTCAAATCTTGGCTCTGCCTTCTCCTTGAACTAGCTGTGTCAACTTACCTAATCTCTATGACTTCCACTTTCCTCGTCCCTTACCTGGAGGTAATGAAGACAGTTAATGTGTAGGAATAAATGAGATAGTATCTGTGACACATTTATTATCAGTCCCTGTTTTCTCTACTGAGTGAGTGTCCATCTAACACTCAGGTCAAATATCACCTCCTTTATGGAGCTTTTATTGGCTAATGGTGCTGTAGTCTTGTCCTTTTCTCCTTTGTACTCCCATAGGCACTTGTGTTCATACATAATTTTAGCTGCTTGCCCACTTGCACTCCAAGTATTTATTTGTACCTCCGTCCCCTCCCTAGTACCTGGCATAGCACCCAACACAGTGAGCGTGCAGTAAGCATTTGTTGAATGCTGAATGAATGAGACAGACTTTTGGAATGTTAGATTTGTCCTCTGGATTTGAAGGTGTAATATATCACAGGATAACCTCAGCTATGAGGAGGAGGGGATACTCTTGGTACTCTAGTGTCCCTTCAGTATTTTTATTTATGCAATAGAGCTCTTTGCCAAGCTTTTGTTTATCTGTAACTCTGACTTTCTCTCCCTCTCTGTCCTGTGAGGGGAGAGTTTCCAGTGATAATTCCACCTAAACGTTCAGAGCTGTCAACGTTTGCCTACACCCCTCTGCTCTGCCAGAGACTGCATCTGGGGAAGGCAAGGCCAGAGCCATATTTACCCCAGACTGTCTTTCCTCTACTCTGTGATCATCATCTGTGTTGAAGGAAGAAAGCAAAAGCACTTCTTGTGATGATTATTCTACACAAGTCCCTTGCCCTTTCTGGGCCTCAGTTTCCTTATCTATTAAATGAGGTCTTACTAGATGATCTGAAAAGTTGTTCTCAGGGATAAAGTTCTGAGGATACCCAATATTTCCCTGTTGGTTTGTAGAGATTATACAGTGTTTTTACACATATTATCTCCCCCTATGAAATAATACCTCTGAGGTACATATTATCATCCTTATTTTTCAAATTATACTGAGGTTGAGGTAGCTGGATAGAATGGTTTGATTAGTTCTGCAACTCCTGTGAAGTCAAATCCCTGGCTCTATTCTGTTGTTATAAGGTCTTCCATGTAGACTGAGCTGAGCAAAGTACCTCTCTGTGGTGTGTCTTTTAAAAAACAATGTATTCATTACCATGCATGTTCTCAGGACCTGCTATGGTGGAGAGCAGGGCACACAGCAATGATGAAGAACCCAGGTGAATTAAGGGGAGAATGCACCCAGTCAGTGAGTGGTCTTTGGAAGGAGGTAGCTCTGGATCTCATTCTCTTAGACAACTCCAGGGGCATTGAAAATAAAGGGGAAAAAATGGAATAAAACTGAACATTGTGATCCTCAGTTCAGCTCACAGAGGCAGAAACTTCCTTTTCTTTTCTTTTCTTTTCTTTCCTTTCCTTTCCTTTCTTTTCTTTTTTTTTTTACAGAATTGGTTTTCATCAACACAATGTTTCTGAAGACATCTTGGAATTACCAATTTTATTATTGCACCTGTTCTCAAAAGTAGGTCACCCCAAACTTAAACAATACCATCTTTTAAAAAGGAGCCAGGTTGTATATTCCACTGACTCATACCATTTTTTATCTGGAAGAGCTCTTAAAGATCATTTAGTCTAACACCCTAATTTTACACACATGGAAACTGAGGTATAGAGAGGTGAAATGACTTGCCCAAGGTCTCATAGAAAGTTAACAGAGGAGTGAAATGAGAATGTAGGCCTTCCAACTCCCAGTCCAAACCTATCTCTATCTTTTTTTTAATGGTATCTTGTATCACTTATTTACATCCGGATGCTAAAAGCGTGATAATACCTCAGTGGAAGAGAAAGGTAAAAAGAAAGGTACATCTGTGTTTCTGTTTAAAATAAAACAAAACAAAAAAGTGTTAAAACCAAAGGTGCTCTTACATTGTAGCTATTAAGCAGTTGAATTAATACAAAAATATCACTACTACCATCACCAGGACCTCTTCTTCCCCACCCCCACCACACCCACACCCACACACACCCTGCTTGCCATGAAAAACTCAAATCTGTTAGTGATCAAAACCAGCCCTGGGTCTGGAATAGCCTTTTCTGGGAATATATATACATACAAACTTTGGCAGGAGTTCAATCAGTGCAGCTCAAATACTCACACCCACACCAAATCCTGGGCAATATCAGTCTCCTGTCAAATGTGGACATTTTCTGGGAACTTGGGAATGATGGTTATGGCAAACTGTGGCCCTGAAGATTCACAGGCTAGTTTAGGTGAATTCGATTAAGCAAATGGGTAAAGTGAAATAAGATTTAACATTCTATCATTTTATCATTCTTCATGAAGGTTAAGTATCAAAAATGACCTCATTAGGAAAATTGTTCTATTTTTCATATCTTTTCAAAAGCTAAAATTCAGACTCAGAGGAAGAGTTGGTTTGTTTTGTATATTTCATGACTTTCACATACTTGTGAGCATAGTCTTCCCTGGCTTATGATTTTGAACACTCCAAAGGGACTATTTCAAAAGGTAGGTAATAGTGATGATGTAGGACCACTGTTGTGTAAGATACTGATTTTTACTGTGGAAGCAGGACCTCAAACAGTAGTTGTGCTGGTGAGAGTAAATGAAGTTCTTAACCCAGGCAGATGGATGCCTGAGGGGCCCAGTGAACAGGGCAATAAGACTAGTTCCAAATCTCACTTGCTGCGGAGAGCAGGGTGGGTAGATGGTTAAAGCTCCTATCCCTGTTAACAGGCTTGGCCTATGGTTCAAGGACTGAATAGGGTCAAACCTTAGAGTGAAAAGTGTTCACTTCTATGGCTGAGTGGAGCTTGTCCAGTCAAGGACTGACATCAACTCTCAATAAAGATGTGGTGGAGGAACTTGACAGAGTGGGGAGGAAGGATGAGGACAAAGAAATGGAGGACCATGAAAGATCATACAATGAAATGGGAAAGGGAATTGGAGTAAAAAAAAAGGAGTTGGCAGTTGATGAACCTGAAAGTAGTTCCATGGAATTAGCACCAGGACAAAGCAGAAATACTCTGTGAAATGTCTTGCTGACCCAATTACTGGGTTACAATCTGAAGCTGCCTAATAGAAGAAATAAGATTTCCCCCAAAAGAAGGGCACCAGAAAGATGCTTCAACTCTTGTTCTCAAAGGCTTTGAGAGTCCTGGGGCTCCTGGGCGGCTCACTCAGTCAAGCGCCTGACTCGTGATTTCGGCTCAGGTCATGACCTCAGGGTCCTGAGATGGAGCCCTGAGTCAGGCTCTGTGCTCAGTGGGAAGTCTGCTTGAGATTCTCTCCTTCTTCCCACTTGCTCTCTCTCTCTGTCTCTAAAATAAATAAATAAATAAATAAATCTTTTAAAAAACAAATAAGTCCTGGGGATATAATGTATAGCATGGTGGCTATAGTTAACAATAAATACTGTGTTGCATATTTGAAAGTTGCTAAGAAAGTATCTTAAAAGTTATCACAAGAAAAAAAGTTTTTGTACCTATGTAAGGTGACAGAATTTAACTAGACTTATTGTGGTGATCATTTTCCAATACATAAAAATTGTTTTGTTGTACACCTGAAATGAATATAATGTATGTCAATTTTATCTCAATGTAAAAAATATAAAAGGCAGAAGAATCAAGCTACTGGGGAAATGATCGGAGGGAGAGATGAACCATGAAAGACTATGGACTCTGAGAAACAAACTGAGGGTTCTAGAGGGGAGGGGGAGGGGGGATTGGTTAGCCCGGTGATGGGTATTAAGGAGGGCACATACTGCACGGAGCACTGGGTGTTATACGAAAACAACGGATTGTGAATCACCACATCAAAAACTAATGATATATTGTATGGTGACTAACATAATAAAATTAAAAAAAAAAAGAAATGATCGCAAATACTGAACTTCAGAAATGTGTGAGTGTATCAGCAGCTGAAGTGGACAATAGGGCCAAGCATATTTTAGAGAAGAGGAGGAAGCAAAGTTGAACTGTAAATCTGCCTGTACTCAAATGGAAAACAATCATTCCTATGTAAAGTTTCTTACAGAAACCACGGGGCAATACAAAGTCAGGGCTGAGGCAGCAGGAAGAATGAGCTTCACTTCTTCACCTCCCCCTCATGTCTTCATCCATGCAATCTGACTTTCATCTCTTCCACTCTCGGATTGTTCTAGCAAAGGTCACCATTATGTATTAACTCATTCACCCATTAAACAAATATTTAGTAAGGACCTACACAGTGCTTGGCACTGAACTGGTTATTTGAAATCCAAACAGGATTAGACAAGATCTAACTTGCAAAACCAGAACTCTAAGTCTAACTTTCTCTCACTCTCTACATCTAACCTTTCACCAAATGCTTCCAGTGCTACCTTCTCAATATGGCCTGGACTTGCATCTTCCCTCCATTCTCCCTAGCACTTCTAGGCTCTTTACCTCTCTCTGGTATTGCTGTAGTGCTCCTCACTGGTCTTCTATCTCCATCCCCTTCTGCATATTGACTACCCACCAACTATCAGATCAATTTCATAACACCAGGCTATTCTTAGAATATGGATACTTTAAAGCTTTGATGGCTTCCCCATTTTCCTCCAGAATAAATTTCAAAGTTTTTACTCTTCTATTCAAAGCTCTTCCTAATTTAATCCCTCTAACCCAAATGTTCTAGTTTTACCTCCCATCACTCTCCTCTACAAACAACATGTTCTTGCTGGCCACTCCCCTTCCCTGAATGGCATTGTCCCTAGTAATTTTCATGCTTCTGTGTCTTTGCTTATGCTGGTACCTGTGATTACAATGCCCTTTACCTCCTTCCTGCTCACCTCCTGTTCAGCTTTCAAGATCTTGATCAATTATCCCTTCTCTGTATAAATAATTGTTCTCTCCATTTTTATAACCCTTTCTCTCAACTTTCTAAAAATCTCTATCATATCATATTAGTTTGTTTCCTTAAACAATTTGTTTCCCCCACACCCCATCTATGGAGAGAGCTAATAAATGGATTTAATTTATTTCTGTATCTCCAGTGTTCAATATATAGTTTGGAGTGAATGAATGCATGCATAATTGAATGATTTGGCTGATGAGTTTAACCACCATAACACCAAGTAACTGCCTCTCAATCCTCTCTTACCTTGGTGGGTGTTCCAGGAGAGTTTGGTGTGTGGGTGTGTGTGCTCGTGTGTTGTTACTCTGTTGTTGTTAGCCATATTACTAAATTATCACCTTTGTTTTCCACCTTTTCCCGGTTCACATGGAGGTGGCTGGAAGGGTGGTCTGGTGAAACTGACTGGGAGAATTTCAGCAGTGCCCCATCATCTAGGGCTAAGGCACTCTGGAGAAAACTGACCCTTAGATCTGCTGCTCAAAGAGCCAGGGGTCCCACTTGTGGGTGTCAGAATCTCCAGTTTATATCACCATCACACTGCAGAATGATGAGTTCCTATCCCCTTATCTCTTACCATGTTTTCAAGAGGTTTTTGTTGTTTCTTTTTCTGTCTTACAGACCCCTCTTTCAATTTCTTCTGCAGATCTCAGCCCATCACAGTGTTTTTCCCCAATGTTTTGCCTAAGTTTTTGAACCTTCCATAAGATGGCTACTGCTAACAGAAAATGGAAGGACACTCTTCTTCAATTATAGCAGAACCCATTTGATTTCAGTATAGGTACTCAGACAGAAAGGTTAAATCTCAGTGGGCCTTCTCTTGGTTCATACTGGACATTGTCTTAAAGATAAAATATTTTTATTATTTATTTATTTGTTTATTTATTTTTTTAAAGATTTTATTCATTTATTTGAGACAGAGAGAATGAGAGAGAGAGAGCACATGAGAGGGGGGAGGGTCAGAGGGAGAAGCAGGCTCCCTGCCGAGCAGGGAGCCCGATGCGGGACTCGATCCAGGGACTCCAGGATCACGACCTGAGCCGAAGGCAGTCGCTTAACCAACTGAGCCACCCAGGCGCCCAAAATATTTTTATTTTAATTTTTTTAAAAAATCTTATAGAACTAGATACTTTATTTCTTTAAGATTTTATTTATTTACTTTAAAGACAGAGGGGGGATGGGGGAGGAGCAGAGCGAGAGGGACAAGAAGACTCCCTGTTGAGCGCAGAGCTCAATCCCACGATCCTGAGATCACAACCTGAGCCAAAATCAAGAGTTGGATGCTTAACTGACAGAACCACCCAGGCATCCCATAAAACATTTTTAAAAACATAATTTTGGGAATCATTTCCATCATTTACTTACATCATATAATGAGCACTTGTCATGTGCCAGACCTGTTCTAAGTTCTGAGGCTACAGTGGCAGACAAGACAAATCACAGTACTTATCTCTGTGAAGCTTACAGCCAAGGGTGTATATAATGCAGGTGGGGTAAGGATGGCAATGAGGCGATGCACAAAAGCAAGTAATCAGTCAAATACATAAAATAATTGCCATTTGTCAATAGATGTGATGAAAAAAGTGATGCCAATTTAGATATTCCAAGGACAGCACATTTTAAGTCATACAAAGTTACTTCCTGTATGTGCCTACCAAACCATCACTGAGTGGACAGAAAAAGGAAGGAATGAAGAAAGGAATGGAAAAGGCCACTTTGAATTTTAATTGTGGTTGAACCAGTTTCAGATATTCCTTGAAGGTCCTTCCCAAGGGAGACAATATTATTGCTAGACCTCCTTTGTGTCCCCTACCTGCCTGTCACCACCACCAAGAGAACTGCCTGGCTACAGGGCCCCTGTTGCCCTGCCATCACTTCCTGTCACTGTTTAATTTATGACTTGTTATTAGATAAGTCATGCCCTACCTTGGAATACTTTGTTGAAGAGTTATGATGAAGGACATAAGGCAGAGACAGTGCTCTTAGTGAACTGAGGATTGGATAAGGCATTGGGATACCCAGTTACTAGTCCTGGTATAGCCATTAGCTCACTCTATGACCTAGGAGAGACCATAGCATATCTCTAGGCCTTGGCATCTTCATCAGGACGATGGTGGTGGTGGTGTAAAAATAGGAATCAGGAAAACTTGGCAAATAAAGACAAGGTCACTTCAAATAAGCTAATCTGATGCTTGGTCACAAAAGTATTCATAAAACCCTAGCCTGTCACAAAACTGTAGAAAAGTCCTTACAAATCATGCCATGCTGCATTTTCTTCTAGGCTGAGACTAATTTGTACTAGTACAGAAACCTAGTAATTACAAAATACTGAGATCCAAAGCATCGGAATGAAAAGACAAACTACATCCAATGTCATGCCTTGGGTAGGTAACTAGCAAGAAGAAGAACCAGTTACTTTGGCTGATGTTTTCTTTAGGTGTTCTCCCCATGTGGAAGTGATTTCTGGGTGTGTTCAGCCTGGAACCTTACTCAGGAGAGGATGGATAGCTTGCTGTGTTCTTTGGCTGTTTGCAGTCCCTCTTACCTGTACAGCAAAGGAAGCATGTGTTTTTCTTCTTCCTGCTTCTGTATAATAAATTGCCAGACTAAAACTGAGCTGTTCAATAAATATTCCTTTTTATTACTGCAACTACCAGAGACCCAGGGCTTGGTTCCGTAATTTATGACGATGTTTTCTCCCTCACTCTCTGCTAAGGTTTTCAAGATATAAAAAGTTTTGGCAGGCTCTCTTAGGTCTGATTTGGAAGCCAAATTCCATTTGTTATATCTCTGCAGTGTCTCCCAAATTCATCATCCTCTCTTCTCCAATCTCAATGGCTCTGTTCATGCTCAGGCTTTTATCATCTTATATCTAGATCATTGCAGTAGCCTCTTCTTATGGGACTCTTTCTAATGCAAAACTCTGATCTGAGCACTCCTCTGCTCAGAAACCTTTCATGACTTCCAGTTTCCTACAAAATTAAGTCTAAATTCTTCTATTTTTCATTTCCAATTATTTCTCTAAATTATCCCCCACTACTCAACTTTCTTAACTTTTTAAAAATTATGAAATATTTTAAGTATGGAGAAAAATATGTAGAAATACACTGAAAATACTCATGGGCCCGCCACTTGGCTTTTTCAGATCCTATGATTTTAACATACTTGGTTCAGATCCTTTATTAAGACACAAAATATTGAAGATCCAGTTGAAGCAGTGGGAAACCCCTCCTCACTCCAATTCTTCTCTCTCCCAAGAGTTAACCACAATCTTATTTTTTTAATTGAAATTTCTTTGACATAAAACATTGTGTAAATTTAAGGTGTACAACATGTTGCTATGATATATTTCTATGTTGTAATATGATTGCCATTGTAGTGATAGTGCTTGTATCATGTCACACAATTATAATTATCATTTCCTTTTTGTGGTGGGAATAATTAAGATCTATTTGTTTTTCACTATTCCCATGTATGTTTTTCTAATTTCACTACCAGATTATATATCTATAAACTATATATAATATTTTGTTGTATGCTTTTAAACTTTATGTGAATGGCAATACACTCCAGCCTTTGCCAGGGTTATGTTCTTCAGTCAGTGTTACGTTCTTGTGATTTTTCATGTTGACATATGTAGCTTATTGTCTATTCATTTTAATTGTTTTATAACTATGCCTCAATGTATTGATCTATTCCTCTGTTTCTTCTTTCCAGTATTTTGCCATAACAGAAAAGGTTGCAATGAAAATTTATGTACAAGTCTTGAGCACCATAGGCAAATGTTTTTCTAGGATATTTCTTTCTTAGACCTGGAATTGCAATGTGTTTGTTTTCAGCTTCACCAGCTACTGCCACATTGCTTTCCTAGGTGGTACCAGTTTCTTATCTTACCAGCTGTTTATGAGAATTTCTGTTTCTCTACCTCTGTGAGATACTGCATTGCTCTGATTACATATTTTTATAAGTTCAGTAGCCACTAAGTTTCTACTATTGGTAAATGCCTGTTAATATTCATTGCTCTTTTTTCGGTTATTTGTCATTTTCTTTTTGATATTATGAGTTCTTTATTAATTCTGGATATTGATATTTACAAGTTATATGCATTATACATATTTTCTTTTTGTTTGTGGCTTTCCATCCTATTTATGATATCTTTAGTTGAGTAGATTTTTTTTAAAGATTTTATTTATTTGTCAGAGAGAGAGAAAGAGAGCACACAAGTAGGAGGAGCAGCAGAAGGAGAGGGAGAAACAGGCTCCCTGATGAGCAAGGAACCCCATACAGGGCTTGATCCCAGGCCCCTGCGATCATGACCTGAGCCTAAGGCAGATGCTTAACAGACTGAGCCACCCAGGCATCCGAGTTTAGTAGATATTTTATCATATTTTTAAGATGGTAAAAATTATCAATCTTTTCCTTTATGGTTTATGTTTTTGTGACTTGATTGCGAATCCCTTCTTTAATTTGAGGCCACTAATGATATTCCCCTATATTTTCTCATAAAAGTTTAAAATTTGCTTTTCATGTTTATGACTTTAGCTCACCAGGATTTATTTTTGCACTTGGTTTGAGGTAGAGATATATACATTTTTTTCTCTTTTTAA
This sequence comes from Leptonychotes weddellii, assembly GCF_054177405.1. Taxonomy (NCBI): domain Eukaryota; kingdom Metazoa; phylum Chordata; class Mammalia; order Carnivora; family Phocidae; genus Leptonychotes; species Leptonychotes weddellii. The sequence continues at coordinate 3,023,884 of NC_138385.1, read as the reverse complement.
ATTTATTTTATTAACATAATATATTATTTGTTTCAGGGGTACAGGTCTGTGATTCATCAGTCTTACACAATTCACAGTGCTCACCATAGCACATACCCTCCACAATACATTTATACTTGTATTTGTTTTTGTGTGCATAACCAATTTTCCCAGTATCATTTATTAATAAGTAGTTCTTCATTTCCTCAATGACTTGTAGTCCTATCTCTATTGTATATCAAGTTTTCATAAATGTGTAGATCTGTGTCTGAACTCATTATACTGTTTCATTAATCTGTTTGTCTATCCCTGTGTAATATCACATTGTCATATGACTTTATAATAAGCATTGATATTTGGTGGGGAAAATCTCCTACCTATTTTTTTCTTCAGCATTTTGTTGTTTATTTTTGGCCCTTTTCTCTTCTATATGAATTTTAAAAATTAGCTCCTCATGTACCATAAAAAATTGAAAGTGCATTGAATATATAGAGTAATCTGGGAAATTGTCATCTTTATGATATGATTTTTACACCATGAGCATAGTGTATCTTTCTTCCCATTACTTAGGTCATCTTTTATGGTTTTCTAAACAATGTTGTAGAATTTTATCTATAAGTACCTTGTATACACTCTCATAGACTTATATCTAAGAACCTGTTGCTATTGTAAATGGCATATTTTTAAATTATATTTTCTAATTGTGTGTTGCCATCATTTGCTTTCTAACCCATTATAATAAGGTTCTCCCTTATTCTAACATTACTCTCATCTATAGTTCCCAACTAAAAAAATCAAATGGACATATCGCAGGCCTTAATTTTTGTGACATTTAATATTCTTGACCACTTCCTTATTCTTAAAACAGCTCTTTCCTCCTTTGTCTTCATAAAACCATGTTCCTGCCTTTCCTCCAACTTCTTTTTTTTTTTTAAAGATTTTATTTATTTGACAGAGAGAGCACAAGCAGAGGGAGAGAGAGGGAGAAGCAGGTTCCCCGCTGAGCAAGGAGCCCGATGTGGGACTCCATCCCAGGACCCTGGGATCATGACCTGGGCCGAAGGCAGCCGCTTAACCAATTGAGCCACCCAGGTGTCCCTTCCTCCAACTTCTTATCAGTCTCCTTTCTAAATATCTGTCTTCCAGAGTGCTGTTGACTCTTTTTTTCCCTGATTATGGGAGACCTCAGCATTGCAAGGCATCAGTGACTCTATCTATGCACTGAATCTATATAAAACTCCATTTAAAACCTCCATCTTGAGATCCAGACCCACAGATCCCATCACCTATTGGAATCTCTGCTTGGATATACCATAGACTCCCTAGACTAAACATGTCCAAAACTAAACTCCACATTTCCCCCTCTCAATATGCCTTTCTTCTTGTGTTCCCAATATCCATGAATAATTCCACCAGCCACTCAGGTGCTCAAGCAAGAAACTTGGCAGTCATCTTTTACTCTTCCATCCCCTTCACCTCAGGACCTGCTCTGCAGATCCCACTTTAATATAGTTGTCAGAATGAACATTCCAAAATGCAATAGAATATCACTCTCTTGATTAAAACTCTTCAAAGTTACCTATAACCTGATCTTCAAGGCCTTTCATGTTCTCATTCTGCTTATGTTAACATGGCCGTCCCAAACTAGGCCCTTGTTGATCTTTCCAACCTCATCTCAGCCAATGTCTGATTCTTCATATTTTCTGTCATGGTTAATGACACCCTACTTCAGTTACCTAGGTCAGAGGCCCAGAATTGATCCTTGATTTCTAGCTCTTTATTTATCCAATTAGTCTCCAAGTCCTATGCATTTTTTGTTCATCCATTTATCCATCCACCTATCCCCTCATCAGATATTTGAAGTAACTCCTAGAAGGAAGAACAACACTATTTCCCAGTTCACTGCAGGCTCCCCTCAGAGTGGACTGAAAGTCATGATGATAGGATTCCAAACTACCTAATCTGCTCAGAGATCTTGAGTTCATCCTCCTTGAGGTGGTTGTAGTCCAGGGCCAGCTGACATGGTCATTCATAGACTGGTGTATATCCAAATGCTAACCTCTAACCAAACACGCTTGTGTCAAAAAGTTGTGGATTCAGAAAAACTTGGCTGAACTGGAAGGTGGTCAGTGAGGTGTTGTAGAAAGTACATTGAATCAGAAGTCAGAGAAACCAGACTAGTTCCTTTTCTGCCAGCCATCAGTGTTGTTATATCTCTGACCTTCAGCTTCTCCAGCTACAATTTAGGGAAAAAAGCAGGGGCCTACACAGCCTATTTCACAAGACATCCTAAAAGAGCAGTGAGATAAGAGGAGCTTGCCTTGTGGTTTGTTTATCTGGGAACTGACCTTATCCTTCTGACCATAATGCAAGCTCCTTAAGTTCAAGGACAGATATTTTCTCATTTGTTCATTCATTTATTCATTCTGTCAGTCAATAAATCTTTATCAAGTGCCTACTATGTGCCACTAAATATGTGGGATATAGCAGTGACCAAGACAGACAAAAATCTCAACTTTCACAGCCTCAGTATTTGCAAAGGCAGACAATCATGATTGCCTTTCCTGATGAGAGCTGTGAAAAGAGGAACACAGTGAAGGGGCTGCCCTGATGCTCTCCCAGCCCACTCAGCAGAGGGTAGAGTGGCCTTTCTGAGACCATCATCTGTCCCACATGGCACTATATACAAAGTTAACATAAACATGTACAAGATACCAGGAGCAGTCACCGTGAACTACAAACCCAGATGTAAAAAAAATAAGCTTTACTATTCAGTAGACATTTATGGGGTTCCCTTTTTGTACCATGAAGTATTCTAGATGAATAAGACATAATTTCTACACCACCAAGCTTACAGTCTTGTGGATTTGTTATGGATTCTTTTAAGTAGTGACCCACAAGGGAAATACAACGTATTAATAACTGTGGTTACTTTCGAGAGGTGAAACTGGAGATGTTTTTGGTCCCATGCTTCCGTGTTTTTCAAGTGCTCTATAATGAGCATTTGTTACTTTAACTATTTAAAAAAATAAAACAGGAGAAAAAGCAACCCATACATTTTGAAACTATATGCCAAAACAGGTCATTTTTCAAACTAATCTGAGAAGTTTGACTTGTTGTTGGAGCCTGAGCCAGTGCCATTCATAAATTTCCAGTTTCCACTCTGTGGTTTTTAGTTACCATGGAGAGTACGAGGCAACTAGAAATACACCTTTAAAACTGTATGGAAATATGGAACTCCTGTGTACAACTCATGAAAAATAAAAGTTCAGAAAAATGGTATGAAAAACATCCAGCTATCAAATGTACAAGAAAAATACTTTGTCTCTAACAAGAAAAGAATTAGAAGAAAGGTAATCATTATAACTATTTTAGAAAGGGGGATGGGAAAAAATATAAGAGAAAAGATGAAAGGAAATAATTTCATAGAGGAAGCAAAGATCCCTAAAGAAAAGGAAAACAAATAAAGGGAGAAAGAGCAAGGAGGGGAGGGGACGGAAAAGATGGGCTAAGAGATGTTAACATTTAGAAATAGACAGGAGAAAGACTTGGCAAACAGGCATGTTAGGACGCCAGAGGATTGACAATAGTGCCAGAATATGTGTTTAATGTAAAAACAAGTGGATAAATGCCAATTAGCTAGCTTTAGAGTGTTGTAAGAAATCAAGAAAGATCAAGAACCTAATGCAAAGAAGATGGGCTCCAAGGCAGTCTCTTGAAGCATTGATGCACAGCAGCGATAGGGCATTGAACCCCATGCTTGGCACCTGAAAATAAGGGTGGCCCTGAGTTGGGAGAATCAGTTACTTGTCATTGAGTCCAGGGATGAGAAGTTCAAGCCACCAGGCAAGGTGCCAAGGGGAAGGCTGTACATTGAAATCAGGTCTAGGAGTTGCAAGGTGAGTTCACATGCACTAGATTAGTGGCTTGTTAGACCATCCTTAACTGTCCATGAGATGCTAGGATACCACATGCCCCCATTTTTACAGGTGGACAAACTGAGAGCAGTAACATGGCTTCCCCACAATCAATCAATGGCTGGACTAGATGTAAGTCCATCTTCTAGGGTGGAAGCCCTTCCCTGCACACTCATTTATCCCCAAATGAATTGACTTTGAGAAGGGCTGTACATGCACCAAGTAACAAACCACTCACCACAGCACAGCACAGTGAGGGGTCCCCTCCCTCCTCACCTACCCCACCTTAACCCCCCACTCATGCACACATTGAGGGAGAATGGAGCCTGGTCCAACTTGAGCTCTCCTAGGCTAGGATGAAACTAAGGTTCTGGTGATGATGTGTGTCCCTCAGATAGAAAGCACAATGCCCCCAGGTACTGATGGAGCCCGGGAGGCATATCATAGAAACATCAGGACTGCTCTGAGCTCCCCACCTTGGGGAAAACTGTGGGCACAGGACCACACAGAACATTTGGGGACATGAGAAGCTAGTCTGAGCAGAGGCCTGGGGCAGGGCTTCCAAGTGTCTCCTCTGTGTACTAGGGGAGGGAAGCACTGATGGCAGACTTGAACTTTTCACCAATTAAGAGGGAAAATAAAAGTTTTGTTCAGAGATGCAGGCCACTGAAATGTCGCATCTAAGGTAAATGTGAAGAGAAGGCAGGACCAGTTGCCACTGAGTGAGTATCCATTCTTGGAGACTATGAAGAAACTGAATATTGGACAGAAGACTTTCCAGAAAAGAAGAAAACAAGCTCTTTTCTTATTTTTTTTTAAAGATTTTATTTATTTATTTGAGAGAGAGAGAGAGTGAAAGAGAGAAAGCACGAGACAGGGGGAAGGTCAGAGGGAGAAGCCGACTCTCCCTGAGTGGGGAGCCCGATGTGGGATTCGATCCTGGGACTCTGGGATCATGACCTGAGCCAAAGGCAGATGCTTAACCGACTGAGCCAGCCAGGTGCCCCTTATTTTTCTTTAAACACACATGCATTATAGCCCTGCCTCAACAACCCTTGACTTCCATGTTCTTCTCCAGGGAAGGGACACAGTGAGGCAAGAGGACCCAAGTCAGGAGGGGAGGACCAGAGCCCTACAGTCTAATCTCAGTGCAGCCACTTAGCCTTTGGGTGACTATCTATGACCTAATACCTCCAAGCTCTCCTTTCCCCCTCTTCAAATGGGATAGTCATGGCTACCCCTTAAGGTTATTATAAATAAGAGGACAAGAGAAAACAGGTTGCAGACCCTTTAGGCTGAGAGGCTGTTGTGGCAGGCGGGCGATCAGGGGCTAGCGCTGGACTGGCATCATCACATTGAGAGTGTATAGCCAGGACCAGACCAGGGGGCTGCTTGCAAGAAATAAAGAGCCTCTGCCAGCACCCTTCCTTTCCCTGCCAGGAAGGAAATGAGAGAACTGGGCTTCGTTTACCTATTTCAGTTTCCAAAACTTCCAATGGTCTTTAGGCAGTAAAGGAGCAGCTAATTTTTTTTTAAATCAAAGGAAAGAAAAGAGAAAAGAGTGCAGGACATGGCCAAGTATGCATCTTACTCCCTCCAGACACATAGCTTTGACTCCACGCCCTCCATCAAGTTGAGGAGCCGTGTCCCAGATGACAGTATCCTGCAGCAGACCACGGGCAAAGGCAACTCAGCTGCAAAGCCCTTATTTCCTGATTCTCTGCCCTAAAAGGGAATCATCACCATGTCAGGCAGAGCCCCCTCTCTGAGGCCCCTAATTCTATTTGTCCTCTGGACACTATTGGATTTTGGTCCCAATTATCATAAGTGCATATTTATCAGGTTATTTTATTTAAGAAATAAAGGAACAAGCTAGCTATGGAGCAATTAAGATAAGTGATTGCTTTTGACATTTCAATCCACACAACATCCTCAATTTGTATCCCAGACCTCAACCTCCCTGTGCCCCAGGGTCCTGCTCCTAGAAAGATTCCTACAGTTCTTTCTAAGGCCTCAGTCACCTTCTTATACCCACTCCCAGCTCCCCTAACCTTGCCCTCGGGCTCCCTTGCTTAGGCAGCAGCAGCATCCACATAAATGCCACAGTGAATTTACAAGGCTCTTGCAGGTATTAGTCCATATGAGACCTCAACACCTCTGGGTGGGTGGCAGAGAGGGACCCAGTTTACAGAACAGGAAATTGAAACTTAGAAAGGTATGCAATAGCCCTGAAAGTACACTCATAGGGGAGGAGCTAAAAGTCAACACCAGGTCCGTGGCCTCCTAGCTGCATCCTGCATCCTGCATTCTGCAATGCTGTGACCACCTGGAGATTCCAAAAGACTTGCCTTTTGTTGTTGTTGCTGCAATTAAGGCTTCCTTGGAATCACAGTATGCAAATGCTATATGATAAAAGAATACTTTGGTATTTTTCACAGCCATGATCATAGCAGTATTATTGACAATAGTTGGAAGGTAGAAACAATTCAACTGTCCATTGACAGATGAATGGACAGACAAATGTGGTCTATCCATACAATGGAATATTATCCAGCCTTTAAAAGGCAGGAAATGCTGACACATGCTACAATATGGGTGACGGTTGAAAGCATTAGCTCAGTGAAAGAAGTCAGACACAAAAAGACCAATACTCTAGGGTTCTACTTACATGAAATACCAAAAGTAGTCAAATTCACAGAGACAGAAAGTTGTTAGGGTCTGTGGGAGGGGGGAATGGGGAGCTAATGTTTAACGTGGCCAGATTTCAGTTGAGGAAGATGAGAAGCATTCTGGAGATGGCTGGTGGTGATGATGGCACAACAATGTGAATGTGCTTAATGCCACTGAACTTAAAATACACATCTCTTCTCTCTTCCTTTCATGATATTACCCCTGTTCAAGACCTTTAGTGACAATTCACTTCACGGAGAGTCAAGGCCACATCCATCCCTCCCTTTTTCTGCATGCCACACTCCAACCAATCTACCTTTTCCAGTCCTCTGCCTGGGAAGATAAGGGTTTAGGTGGCAGTACTCTGGGAACCAAGAGGAGCAAATGTGGTAGAGGCCTTTGCTTTCAGTACTGGGGTTGCATACATTCACAGAATCCCCTGTTTTGGGTCGCTGCTACTGTACTCAATTGTTCCTGCTGTCACCTAGTCCTGAGATCCTCTATTTAACCCTCTCCAGAGCATAACTTCTCCACACGCCAGTTCTAGAGGTACCCGGGGCTGCCTGTCCTTGAGCCTATTCAGTATTCTATGATGTCAGTTAAGTTGGTTCTCAGCTGTTCCCACTGCCTACTTATGTTCAGCTTCCTTGGGTCTACTAAATCAGCTACCTGGTCCATCTTTCAGCTTCTCAAATGTTCCAGTGCTTATCTCCCTTTCCATTCTTCCTGTCATTGTGAGTTTATGTGTTTAAAGGTAATCCTTTACTGTGCTTTTGAGAGGGAGTAAAATTTGATGTACATGACCATTCTATCATCTTTACCTGAAGCTCGAGCTGAGATGAAAATGACTAATAGAAGCAGCCAGGAGAAACCAGAAGGAAAGAATTTCAGATAGAAGGAACAGCATTAGTAAGGTCTTGGAGCTATAAAACAGTATGGTGTGTGTGGGAAACCTAGGTCTTGAAGGGCCCATGCTCTTCTCAGTGCCCTATGGTGACATTCCTTCAAAGGGAAGGGTTTAGGAAGCTTGCACATGGTCTCACTGCTGTCTGAGGGACCAGGAACCACGAGTCACTAGTGTGGCTTGAGCTCTAGCTGGAACGGTATGACCTGGACCACCAGTTTCCATAACAAGGGCTTCTTGTCTGCTTTGATCAGCCCGGTTGAATGAATTAAGCAATGAGGTGACACCCTCACTTACTTGAAATTTGACATTTAAAGGTTTCTTTCTAATAATGTCTCAATTAAAATTAATTAATCTTTCAATTAAAATTGCTCTGATGAACAAATAGCCATGAAGTAGTTTAAATGGTTAAAAATTCACCAAGAGAGACACATATGTTATACTTGTCTTCAGGGCTTCTGCTACTCTTTGTCATAAAGAAAAGTGTAACTGCAACTGCAGTGGTTATTTGAAAAGGCCTTTTCAGTTCCTTTTTAACTCCTGGGACTTGTGGCTTTAACTACCATAACCTAACCTAACCTAACCTAACACAGCATCTCAGAAGTGACCAACATAAAATTTAACCATCTAATGGCAAAAATAAGTAGAAAAAAATTGTCTGCTTGGTTGCAGGGTTGGGATTAAGGTGAAGTGAGTGAGGCACTTGTCTTGGGCTCAACTTTTAAGGGAGGGGTGTCAGGATAAATAATATTGTAATGCAGTATTTTTAAAAATTCAAATTTGGAAACTATGCCCATGAATATAAATGGAGTTTGATTGGACACAGGGCCAGGATTAGGCTGAGGTAAACGAGGCATGACTGTGAAAGTGCAAGATTTGATCATGTCTCTATTTCACAGTTTGATGTATTGTTCATCATGAATTTCCTTGCACTAATTTGGACTTTTAATATAGTGCATTAAAATATTATATATCTTGATTACTGAGGTTTTGGACCCCATCTTAAATTTTGCACCCAAGGCGAGGGTCTCTCTCATGTCATCTTACTCCTGGCCCTATTTGGTCAAACATAACTGGAAACTGTTCTCCACCAAAGGCTTCCATCCCTCACCCTGAGGCCATTGGCCCCAAATGTAGAAAGGAGCCATAGGCAGCACAGGTCTTCCTCAGTTAAAACCATGGGCTTTTCCTAACCTGTAACTCAAAGGCACAAATTAATCTCTCCTCAGAAACAGCTAAAGGGAGTAGAATATCAGATTATGAATCTTGCTTGTATATGGTACTCTCAATACCCATCAATCTTTCCTTTTACCTTTGTTATAGCCAAGTCCCAGCTGAAATTAAAATTTGGATTTTCAAACCATCAAATGCAAAGATCAAAACCCAATTTAATTATGACATACACATTAAATCCAAGCTTGAGAGATAAGCAAATGGGACAATTTGAGTAGAATGTGCATACATACAGGTGTATCCCCACCTATGCTTTTTGGCACAAACTACCCTAAACTCAGGTGAAATCCTATCTCTATACAAAATTTTTCAGTTTATATTATTTGATTATTTTTTAAGAGATTCAATCTCTTGAAGGGTTCTAGCAATAGAAAGCTACTTTCACCTCCATGCAGCTCAATTTTATTAAGCCAGTTGGGCCAAAACAAGACTTTGGGACTACAGTTAAATAGAGGATTTTTGCATCCCCTTCTTTTAGAACACAGGCATAATTGATTGGGGGCATAAACACATCCTATACATGGAAGAGCTGATAGGTATCCTAAGACATCTAGAGCTGTCTTTAAAATGTGAAGCTGATAATATTTGTGGTGATGGGCATACATCCTTTACAGAATGCACATAATTGCTTTCTCGGCTCCAATGACTTCCTTAGTGCCATTGTAGTCTCCTAAATAAATGAGTATTTTTTATAAAAAGCAATTTGTCTAATGAGCAGGGTTGGCTGGGCACTGTGGAAACACAGCATGTGATTAAAATTACACTAGCAGAAGAAAACATACCGATTGAGTTGTTGGCAGCTCCCACCCCCATAACCTCATTTAAGTCTTTGTCCTTCCTTAGAATGGAATTGTAACTGCACACTGGGTACAGCAGTGTAAGGCACTGTCATGCCTTCTGATGGCACCCCAACCAGGGCCAGTGGGATTTTCTGGAGTATCAGGTCCCATCTATGCAGGGGCTGCGCTTGGGAGCCAGCCCCAGAAACAGAAAGGTGGAGCCTGGTACCAGGAGACTATCAAGCCATCCACATTGAAAAAGATCCCAGGTAAGCATGGCTCAGTCACAAGAAATTTAGGAACAGTCAAGTTCAGGGTCTCTGGACAAATTGACCAGATTTTCTTTAACAGTTATGTTTGATGTTAACTATACTAGAATTAAAATAAAAAAAAAAAGAAAACAGTTATGTCTGAAGCCAAGATCTGGGGAAAGGGTTGATGGGGAGAGAAAGAACAGATTAAGATTTGAGATTTGTTATCTCTGAAATATCTACCCTGATGTTTTAGATGTTGAAAACAAAACTAAATAGCCAGGTAGCTAATACAATATAGAGGGCTCACCAGTCTTCTATTAGGTAAATGGAATTAGAGTTTAGGAAAATCAAAGTATAATTCATTCTGGACTCATCAAACAAAATGCATTTGGTCAATTTGTCAGCAGATAGAAGGGGCTCGCTTATCATGTTGGCTTTGAAAGGAGGACTCAGGCCATGGAGGAGGGCTGGGCAAGAACATGGGTTGGCTCCTATTTTAGAGGAACTGACCACATTCTAAGACAGGGCCCCAGCTCTGGACACAAAATTCAGCTGTAACAACTAGGACAGGAAATGGGGCTTGCTCTCCCCTGGACCCAGGCTTGAGGCTTGGGAGCAAGGTAGGACAGAGCTGGAACAGGAGCGAGGGGATTGGGTGCTGCATCTAGCTGCTGCTGCCCCTCCTGCCTCGGGATGCAGGCATCCCATTATCAGGTGTGTGGCCAGATGGGCTTAGCTCTGGGCAGAGCACAGCTTCTGAGGGTGCCACTCAGGCACCTACCCCTGTGTTTGTTTCCTAGAGTTGCGGTAGCAAAGTACCATAAACTTGGTGGCTTAAAACCACAGAACTTTATTCTCTCACAGTCTGGAGGCTAAAAGTCTGAAATGAAAGTGTAAGTAGAGCCAAGTTCCCTCTGAAGACTCTAGGGGAGAATCCTTCCTTGCCTCTTCCTGCTTTTGGTTGCCCCTGATGTCCCTTGGCTTGTGGCTGCATCCCTCCATCTTTACATCACTTTCTCCTTTGTGTGTCTTTTCTCTTCTGTCTGTTATAAGGATATCCTAGAGCCAAGATGATCTCAGCTTGAGATCTTTAATTACATCTGCAAACATCCTTTTTCTGAATAAGTTCACATCCACAGGTTTGGGGTGGACATATATTTTGACAGGCCACCATTCAACCCACTACACCCTGGATTTTGAGTCCCCCAGTTGTCATACATTCTTCTGTGTGCAGGATGCATCAGTGTGGTTGTTGGTGGCGCAGTTGCATGGACCCTTTCTAAGTGTTCAAAATCCTATGGAGAACCAAGAATACTGCTCAGTGGGCCATGATGTGGCAAGACAATTGGCTTTTGGGTGCACATCAGTGAATTGGTCTTTATCTCTGAGATCCAATAAATCAGTTGCTTAGAATTTGCCTGACTTTAGCCACCTCTCCAAGATTCAGCAGACTTTGTCCTAGGGAACTAGTTGAAGGAGACTGACCCCCACAGATTAGTGTTCTTCAGCCATACCCATGGCTCCTGGCACAGAGCAAGCACCAAGAAATGTTTGTGGGAGATGGAAGGAAGAATGGAAGAAAGGGAGAAAGTAAGGAAAAGGCAGATGGGAAAACAGGCAGTTTCCATCTGTCCCTCCAACCTTCAACCCTTCAAGGCCTTCCTAGTACTGGTCTCCAGCATGATAGTCTTATCATGCTGCAACTGGCATGTTGGCCATGTCAGCTCTAATGGATGTGAATCATGCCTAATGCTTTTCAGATGGTTTTGCAATCTTCTGGAAAAACAATTGTTCCTTTATTCATAACTAAAGGAGTGCTTTATTGGAGAGCAGGACATTCAGCTCTGCATTTGAATTTTTATTCCTTCTAAGTTTAGGGGATACATGTGGTACAAAGGTCCTTGGCTTGGGAGTCTGCATATCTAGGTTCTAGTCTCAGCTGGGTCACTACCAAGTGTGTGACCTTGACCACAACCCTTTCCCTCTCTGGGCTCCAGTTTTTTTGAATGTAAAATAAAGGATTAAACCAAGTGGTCACTGAGGACACGTCTACAACTTAGTCTTTTTACCTCTCCATTGACGATGTTTCTGGAGAAACTGCTTTGCACAGGTCAAAATCAAGCTGAGTTTAGACAAAAATGTGAGTTTCAGTGTCTCCTACATCAGAAATTGTTGACCTTACTCCACTCCCTGACTCTAGCCCCTGGACAAAGTGATGCTTATTTGCAATGAACAGCCAGCCCCTACAAGTCTCAGTCCCAGGACTCCATTAGCCTTGCTTCTTAAGAAACCCAAGACCAAAGAACAGACCTTCCTCTGGGAGAGAAAGAGGAGAGACTGAGGCCAGAAGATCATGACTCCAGTGGCCCTCTCCATACTCCAACCTTCACACACATCCATACACATACCACACACACATGCATCTCTCTGGAGCCAATTCCTGGAGATGGTTTATAATTATTTGTCCAATTATCTGAGCTTGATTTATCTCTTTTCAGATGTTTTCTTGTGGCTCATTTTTTATGAGTGTTCTTTCTGAATTGAAGTTAGTGACATGTTTACCAAAGAGGGAAATAAGTTTTATCTTTTACAAACTCTTACAAATTACATCAGTTAACACAGATGAGAGAGAATCAAGATTCTGTCACTATTTTCCATATAATAAAACCATGAAATGTATCCTTCAAAGCTGTTTTGACAGTCTCCTTCCCATGGGCCTTTGCATGTAGAGGGTGTATTCGCTTCTACAAATCCAGAAAGCTCTAGGGTGAGTAGAAAGTGGCACCTGGGTTCCACATCCACCTCCCACACTAACCACTACTTACCAGCTTCATGACCTCATCCAAGTCATTTCTCATCCATGGCCATCTTTGGAGTCAGGTTCTCTTCTTTGAAGTCAGGGTCATGGTATACTTGACCCAGCTACCTGCTCAACTCACAGGGCCACCAGGACCACCAGAAGATAAAGTCACCACTAGGAACACTAAATCAACTGTCCATCACTGTCCAGTCTGTCCTGTTATCTCCAAAGGGAGGGCTCATGGCAAGGCCTCTGAGGACACCATTAGCGCTGAATACACAGTATGTACCATGCCCCCTGGAGCTACTGTAGCTCCTGGTTGTGTGAAGGAAGAAACAATATGATTGGCCTCTGCGGGGGGGCGGGGGGAGCCTAACTAATTCTTATACTTGGATAGCACTTGGCTATCTATAAAGTGGTTTCAAATAAATTATTTTATCTATCCAGGCATTCTGCAAGGCAGAGCTTATTATGTCCATTTCCTAGAAGAGGAAAGTAAGGATCAGAGAGGTTGAATGACTTGTCTAGAATCTATAGCTTATAAGAGACAGTTGTGGAGCTTATACCTATTATCATAGGTATAACCAAGTAGTAGTTAAGATAATAGGTATTGGAATCAGATGTATCTAGGTTCAAATCTTGGCTCTGCCTTCTCCTTGAACTAGCTGTGTCAACTTACCTAATCTCTATGACTTCCACTTTCCTATGATCCAAATAAGTTTTGAGTTTGAGGTTATCAAGGACAAAGGGTACAGACAATGCAGTTTTTTTACATGTAAACTCAGAGGAAAATTCATCCATATATTCATCCATTTATTTATTCATCTAATATTTACTCAGCAAATATTAACTAGTAGCTTCTGCTCTGCCAGGTGCAGCACCAGGCTCTTCATGTTCTTCATTTAAAATGGGGATCAATCAAATAAGATGTCAGGTTTGCTTTTTTTCTTCCATCCAACATATAAACCTGTAGTTAGAGTTTCAGGACTTTGTCTTAGGATGATATCAGCATCTGTTTGCAAGGGAAGGATTTTCTTCTAATTTTTCATCCTCTTTTCTTTTTTATCTGGAGAGGCTCTCCTCATAGTGATTAAGAGCACAGATTCTGGACCCAAATTGTCTGGGTCCAAATCTCAACTCCAGTACTTTCTAGCTGTTTGATCTTAGGCAAGTTACCCTCTCTCTGCCTCTGTTTTCTAATGTGTAAAATGGGGTTTATATCAGTACCCACATCATATGGTTGTGGGAGAATTTAAAAAGTTAGTATTTGCAAAGTGGTTAGTACAATGCCTGGCCCACGGTAAGTGCTATGTGAGTATTTGCCATTATATTACCATTATTACTCCTATGATGAGAAGGTGGGGGAAGAAACATGGAAATTCTCAGGAAAAATTCAGGGCAAGTGAGCAGTGGAGTAAACTGTTGTAATTAGACATAATCAGACAGCTCATTAATGTACCTGCAAGTATTTCAACTTCTATGGCAAAGAGTAACAGATCCCCTAGAAATAGATGCCTCTGTCTGTCTTGCTTTTCATTCTCTGGTCATTGAAAATAAAACACACCCAGTTAGAGAGCAAACGATCAGAAGGAACTGCCTCTGACACACTCAGTGCAGAAGGGAATATAGCAACTCAGCTGGAGGATTGCACCAGTAGACACCGTGCCCAGGGCAACACCTTGTCCTCCCTGCTTCCAGTGTGTCTGTGAGTTATTTCCATGGTTAAGGTCACAACTTACTTAATGGAAGGAGACGCAACTCTTTTCTTTCATCCAGATCTGTAAGTCTCAGCAGAGTTCCCAGCGTGGTTTCTTTTCTTGACTCCAGAACCCCTGTGGGAAAGAGGTACGAGTACTAGAACACCTAGGAGGGAGATGATTTGGGATCAAGTCCTGGCTCCACCACTTGCTGGCTATGTGACCCTTGGCAAATCACCTCCAGTCTCTGCACCTCAGCACCACCTCTTTTGTAGAGTTTAGGGCTTATGCTTAGCTCTGATGTTGGGGACTTTAGTGACTAGGATACCTGAGTTACCATCTGGGAGGAAGGTGTCTCCCATCAGGACTAGCTCCAGAGTTTCCTGCCAGGCCAAAGCAATGACTTGCTTCAGTGGATTCCCCACCCCTGTATCTGTATCACTCCTCAGGCATTGTCTAAAGTTGTATTCTAGTCATCTCCTCTAGTAGTCTGGGAGTACCCCGATGGTAAGGGCTGGGTCTGATTCCTGTCTCTGCCTTCACCTTCTCTCCTACAGTACTTGATCAATATTTGTGGAGGGTGAAAAATGAGCAAAGTGGAGGGTGTACTGCACAAACCTAAACTATGGTGTGGGGCAGGGATCCCTGGCTGGGAAACAGAGTTTAAGTAATGCTCATGCATTTTGTCTGTGTGACTTGAAGCCTAGCCCGTCTCCTACTCTGGGCCCCACTTTCCCAATTTGTGGCATCCCATAGCCCTATGGCTGCTTCTGTGTTTTCCTCTAGCAATGTGAATCCATGTTTACTCTCCCAGTGGCCTCAAAATGTCTTTACCCATGCACTGAGCATCATCTGGAGGAGACTGGGACTCTCTTCTGAGGTGGCCATGTCTCTGCTCTTACTTTTCCAGAGACAGCAGTTCCCAAACTCCTGAACACATCTACCCTGCAGACTCAGGGTGTCTCCCTCCCGGGATCCATTCTTCCCTGGCCTCCACCTCTGACCCAAGTGGCAGAGTTGGAGGAGGCTGATAGATCATTCTGTGATTCCAAAAATTGGCTTCATGTCAGAATTCCCAAGAGCACATGCATAAAAGTACAGATAACTGAGCAAACCCCAGGCTCTACTGAATTCAGCTCTCTGGTGATATGCTCAGGGAGCTATAATTTTAACAAGTCTTCTGGATGATTCCTATCACCTGGGCTCTGGGTCACCAGCTGCCATTTGGGATTCATTGGGCCATATCACACATAAGGTTTTAGCATTCAGAATGACAGCTTCTTCACCCCAGTTATTCTAAAACAAAGTAGAATGTTCTCTCTTCTTCTCTCTAATACCATACTCTCAAGAGTTCACTGTTGCTAAGACATAGCAATTGTGTTCTGTGCTCAGAGATGAAGCCCAGCCACTCTTCAGAGGAAAGAGTTAAAAGTAACCTGGATTATTCACAAATGTTACTTTTTGTATCATATAACAGCTTTGGCTTCATGCTGGTGGTCTCAGGTTGCAGAAGGCCAAATTTTCACCATGTCTCTGCGCAAAGTTTAATTAAAGTTTGTCTATAAAGAATTGTCTCCTGCTATAGACCATGAAGTTATCTGCACTGGAAATTAATGGGAGATTTTTTTTTTTAAAGGTGTTTATGACAAATGCACCACTCTCCTCCCATTTCAGGATGTTTAAGATGGGTGTGGGGAAAAAAAGATGGGTGTGGGTTTTCTTTCATGGGGGGGCATGCAGAATGTGGATGAAGAAGAGTGAGTTTGCATCTGAACAGCACTGATCCCATACTGAAAGGGAAGGTTGGCAGTGCTAGCAGGGAGAGCATTGAACCAGGAGTCTCTAGGGCTGAGGCCCGATTCTAGCTCTGCAACCAATTTGCTGTAAGACACTGGGCAAGTATCTCCTGCATGAAGTCTAAGGGAAACATCAATTTGAGCCAACAGTCCCTGATCTATCACGTGCCCTCATCCCCTCTACAGCCTCCACTCTAAGACGGTGACACTGTGCGCCACTTTCATAGAGACAGGCATATTCTTGCTTCAGAACTAGTGTTTGTCAGCTTCTCTTGGGTCCTCAACTGAGGGCTTCTTGAAAGCTCATGAGGTACTGCAGGCGAACAGCAAAATGGGAACAAATGGGTGCTTCCCCGTTGCCTGGCATCAACAGGAAGGATGCTTCTCATGCACAGCAAAGCACAGACAGTGCAAAATAAAACAAAACAAAACAAAAAACAAAAACCATCCATACATAAACCGTCCAAACAAAAGCTATCCTAAAAGTTAGTTCTTCTACAGGGAAAATTTTTCCATTTTTCTGTTTGGTGGTGGAGGTGGGGATGGGGGGCATTAATGGTATTTAGGACAGGACAGTGAGACATTCTCAGAATGCTCTTCTGTGATGGGCAGTAATGGTTCCAAATCTGAGCAGCCTGAAGGGCCAGACAATGGGACATGAACATTGGGGCTAGCCATCCATTAAAGAGCACCTGGGCCTGAGTCATGTGCAAGAATCACCTCAAACTTCTTGGTTTCCACTGGCAACCTGGCGCCCAGCACGGCTATGCTGGTGCAAAAGCAGCCCCCACAGCAATCACAGCGAGGTGGCCTTCAAAAGTGCAGCCATTATCCCCAGATGGAGTCCTGAAAATGGCCCAAAGATTGCTCCCCTCTGAGGGGTAGCCATCCATGTAGAAAGGGGGGCACTCTGAGCCACATGGCTTCTGCACTTCTCTGTCTTGGAGGTCACTCTTCCTTCTCCACCTTTTTCTCTCTCTGCCCCCTTTGTGCCTGGGATTAGGTGTGCAAGGAAGGTAGACAGGACAGAGGCATTATCAGAGCATTTGCTTCATCTATTTTTTTCTGAAATTGGCACAGAACATGATTGCTTGAGTGCTACCTTTCTCGTTAGCCATAAGCGGTCCTCCTAGAAGTGCCTATTTTATTATTAAATAAACATTTGGGTGTGTTGAAGTTGGCACAAACTGTAGGAAGACTACTCAGCTTGGAGAAATCTGTTGTTTTGTTTTGTTTTTTTCCCTAATTGATCTATGGGTGACACCAGACTCGTATATTTATACTCCTTTTTCTTCTGTGTGAAGAATAAATAATAGATTTTGATCCCTTGATTAAAGTTGAGACCCAAGCAGGAAAGCAGGGCAAGTAGCTGGAGGAGAACGTGCTCAAGTTAGCCCTGTCGAGACCTGTAAGGAGGGAAAGATTCCAGACACTGCTCATACCTCAAAGAAGTGACCTTTTGCTATGAATTAATCGTTTGGAGATCATATTTCTCATGTGCTTTACTCACAGGAGGAATTGATTAGAAGCTGAAATTAATTGCAAAGTGGGATTAACCATTTGCTTTTATACTATGGTTAAAATTTATTTTTTAGCTGTAGTTGCCTTAATGCCTTTATGCCAAGGTTTTTCTTTACTGTCCTGCTAATTCCAGGAAATTCCCCACAGTGAAGGGACATGTCTGCTCACTCAGTCAGTCAGAAAACCATGAAGTCTAAAAGGCAATAAGCTGAACATTGCCTTGGATTAGCAGAGCCTGGCTGAAGCAGAAAATGTTTAATTCTTAATCAGAAATGGATTGGATTGCTCTGGACGTTTGGGGGTAAAGGCTGGAGCCTCGACAGTGAGGGCTATTCAAGGAAGTTGAAATGCAAACAACAACAAAACCACTGGAGGGGCTCAGTTCACAGCCACTTTGACCTGAAGCAAAGAGGCAGGGCGGTCACCTCAAAGTGGATACACTTTTTGGCTGCCCTTTGGAATACTGTGGGGTGTTCTATGGGCTACCCTCCCAGGGCAGGGAACATCCAGACTGCAGCAGAGTCCAAGAAAGTGTTAACTGAGCATATGGGAAAGAGTGCAAGGTTCTATGGGAAACCTGGTTGATTGTTAGCCATCTTTCTATCTAAGGAGCTCAGAGTTTATACATCAGTTATAGTAGTAAAACATAGTTAATGCTGAGTAGTACAAGGGAGGCCCAGAGAAAGTGTTAGGGGCATTCAAAAGAGGAGTGCCTGCTCCCACCTGGAGTTTGGGGCCTCGGGCGGGCCTGGCAGCTCCTCAGAGAAGGGGCTTCGGTAATTGCTCTCCCCTGACCTCCCACAGCACATTGTTTACTCCTCTGGTCAAGCGCTCAGCATGCTGGACTGCAATTGTCTGTTTATGTGTCTGTCTCTCCAATTAGACCTCGAGCCCTGAGAGGGCAAGGGGCACGCTTTGTTCAAATCCCTATTCCCAGGGCCAGCCGCAGTCCCCACACACAGAAGGGCCTCAGGAAAGCTTTGCTGAACTGAGCGAGAAAAGGAAAGCTTCTTCTGAAAGAGCTGCACTTTGGTTTTCTCTCTAAGGAGGGAGGAGAGCCATTCCAGCCGAGAAGCAGGGGTAGGAAATATCTGTGTGTCCTTGTGTTGTCTGTCCAACTGGACTGTGAGCTCCTTTAGAGAGGATTGTGCCCCTCTTGCCTCCACGTTCCCCATGCGCCCAGCCCTGTGCCCACCCAGGTCAGGATCTCACCAACATTGAGTACCGAGCTAATTGGATACCTCCTCTTTCCACAAATTCAGAGAAGCATGGGTCAAACACAACCCAAATCTGCTTTTAATACATAGTCAACACCTTACGGATTACTTTTTTGCCCCAAGGGGAAAGATAGAGTGATCAGGCTATCATCACCTTAACCCAGATCCCTAATAATGGGACAACCAGAGCATATGTGCCTCCTAATGTTTTACAAAAGGAACAGCACAGCATCCCCTATGAAATATATTGCAAAAAAATCAAGTCATTAAACCTGACTTTCAATTTACAGAAAAGATGGAGAGAGGATTAAGTTAAACAATCACAAGGAAATAATCAGACAAGGCCAGAATATTGGACAATTTACAACACAACCAGTCTGATTTCTTCCAAAACTCAGTGTCATAGGGATGGTTCCAGATTAAAACAATAAAAAGACATAACAAAAAGTGCAATGTGTGATATTTGATTGGATCCTGATTTTTTTTCAAAAGCAGCTATAAAATATAGTTTGGAAATAATTTGTGAAATATGAATATTATTTGATAATAGATTGATTTTCTTAAGTATGGTAATGATATCGTGGTTATGTATGATACTATCTTTATTGTTAGGAGGTACCAAACTAAAGTAATTGGGAGCCAGACACCATGATGACTGCAAATTATTTTAAAATGGTTCAGACACCTAATAGATAAAGTAAATGTGGCAAAAAAAAAAAACAAACCAAAAAACCCTCCCTTTAAAATCTAGGGTATGGTATTTGGGTATTTATTATACTATTCTTTCTGCTTTTTTTTAAAAAAATTCTTTTTTAAAAATTTTATTTAATTATGTTGTTATTCACCATACAGTACATCATTAGTTTTTGATGTAGTGATCCATGATTCATTGTTTGCGTATAACACCCAGTGCCCCATGCAATATGTGCCCTCCTTAATACCCATCCCGGGCTAACCCATCCCCCCACTCCCTCCCCTCTGAAACCCTCAGATTTTTTCCTGGAGTCCATAGTCTCTCATGGTTTGTCTCCCTCTCCGATTTCCCCCCCTTCATTTTTCTCTTCCTTCTCCTAATGTCCTCCATGCTATTCCTTATGTTCCACAAATAAGTAAAACCATATGATAATTGACTTTCTCTGCTTGACTTATTTCACTTAGCATAATCTCTTCCAGTCCCATTCATGTTGATGCGAAAGTTGGGTATTCATCCTTTCTGATGGCTGAGTAGTATTCTATTGTATATATGGACCACATCTTCTTTATCCATTCATCTGTTGAAGGGCATCTTGGCTCTTTCCACAGTTTGGCTACTGCGGACACTGTTGCTATGAACAATGGGGTGCATATGGCCCTTCTTTTCACTACATCTGTGTCTTCAGGGTAAATACCCAGGAGTGCAATTGCTGGGTCATAGGGTAGCTCTATTTTTAAGTTTTTGAGGCACCTCCACACTCTTTTCCAAAGTGGCTGTACCACCTTGGATTCCTACCAACAGTGTAAGAGGGTTCCCCTTTCTCCACAACCTCTCCAACATTTGTTGTTTCTTGCCTTGTCAATTTTTGCCATTCTAACTGGTGTAAGGTGGTATCTCAATGTGGTTTTGATTTGAATTTTCCTGGTGGCTGAAGATGATGAACATTTTTTCATGTGTCTCTTAGAAAAACAGAACAATTAAAAATATATTGCCAAACTCCAAAAAAAACTCCATAGAAATCTCTAGGAACCCCCCAAATAGAGAAATATCAAAGCCAGCCCAGTAAGGATGATCTAATCCTGGAGTAGTCTTTGGGGAATTTGAACCTGATATAGGACCCAGGGGCTAGATGTTGGGACCCAGGCATAGAGAAGAAACATGTGCAAGAAGACATGCCCATATTGGGCTGGGAGGTTAGGACTGAGCCCCTTGCATAAAGCCCAGGGCCTTGAAGTATCCCTCTTCTTTACAGACTAGAAAAAACTTGATCATCCCAGAGAAGGAGTGAGGAAGCTTAACGTCCATCCAAACTTTGGATGAGGAAAAATGTCCCTTATGAAAACTCAAATGCTCCAAATTTCACATTTCTCATGGATCTAGGGTCAGAATATACACACTTTCATGAGACAGGAACGACCAGTCAAGGCATTATTATAAAAGTCGGTCTAGAACCATTGAAACCCCTGGGATTCAGGGCAAACAAAAACACCTAGCCAGTCTGCAGTGTCTTACAAACCAGGACATATTGTCCTCCAACATAATAAATAACCTTCACTAAATATGGCCTCACCCTAAAAGAAAAATTACAAACCACACAAGAAAATAAACCTTAATGAGGGAGAATGTAAAGGTATAGGGAATACGAATGCATCATTAAGAAATTTAGAGAACAGAAGATCTAGGAGGAGAAGATACAGAAAGTGTGTGTGTGTGTGTGTGTGTACGTGTGTGTTTGGACTTTAGCCTTTAGCCTGAAAAGACTGCCTTGGCTGCCTGCTTTGTGAGTTCTCTGAGATAAGGGTAGTGATTATTATTTTAACCTCTAGAATTCAAAATAATTATGCACATTCATACATTGCTCTACAGTTTATAAAGCACTACATACACAGTCTCTTACTTGATCTTTGCAGCAAACCTGTGAGGTATTATCTTCATTTTCACCCTGGATAAAAAGAGATTCAGTATAATCAGAGGATTTGGTCAAGGATACACAACTGGTAAGCAGGGAATTTTGCCCTAGGCTCTGGTATTTTAGACCCTCTAGTATAGTGTAAACTGTAGAGCAATGTATGTAGTGTTCTTGGAGGTCAGAAAGTTCTCCCTTATGTCTAACCAAAATGAGGACTGCTTCATTGAAAGCTCATTTTCTCTTATTTGATTTTTCATTAACAAAGGGACTATCTTGGTCAGGATCCTCCTCATGTCCCACTCTATCTAATTGCAGGGAAAATGGAGCTACATGTTCTCAAGTGAACAATTTCTTTTGCTATCTCATTGACTTTTTTTTTTTTTTTTACTGACTTCCTAGGTACTCTCTCCCACCCCCTGTCATCTTTCTCTAGGTTTGGGACTTGACATGTTCTTTCTTGGAGGAAATTCTGCCCATCAATCAGTCATTACATATTTCCAAAATATCAACACTATGCTTAACACTTCACATTCCTAAAAGCAGCAATTGACTTACTTTAAGTGGCAATATGTTTTAGATATGTGATAACAGATGTGCGACCACACACCCTAGATCAATTCCAGGTAGTGTGAGTGAGTGAAAATGTCTCACAAGTTGGAGACCTTAAGTTAGACAAAGTTGGAACCTAGGTGTTACATAAATGGAGCAGCAAATCATGCTGGATGATTTTCCTGCTGTTTAATCAAGGATTCAGTCACTTCTACTTGTAAACTAGCATTCTTTTATTTTCTTACAAAGGTCAGGAGTATTTTTTCTTGCAGAGAATTGATCACTTATCCCTCCTCCCACCCACACTAGTTTATTTTCTTAGCTTCCAAAATACTTACAATCCCAAGACCATATTTTTCCCTCCTTTCCTCCCTCTCTGCTTCCCTCTTTCTTTCCATCTATCTCTTGCTCCTTCCTTCCTTTGGTTTATTCATTCATCACACACTCATTAGGCATTATGTTCAAGGTACTAGGGGCACAGAGGTGGATCAGAGAGAGTACCTACCTTTAATTTGCTTTCAGTCTACAGGATAGACAAATAAGTAAATAGGCAGTGACGATATGTTATGGTTATGCTGTGATTGGGGAAAGCAGAAAGAGCTGGTGGAGAGCAGAGGAAGGGTCAAGAAGAGATGGAGATAGGGGTCCCCATAAGTCATGATAGGCATTCCATTGGCTCCTCTGAGGAACAGCAAGCACTACAGCCATCGACCACATTTTCCCCACTTCAGCTAGCATTGACTAGTGCCTCCCTCTGTCCACCACTTAAAGGGCACAGCAATAGCTTCCGTGGGAGCTGCCAAAGTGAATAAGGCAGAGTTCTTCCCTCTTGGGGCTCATAATCTATTGAAGGAGACCACCAGGGACACAAATAACTGGGATTCATGGAAGACAGTGAGAAGGGACATTGAGAGGGACACAAAAGAACGATGTGTTGTAGGAACCCAGGGAAGGCAGAGGTTTGTTTCTACCGGGGGACTACAGCATGTCTGTAGCCCATAACATATTTCAGTTTTCTCTTTGGATATTAAAACATGCTTTCCCCCAAAATTCAGCAAAGACTTGAGGAAATGAAAGAGTGTACTTGATCTGAGAAAGCCTGTATTGGTCACTTTAGTGCAACTCTGTTCTTCACTTTATCTCCTGCTGTCATCTACAGTAGGATGTAGCCAAACTGAGAATTGAGGAAGACCGAGAGCCATCTCTCCACAGTGGTCCACGTGTGGGGACTGGGGAGACTGGAGGTGACTCTCAGGGTGGTTGAAGCCTTGTTATAGGGAGAATGTTGAGAATGGGACTTCTCTCTGTGTTACTCATCTGTCAAGTAACATTGCTTGTTTTCTTGTCATTGTCTCATCTCTGAGATGGACCCAAGTGAGAGATGCCTGTCTAGATCAGATGCAAAATAATATAATTAGCAATATAATGGCAACTGACAACTAGCATAATGAGAAGAAGTATGGTGCAAGCTACCAAGAAAGAGATCAGACTTCTGAGTCCCACAGACCTGAGCTTACATCCCAGCTTCATCCCTTGCCAGCAGTGTGACCTTGCCGGGTACGTTGCTTGATCTCTATGTGCCTTAGTTTCCTCATCCATCAAATGAGGATGTTAATATCTACCCTAGACAATGGTTGAAAAATTCGCTGAGATATGCATGCAAAATCCTTAGCAGAGTGCCCAATACATAGTATACACAAGTTAGTGTTGTCATTATTAGAATCATTCAAGATCTTGGGATGCAGATGCCTGAGTTTCTACTCACTCAATTTTCATGTCGTTCAAAGCTAATCAACAAACTTTTTCTGCACTGTGAAAACAACTTTTACATGACACATACTTCTCTTCTTGGTCTCCCTGAGCAATCTTTCTCACCTACTCTCATGATTTCTTTTTTTAATTTATTTTTATTATTATTTTTATTATGTTCAGTTAGCCAATATATAGTACATCATAAGTTTTTGTGTCATGATTTCAACTACCATTCACATGCTGCTGATTCTCAGATCTTTAGTTTCAATGCAGACCTCTTTCCTGAGAATCCAGATGCATACACTCAGCTGTCTTCTGGTCACCTTAACTCATATGTCCCTTAAGCACCTCAAGCTCATGTGCTCAAAGCTGAGCCCTACTGAAGGAGTTTTCAGTCACTAGGGGAAACCTTTTACTAAACCTTTTTACTAAGACAATTAAGAGAGACTTCAAAGAGGAAGTGGCTTATGAGTTGAAACTTCAAATAAGGGTGTGATTTAATTTAGACGCAGTGAGAGGAAAGAGAAACCATTCAAGTTAGAGACAAGTACATGGAAGCAGGAAAACTTCACAGTGTACAGTGAGGACCCAGGTTTGGTTATGCATTTTCAAATCTTCCTTCTTACTGTTCTATTTCATTCCTTAGTAAGTACCTAGCTGCTAATAACTTTCTCCATATCTGGACATCCAAAACCTGCAGAAAATCATAGAATGGTACTGGGATGCCTGGGGCCAGACTGAAATGAACCAGCTCCTCCTCAGCTATAAATTACTGTCTATGGACATCATGGTAAGCCTCAGGTTCAACCATGGGCTTGAGGTGCTTAAGGGGGATGGGAGCAAGTGGGGACCAAGCAGGCAGTTCATCCCCCAGGAGCAGGAAATTAGAAGACTGGGTGCTGGCTTTAAGATTAACTGTCCCTTGAAGCCCAGGCTTCCCAACCCCTCATTAATCTCCTGGGCGTGCTGTTAGCCTCCTGCCCGCAAGTTCTTCCAGACGGAACATGTAACTGTTAGTGAACACTGGAGAATTGTACCACAGGTTTTCCATCTGTAAACTGGGCATATTTCCCCCAGCTTTGTCACTCTGTGGTTCACAGCAGCTGTGTGGTTCTGCCTGGTTATAGTACAAATCTTAAAACATGCCTGTTCTTATGTCCCAGCTCCTGGATGCTATAGTGTAGCAAATTGGTTTGCTTGTTTCCTTCCTCCTTCCCCTTATTCCTTCTTTCCCTTCTTCCTTCCCTTCGTCCTTCTCCCCCTGCTTTCTTCCCCCCTCCTCACCTTCCTTCCCTCCCCACTCCATCTGTCTGTTCCTCTCTCACTCTTTCTCTCTCATTATGACAATCAGTATTTCCATTGGATGTCAACAACTGGCTCCCTATTTTAATTCCGTGTATGCAGTCTGCAGTCCTCTTATACCATAGTATGAGGAAATTATCTTAGGAGTTCATTGATAATGTTTTCCTTTAAGGTAGTACAGGGGAAGGACAGTCTTGAATCATTCAAGGAATTCCCCTGAATTGATTGCAGGGTGTGTGAATGCAGGCTATCATTGTTTGACATATGGTCATAAAAAGCCAAGGACAAGACAAAAAAACAGGAGATGACTGACTTCGCTCCAAATGGTGCACATGGGGAATTACACATCCAAGCAGGAAAGACACATCTATATGAGAAGTCCAAGTTATTCCATAAGAAAGGATCTAAAACCAACAGAGAGAGATTTAGGTCCAAAGGATTGAGACAGTGGGAAGCACAAAGGAGAATTACAACAGCCTCTGTGAGGGCAAGCACCCTCTCTACCTACCCTCCCTTCCCACTGACTCTTATTGAAATGCCTACAAGTTTTACTCATCGGAGCCAATGTTCTATTTCGTTCATATTTTGAGCATATATCCATACCACATGAAACTATAGGATTTTAGAAGAAGAGGGATAATGTCCTCTACTGCAGTGTTTTTCAAACTTTGCATGATGACCCATTAGCAGATCATAAAATTGATTTAGTGGGCCATGAACAGCAATTTTTTAAAAAATAAAATAAAGTGAAAATATCAGATTGATCTTATTCAGTCTCATAAAATTTATTATATTTTTACATACATATGTATGTGCATATTGGGTCATGATATACAATTTATTTCTTACTGTGAGTTACTATATCAGTATATATTGCTGCATAACAATTACTTCAAAACTTACTTGCTTAAGATAATAAGCACTTGTTATCTTAACATTTCTGAGGGTCAGGAATTCAGGAGCAATGTAGCTAGATGGTTCTGGGTTTGAGTCCTTCATGAGGTTGCAGTTATGATGTCAGCCAGGAACTGGAGGGTTTACTTCCAAGATGGCTCACTCACATGGCTAGAAAGTTGGTCCTGGTTATTGGTTGAGGCCTCAGTTTCTCACTGTGTGGATCTCTCTGTGGGGTTGCTTGAATACTCTTGAAACGTGGTGCTGGCTTCCCCAGGAGGAAGCAACCCAAGAGAGCAAGGCAGAAATGGCAGCATCTTTTATGACCTAGCTTCAGAAATCACATACCATCACCTTGGCCATATTTGGTTGGTGATACAGACTAACACTAATATAAGGTTGGAAGAGACTATACAGGGGTATGAGTACCAGTAGACAAGGCTTATCAGAGACCACCTTGGAGGTGGCTACCACAACTGGGGTCAAAAAAGTTTGAGAACCTGACTTATCCAATCATTCACTTTATGCATAAATCCCAAACTATCACCAAACTCTGACCGTTCATATGTAGATTTTCCTACTGCAATTACATGATACAAAGTTAATGTGACCTGTAATCAATGATTGATGAGCAGTTACTGAAGCCACTTATAAGCACAGATAGTAAGTGACCTAAATAAATCATTATAATGAACATAACCTTTAGCCAGGCTTTCATAGTTTGATCATACTCTGACATGAACGGAGGACTAGTGGGGAAATAGAGAAACATGGGATAAGGGAAGACAAGAGCTGGGGAGCCAAACATGGCTGCAGGACTGACTCCAAAGGAGTGGGCAGTCAGAAAGCCAATGACATGTTCAGAGGGTATTGTGGGCTCTCTAAATGAGTTCAGTTCTCTAGTCTTAAAAGATTCTACCCCAGAACATTGAGAGACTTATAAATGAAGATCTGTGGTGGAGAACAGATTGTACAAACTGTAGTACATTTTACCCCTTCCCAGTCTTCTGATTCTAAACCACAGATCAAGTAGCTTACCATCCAAGCTGAGGGCCAGGTCTGAAGGGCACTATTTATGACTTGTTTGAGAACTGCTAGAAAAGGAAGAAATTGTCTGCAGGACCCAGAATGGCTCTGCCAATAGCAAATCATTCCTCACGTGTCCTGTTTCCTTCTCTGGCAAGGTTACTAGGCTAGTACATCAGGAAAATGTAGTGGATCTGGATTTCAGTAAGATTTTAACAAGGTGTCTAATAATAGCCATGTGGATAAAAGGGAAATAAATTATTTTATGCCAGAACAATTAAGTAGATTAATAACTGGTACCCAAAGAGAACCTAATAATGGACCAATAAAAATTTAGAAGAAAGGCCTCATAGTGTGCTGCAGGTGATTTATCTGATCAACATGCTAATCATCTGGATTAAGTTATAAAAAACATCCTGATCTGATTTGTGACTACATGTTCTAATATAATCAAAATCCTAAAAATTATTGATGGACAGAAGTGCTGTTTGAATCAATTAATAGGAAATTTGTCAGGGACAAGGGAAACTGCTTCCAAAGAGTCAATTGCTTAAGGAATTGTGGGTGAGATGGGGCTTAGCAGCAGAACCTCTGATGACATGATGCAGCAGTTGTCTCCAGGGGAGCTTGCCCTGGGATACAAGTGCCCAGTAAGCAAATGGATCTAAAAGATCTCTGGAGAAGAAGAACCACTGAAGCTTTGGACAGTACCATCAAAGGAGACATAGCCCAAGGGCCAGAAAGCTGAGAGGCAGAAAAACAGGGGGAGGAGCCCATTGGCTTTAAGAAAGGTGTGAGGTGTCCAGAAGTCATCCTTGCCACCTCACAGGCCAAACCTCCTCACTCAATATCCATTTGGGGATACCAATTTAGAGCCTGTTTACCAGACTCGTCCTCCTTGGTGGGCCCTGACTGCCTGTATTTGACCCGTCAACCCCAAAAGACTATGGGAATCTTACTCAGTTTCTCGGTCTCTTAGCCACTGCTTAGAATTAGCAAATGCCTTGAGGGGAAAAGTGGTGCCCAGTGTCAGGCTCACCTCTCTTTGTCTCCCTTCTTTTTGACATCTTGGTTTCTCAATTCTCACTGCACTGGTAGTTTCCCATTGCCTCAAAATAGATTTTCCCCAAATTTTGTTCAACTATTCTAGTTCTCAGCAGAAAGTTTGGTCTGCAACAAGCTATTCTGGCATTATCAGTAGGGAATATCCATCCTCCTATGTTTTTTTGATTTGACTCCAGTAACCTTTGATAAAACCATCAGAGGTTTTCAGCTCATGTTGTATATTTTCTGCCAGAAACCTGCAATCAACCATTTTTCCAAGGAGCCCTGGCAGGTTTCTGTGGGAAATAGTATTTAAAGATTACAAGCCAGACATTAATGTTTTTTACTACTGGGTTACACTGTTACTTAGCCTTTTCACTGGGTAGGGTTAGGAAATATGCACCTCTTAGAAAGCAAAACTGGAGAGTTCATAATGATGATTTCAATTCATGAGAAAGATTATGGTACATTTTACTTAACTTCTTTGATTTTATAATATCTCTTTTATGCTGAAAATCATGGTTCTTAGTAACATTGTTACTTATTTGGCTTTTTCTAAAATGTATATACATATACATATATACAATTGTTTTATTCTAATATGTGTGTGTTAAAATAACAAACCATCATAACTACTAACAAAAGACTGAATGCAGTTTGGTACTTCTTTCTCTTTATTTGTCTTCAGTATATATTCCACCAGGGATTTGCTGTCAAAATACTGTGTTTCAAAATCTTCAAAATATTCTGCTTTGTATGATTATGTCATCAACTTGATATACAGATACCTTTATTTATTTGAATTTGTTTTCAACTTTAAGGGATTGATTTTTTCTTTGATTTAATTTTGCTTTTAAGTCATATGAAATATTAAATGCTTCTAAATCCAAACCTATAAAACAAGTTAGAGAGATTCAACTTCCATCACTGTCTCCTCTCCCCATTCCCTCCCTACAGGCAACCACTTTTGTTGCTTTTTCACTTATTTTTTCACTAATATATATATCTATATCTCCAAATCCCCATTTTCTTTACACAAATAATTGCATACTATGTACATACTTGTGTACCTTGCTTTCTTTACTTAGCTATATATATTCTATAGCAGTGTATCCTCAGGTTTCTTTTTTAGCATAGCTTTCTTTAGATGGGACTTTAGTTTACTCAACCAATCCCCTACTGATGGACATTAGATTGTGGGCAAATATCTGCTATTACAAATACTGCTATGATAAATATCCTGTGCATATACAATTTCATATTTTTGTTGGTGTGTCTTTGGGATACACTCATAAATGTAGGATTATTGGCTCAAAGGATAAATGGCTATGCAATTCTGCTAAACATTGCCAAATTCTCCTCCCTAGGGGTTATGCCATTCTAGAATGAAACTTCCAGAAGCACAACTATGACCAGGTCTCCCCACTGTCTGAAACTTCTGTGGGCTTTCTGTGGTCCTGAGGATAAAATCCAAACTCCTTCCCAAGGGCTATAGGATGAGCACAACTTGGCCCTGTGGACATCCCCAGCCTCACACCACTGATGCTTTGTGCACCAGGCCCTCTGAACTTACCTTGTTTTCTCCCTCCCTTGTGCCTTTTCACATGCTGGAATTCCTTTCTTCCATTTTACTTGCTGGCCTCCCACTGATTCCTCAAGGCTCAGCTTATATGTCACCTATTCCAGAAGGCCTTCCCCAACTCCTCTCCATTCTCACACGTGGCTGGGGCAGGTAACCCTCCTCTCTGTTCGTACAACTTCCTGGGCTTCCCTGATCACAGACCTCATCATCTGCATGTGTGGAAAGTGGCCTCCCCACTGGGCTGTGACCTACAGGAAGGCAGGAGTTGTGTCAGCTGGAGAAGGCCTTGAAGCATTTTCAGAAGAGCAGTGACATGATTGAATTTCTGTTTTAGATATAGATCTTGGGCTTATGTGTGGAAGAAGGACTAGTGGGACCCAAGATGAGAGGTAACAGACCAGTCAGCAGACTGTGGCCATCACGTAGGCAAGAAGAGATGAGGATCTGTTGGGTCATATGGTAGTGGGTACAGAGAGGAGGAGAAAAAGAATTCAGGATTCATTCTTGAGTCCACCATGTGGACAGGACTTGGTGATAATTAGATGTGGCAGCTGAGAGAGATGGAAGAATAGAGGCTGACTCCACATTTCCAGTTTGATAAACTAAAGGAGGAAGAGGAGATGGAGCCTATTTTTGAGGAGGACAATGTATTCCATTTGGACAAGCTGTGTTTGAGGTACCTGTAGAACGTCTCAGTGATGATGATAGCTATTATCTTTAGGCCTATTATGTATGTCCTGTGTCCTTTACATATCATCATCATCATCATAGACATTTACTGAGGCAGTAAATAATGAGGCAGAATAATGACTCTGGAGTAGATGACTTGAGTTTGTGTCCCATCTCTGCTAGTTTGCCATATGACCTTGCTAAAGCATTCTTTGTGCCTTAATTTCTTATCTGTACAGAAGACATGATAATAATGGTTCCTACCTCATGAGGTTGTTAGGGGGATAAAACATGCTACTGTACACAAAACAAACAATGTCTGGCACAGAGGAAGTACTGTAAGTTTTCCCATTCCTATCCCCAAATCCACTCCTCCCTAGTCATTCCTTGGCCATATTTAAGACAAAACCTATATCCCATCCTTGATTGTCCTCTTTTCCTCACCCTACAAGTTCTATCCATCAATAAGTCCTAGGACTACCTCCAAAGTATATCTCAAATACCAGCAGGGTTGTGTTGCTCCTACCTGAGTGACTGCAACAGCCCTTTAGCAGCTCCCAAGTTATCCACTCCTGTGCTTCCCAATGAGAGCTCCCTGCTGCAGCTCAGGAACTTTCCAGAGCACTTTCTAAGTGCTAATCTGCTTTCTTGCCTGCTGTGAACCCTTCTCATCTGGCATGACAGTCAGGCGCTAGCCTTCTCATCCCTAGACTGCTAGCTATACTGAAGAAAAGTGTCCATCAGAGACGGATAAGAACTTGCTCAAGTTTCCACAAGGGGTTTTTCCACTGGTTCCTTAGATATTCAGAAAGCAGAGATGATTGTGCCTGGAGCTGCCTTCCTTAAAGAACATCCTGGCTGTGAAAGACCTTGTAAAGTAACACAAAACTGGGTGATTTATAAAGAGCCTTGGCTGTAATGGCCTTGCCCCTGGAGCCTCAGCCATGCCTGCCCTTTTGAAGAAGCAGCATGTGGTTCCATAAGACAGTGGTGAAGCCACGCTGGTGGCCTTGGGGAACAGCAGCCTTTCCCTGCATCCTGCTGCCCAGGCTTCTGGAGCCCCATAGGGACCAGGGTGCCCCAGAGCCCCGGGAGAGTCTTCCTCCATCCTGCGCCCTCCAGGAGGCACAGAACGGCTCTGCAGTGCCACCCAGAGGCCAACAGCGCCAGCCGGCAGAGAAAGTTTTTGTCTGAATTTGGGCTTTGGGGGATTGCTGGACAGTGGTTGGTATTTTGGAGGTTTGGAAGTGTGCCGGGTTGAGCTGTATTTGGAGAAGGTCATTTCTTAGTGTATGGCTGTACATTCAATTCCCTCGGAGCCTGTCTCCTGTAGCTGCCTCCCCACTCCTGGTGCACACACTTATGGCTATTGTCACATGAAAAGCTCCGGAGATCAAGTCCTGCAATATACCCATGTGCAAGAGTTGTTCAGTAGATGAGATAAAGACAGCACTCCCAACAAACTGAAGTGGAGAGACTACTCGCGTGGGTGTTGGGATGGATAGCTAGCCATTTCAAAAAAGGACATGTAAATCTCCACCTCACACCCTGCATTCCCATAACACTCAGACAGGTCAAAGAATTTAATGTCACACTAGAAGAAAGTACTGGTAAATATTTTTATATACTTGGAGCAGGAGGGTATTCTAGATATAACACCAAACAGAAATTATAAAGGAAAATGCTGATAAATTTAATTCAAAAATTAAAAGCTTCTGTGGGCACGTGATGTAATGAGCACTGGGTATTATATAAGACTGATGAATCACTGACCTCTACCTCTGAAACTAATAATACATTATATGTTAATTAATTGAATTTAAATAAAAAAAAGAAAAAAAAGTTCTGTGGATTAACAAACACCATAAAGTTAAAAACCAAAATAACATACTTGGAAAAATGACATATATGAAAAACAGTGATTAGTATCTTTAATATATAAGGAGCTTTTACAAATCAATAGGAAAAAGACAAACACCCCAGTGGGAAAATTGGAACACTACATGAACAAGCAACTCATCAAAAGAGGACTGAGAACCATTAAGAAATGCCCAGCCCTTGGGGCACCTGGGTGGCTCAGTTGGTCAAGCCTCCGACTCTTGGTTTTGGCTCAGGTCATGATCTCATGGGTCTTGAGATCAAGCCATGCATAGGGCTCCACGCTCAGCAGGGCTCAGCAGGGCTTCTGCTTGAAGATTCTCTCCCTCTGCCCCTCCCCCCACTGAAGTGCTCTCTCCCACTCTCTCTCTCTCTCTCTCAAATAGATAAATAAATCTAAAAAAAAAAAAAAGAAAGAAATGCCCAGCTCTAGTAGTAATCAAGGGAATGATCATTAAAAAGACACAGAAATTACATATTATTCAGCTATCAAATGAACAAAATTTTCAGAGTGAGGCTAACTTGTGGAGGGGATGAATGATGTGGAGACCAGATGGGCCCACACGCTGCTGGCGGAGGGAGGATTGGCAAAGCCTTTCTGGAAGGCAATTGGTGTCATAGGTTAAAATCCTTAACAAACACTGCACATCATAATACTGGATATATGCAAAGATTTAACTGCCCAGGGATGTTGACAGCAGCTTCTTTAAAAAATAGGGGCATAAAAAGGAAATAATCTAAATATGTGCACAACCATTTAAAGAGATAAGAGAGATGCATTTTCATCAACCTGGAAAGATGCTCATGCTACAATATTAGGTGAGAAAAGCAGGTTAAATGGAAATAGTATGCATAATTTATTCCCTTTTATGTAAATAAAAATAATGTATGCATCACATGTTTAAAAAATAGATTGGGTTATGGAACAAAATATTAACAGTGGTTGCCTCAAGGCAAGGAAAGAAGAATAAGTATTATACATGACTATTTTTGCTTTTGGCTTTTTGACATTTTTTTCCATTTAATTTTTTTTATTGAAGTATAATTAACATACAGTTATGTTCGTTTCAGGTGTACAACATATTGATTCAACAATTCTATACATCACTCAATGCTCCCCACAATGGGTGATATTTTCTTTTCATTTCAATGTAAAAATATATGTAGTAGCTCTTTTGTTGCCTTTATTTTTCTTTACTTTCTTAGATTTTTAAAAAATTACAAGAGTGGGGGCACCTGGGTGGCTCAGTTGTTAAGCGTCTGCCTTCGGCTCAGGTCATGGTCCCAGGGTCCTGGGATCAAGCCCCGCATCAGTCTCCCTGCTCAGCGGGAAGCTTGCTTTTCCCTCTCCCACTCCCCCTGCTTGTGTTCCCTCTCTCTATGTCACTCTCTGTCAAATAAGTAAATAAAATCTTTAAAAAAAATTATAAGAGTAATACAGGCTTTTAAAAAGTTCAAACTAGACAGAAGTATATAGAGGATTTCCCTTTTACCACTCCATTCCCCAGAGAAGACCATAGAGGACTGGTTGGTATAGATTTTTCCACACATTTGCATGCACATATAAACATATACATGTATATTTGAATACAAATGGGATCACACTATATACACTGTGCTGTAACTTGTTTTTTTTCACTCAATAATATGCCATGGACTTTGTTCCCTGTCAACACATACAGATATACCCTTATACTCAAAACGAAAACATATCTGCCTTTCAACAGCTGCATATTGTTACCATGGACAGATACACTAAAATCTTTTTTTCCTGATAGCTCTACAATAAATATGTATTACTTGTATGATGGAAATATAGTAGAATGTTTTCTTGAAAAAAACAGAAAATATAAGAGGGAGAAAGGAGGGAATGTGGGAAAAGATCTCATTTGTTCACATTCCTATGGATTTGGGGCCTCTTCTCCTTGGGAGCTACCTTTGATTCTGGAGAGCTTTCAGGGCTTGATTAGGTCCACATGAAAAGAGCCACTTGTTCCATGATGAAAGAAAAGAGGTCCAGGGACTCTGGGCTTTCTGGTGGCCTTGTTCAGTTCAGGGCCCCAGGCTTAGAGAGGAGGCCTGCGTTAGAGCAGAGGTTTGAGCTGGGACTCCAGTTACGCTGATAGAAGAAAGCAACAATAAAACTAGAAACAAAACCCAACATAACAACAACAGAGCAGCAAAACAAACCACCTTTTAAATTTTTTTTAAAAGATGTTATTTATTTATTTGAGAGAGAGAGAGAGAGCACTAGCAGGGGAAGGGGAAGGGCAGAGGGAGAAGCAGGCTCCCCCAAGGGGCTCGATCCCAGGACCTTGGGATCATGACCTGAGCCGAAGGCAGATGCTTAACCGACTAAACCACCCAGGTGCCTCAAAACAAGCCACCTTTTAATCTCTGGTCTAGGAGACCCACACCCAAATGGCCTGCCTCTGGGTATGAGCACTGGAAGTTTGACTTGAGATGGCCCAGTTTGCCTTCCTTCTTTAACAGAGAGGAAGAGGAGGCCCAGAGAAGGGAAGGGCCAAGTCCAAGGCCAGCAGGGAGTAGGCGACAGAGGTGAGCTGAAGACTCAGCAAATCTGATCCTGATTCACTAATATCTTTCCTGTGCTTCTTTTTTTCCTTTTCTTTTTCCATTTACCAAGACTATTTCAAGAATAAAACTTACTTTTCCATCATAAAACGTATACACACTACTCACATAAAATGTGGACAGCAAACAAAAGCAGAAGTAAGAAAAAGACACAATTCCACCACCTTTCTGTGGCAGAATGTTCGTAAGTTTCCCTTCTTACTTCCTATGGATGTGTATATGTATTTTTCTTCTGTCCTCTTGCCTGGCTGGATTTGGTACAGGCAGGAGCATACTGCTGTGTGGCTCACTATCTTGCTAGTGTTTGTTTTGGGTTCCAGGACAGCAGGCACACTTTGTTACCAAGAGGTTT
Organism: Leptonychotes weddellii; assembly: GCF_054177405.1. Taxonomy (NCBI): domain Eukaryota; kingdom Metazoa; phylum Chordata; class Mammalia; order Carnivora; family Phocidae; genus Leptonychotes; species Leptonychotes weddellii. Next base: position 2,988,871 of record NC_138385.1, on the reverse strand, counting down.
GTGTTTCCGCTTTGGCCCTGAGTGTGACATTGAAGCATTGGACATTTCAGTCTTATCGTTCAAGTCCTGCTTAATGTCTGGACTTGGTTCTACCACCACAAGCTCCCCAGAGCAGGGAAACACTCATTTGGAGGACTTATAACCACATCTGGAGAGCTTTGCTTCAGGATCTTCAGTGAAGAGAGACCTACCCACCACTGTGGGTGTCCCTCTGGGATCTCATAAAGCTGCACTTTAGGAGTGGAGGCAGATGCCCTTGGGGTAGCTTATCTTTACTGGGGGAGACCAAGGGTGGGCATGGCAAGGCCAATTCAAGGGAGCTCTGCATTAGGTGAGGTGGGGGAGGGCATGCCAGCATATGAATCCAGGCATGGCATCAGGGGAGCCCAAAGTGTGCATGGGGAACAGTATGTGGGCCAGTCTAGCTGAAGATCAGGAAGCAAGTAGGAATAAAGCTGGACTAATCCCCAGGGGCCAGCCTGTAGAAGGTCTTGAATGAGAGGCCTAGATAAGGAAATTGAGGCCTGCGGTGGGAGTGGGTGGCATGGCGATAAAAGGACTTGTACAAAGTTGTACACCTGACTCCCATGGTAGTGAATTTCCACCACCCATTAGATCTCCAGACCCCTTCTCCACCATGCCAAGCCATGTGGAGATGTTTCAGGAGTGAAAAGGATGAGCAAAAGGCGAGGCAGTCCAGGGTGTTGTGGACAGCAAGAGCTTTGGACTCAGGCCAGACCTGGATTCCTGTCCACACTCAGCCCTACCCCACTATGTGACCTCAAGCAAGTGACTTGACCTCTTGGAGCCTCAGTTTCCTTGGTGTGCAGAGCAGACCTGCCTGGCAGGTCTATGGAGAAGATTAAATGAGCTAGTGAAGGCAAAGCACTCAGCCAATGTTGGAATTTTTTAAAATTAACATATAATGTCTTATTTGTTTCAGGGGTACAGGTCTGTGATTCATCAGTCTTACACAATTCACAGCGCTCACCATAGCACATACCCTCCCCAATGTCCATCACCCAGCCACCCCATCGCTCCCACCCCCTTCCACTCCAGCAATCCTCAGTTTGTTTCCTGAGTTTAAGAGTCTCTTATGGTTTGTCTCCCTCTCTGGTTTTGTCTTGTTTCATTTTTCCCCTCCCTTCCCCTATGATCCTCTGTCTTGTTTCTCAAATTCCTCATATGAGTGAGATCATATGATACTTCTTTCTCTGATTGACTTATTTCGCTTAGCATAATACCCTCTAGTTCCATCCATGTCATTGCAAATGGCAAGATTTCATTTTTTTGATGGCTGCATAATATTCCATTGTGTAGATAGATAGATAGATAGATAGATAGATGATAGATAGATACCACATCTTCTTTATCCATTCATCTGTTGATGGAAATCTAGGCTCTTTCTATAATTTGGCTATTGTGGACATTGCTGCTATAAACATTGGGGTGCATGTGCCCCTTCAGATCACTGTATTTGTATCTTTGGGGTAAATACCCAGTAGTGCAATTGCTGGGTTGTAGGGTAGCTCTATTTTCAACTTTCTGAGGAACCTCCATACTGTTTTCCAGAGTGGCTGCACCAGCTTGCATTCCCACCAACAGTGTAGGAGGGTTCCCCTTTCTCCAAGTCCTCACCAACATCTGTCATTTCCTGACTTGTTAGTTTTAGCCATTCGGACCGGTGTGGGGTGGTGTCTCATTGAGGTTTTGAGCCAATGTTGGAATTTAATGAGCATCTTTGTAGTGCTTGTTGGTCTTTTTACTATCATCTTATTAATTTTAATTAGGGTGAACATATGTCCTGGTTGCTAGGGACAGGCTCATTTATGCTGTTGTCCCAGTAATTATTAACAGCTCTCCCTTCTGTTCTAAAAAGTATATGAGTTTGGGAGATAAATGGTATGTTCACTGTAATTACAATAAGAGGGCTGGGTCTTGAACCCTTTTTTGTACTCATCACTGTTGTCCTCTGTCTGCCCAGTCAGAGGACCAAGACCACATGTACCCACAATGAGTCCTGGATTGAGCATGAGTAAGGACACCCTGAGCTCTGCCGCTAACTTGCAGCGCATCCAGGGGCAGGTGTCTTTCTGTGCCAGGCCTCAGTCTTCCTGTTTGTAAGCAGCAGGAGTGGATTAAATGGTCTCCACAGGCCCTTCCAGCTTGAAATTTCTATCCTTTATCATTCCTCCATACCTAGGAAAATGGCTATTGCCCGCATACCTGCCACAAGCATTTACTGGACACCTCCCGTAGGCAGGCTCTGCGGGACATAGATGTGTCCACCATCTGCAAATCTCGATGGATGTCAAGGTAAGGCTTCCCTGTGGCAGCTCTTCTGGCTGATCTCCTGGAGTCAGATGTTCTACCACTGATGGCTTCCCTACCCTGACCCTCAGGCTTTCTTATAAGGTTGTCGATACTGCCCAAACAAGGATAGCCAGGCTCCCCAGTGGACAGGGCAAGCACTCACCTCTCATCAATTAGGGTTACTCAGATTCAATGGGAGTCAAATGGCTGTAAAACACCCAGAACAGCCCCTGCTCAAAGTAAGAGCTCTAAGTGCTTATGAAATAAAATATCTATATGCCTGAGGTTTGAGATACCAAGTCCCGTAAAAAATAAGCAGCATTCTATTTGTTTGCTTTCTGCCAAGCCAGAATCCCACACAATCATTTAATTTAAAACACTAGGCAGCTTGCTAAAACAGTTGCAGATGCCACGTAGAAGCCGAAGGTGGTGGCTTGGGGACAGGCTCTGGGCTTGTGACAGCCCCACCCAGAAAATGAATAGTCCAGAAGCAGTTCTGTCTCCCATGTGCCATTGCCACTGTTGTGGAGAGGTGCCCACATAGGTCAGGGCTGTGAAGATTGTTGGAAATTCCCACCCAAAGAATCTTTGCCATGTCATATGTCATTCGGGTGATCCCTGGAAGTGGGCCACCTTCCTGTTTTTTAAAGCCACTTTACTTACATGATGCCAGACATAATTCCCCATAGAAGTAAGCTCCCCTTTAGGAAAAGGAAGCCCAGAAAGAAAGTGTACACTGTTGGACCCGGAATTTCACTAAAGAAAAATGTCTTCAAAGGAAGCTGCCCATACTAATTTTTTTTAAAGATTTTATTTATTTATGAGAGAGAGAGAGAGAGAGAGAATGAGTGGGAGGGGCAGAAAGAGAGAGAGAGAATCCTTAAGCAGACTGCTGAATGCAGAGCCCTATGCGGGGCTGGATTTCAGAGCCCTGAGATCAGGACCCTGAGTTCATGACCTGAGCTGAAATCAAGAGTCTGATGCTTAACCAACTGAGCCACCCAGGCGCCCCATAGTAATTTTTAAAAAGGAGATGACGGTTAAACTGTAGAACATAAAAGACAAAACAAAACTACTGGCCCAAAGACAACTCAATCAAATTAGAGAAAGTGCATAGAGCGCCACACTCTGGTTGAGGAGCTGCAATGCCTAGCTTCTGCCAGCTTCTGTCTTCTTGACTTCCCCCACAGCACCTGAGTTCATGCCTACGGCAGCCGAGGCAGAGAGCAGTATAGCCCTGTGCAAAGAGCATCAGCTTTACCCGTGGGCCCGCCCACAGGGCAAGGATTAGTGTCTCCATTGCAGATGTGGAGTAGACCCTCCACCTCTTTTACTGGATGGGTTCCTGGTAGAAGAGAAGGTAGGGCAGAAATTGTAGACCCCTACCCTAATTTCATGGACGGAGAGATTTAGGGTAGAAATAAAGGCTAAATGCAACAAAGCTGTGGTTCTGAAAAAAAAAAACCCACCTTTTTCAATTAAAGAAAGAAAGCGAACCAACTGGAGATAATTGCAAATCCATGTGACTAGGTATCACAATGATTCAGACCCAGATAAGCACTCTAGGAGAGATGATACAGAAAAGAACACCCTTTGAGAACAAAATTGAGGCAGTTTTTATGCGAAAATATTCACTGGGCCTTTCATAGACTAATCACCCCTCCTTTACAAAATTATTTCCCTTCCATTATTTCATCTGATCCTCACAGCAGCCCTGTGAGGGATGAAGGGCAGGATGATTATCCTCATTTGGGAGACGAGCAGATTGCAGCTGTTACAAGCAAAGCAACATCAAATGTATGGTGGAGTTGGACCTGGAACTGGGGACTTGGATCTCCAGACCACTGGGTTTTCTATCACACCCAGGAGTCTGCCTATGAGCCACCAGAGTTCAGATGTGTGATGAGAAACCCATGCTTGGCTTCCAATAGGAAGCCCTGGGATCAAGGCATTGGGAACTGGCCATGGGTGGTGGGGAGGAAGAGGATACTTGACCCCAGTGCAAGCCGACCCCACCCATTGCCCCCCTACCCAAGACAGACTTTACCATGAGCAAGAGTGCATATCATTTTCATATCTACTCTAGGGGTAGGTGGGCTCTATCATTCTGCTCATGTCACAGATGAGAATGCAAAGGCACAGAGAAGTTAAGTATCTTGCCCAAGATCACACAGCTAGCAAGTCTGAGGCAATTTGAAACCAGGTGGTCTGATTCCAGAATGTCCTCTCTCAAACTCATTGTTCTATTGCCTGCTGGCTAGACCTTTTTTGTTTGAATCCATAAAGAAGCTGTTTCTGTTTTATATAAATATTTCTACATTAGTTTCAGGTGTACAGCATAGAGATTCAACAAGTTTATACGTTATGCTGTGCTCACCACAAGCGTAGCTACCATCTGTCCCTAGACATCGCTATTACAATATCATTGACTATATTTCTTATGCTGTGCCTTTTATTCCCATGACTTACTCATCCCATAACTGGAAGTCTGTATCTTCCACTTTCCTTCTCCCATTTTGCCCATCCCCCACCCCCTCCCTTCTGGCAACCAGCAGTTTGTGCTCTGTATTTATAGGTCTGAATCTGCTGCTTGTTTATTCATTTGTGGGGGTTTTTTTTTTTTTTTGGATTCCACTTATGAGTGAAATCATATGGTGGTTGTCTTTCTCAGTCTGACTTACTTCACTTAGCATAATACCCTCTCTAGGTCTGCCCATGTTGTTGTAAATGGCATGATCTCCTCCTTAACTGTTTTCAATCCTCTCATTTGAGATGGGCCATTATTCCCACCCACCCACCAATCATTGGGAAATTGCTCCCTGAATTGGCCTAACAAGCCTGGGCAGCTGCCACAGTCCAGTCATCTGTTCTTCCCAAGACATGTCTTCCCTCATGTCCTAGGAAGGGTTTTTTTGTTCATGGACACTTGAGGATAGATTGTTCCACGAACGGATCTTATCTACTTTTTTTCCCCAGCACGCTTTGCAAAGCAGGCCAAGAGCAAGACACAGATGTCTGATTCCCTAATAAATAAGACAATTGGGTCACTATTTCGTTTTTCTTCCTTCTTGTGGCCCTGAAGAGAAGCCTGCCCCTGGCCACCTTCTGTGGGGGTTCCCACACCCAGGTGGATGATGATGCTCCACCCAGTCTTCTCTTCCCTGGTTGTTCAGTAGTCCCAGCCAAGGCCTCCCAGGGGCTTATTGAAAAAGCACAGTACTTCTCTTGATGTGGGGATGTGCAAAGTGACCCAGGCGGTTCACAGGCAACTTGCTTAAACTTGGTGAGGTTCAGAAGGGCTCAGAACCTGGTGACAAACCAGTCCCCATCCTGCTCCCAGACAGCAGCTACAGGACCAGGGCCACAGGACCAGGAAGACAGGTCAGGGAGGGAAGAGGCTTCATAAATGATTTTTTTCTGCTTGTCAGAGTAATGTATACATTCCAGACAAGTTGTAAAACCACGAGAAAGGGTAAAATATGAAATAAAAATTAGCCCTAAGCCTTCCAACCAGTATAAACCATTGCAAAATTTTGGTATGTATTTATGTAAATATACTGGAATTTTTAGAAAATTGGGACCACACTATCCAGTTTGGATCTTGATTTTTTTAACTTAATATGTATTGGGAATTTTCCGACATTATTCAACAGTCTTCAAAAACATGGATTGAAACAACTCCATTATATGAAGGTGCCAAATTAATACAATTATTCCCATATTGGACATTTGAGTTTCAATTTTTCACCACTATAATATCACTCTGTGAGTGTCCTTGAACACAGTAATAGAAGATATGTAATTATCATTTAATGCTAGGCACTTTGGTAAAAACCACATGGATCCAAGGCCACCATATAGGGGTAGTGAACATAAGTACCAGTCAGGGGGCAAAGTAGGTGCTTAAATCAAAGCTTACTCTCCACTCTGAAGGCAAAGTACCTGGAGGAAGGGGCACCTTTTTCTTTTGCACAAAGGTCCTGTTCACTTGCCAAGTCCTGGACATCTGCCTGGAAAAAGGCACAGTTTATCCACAGAGTGGGGACACCTTTTCCCAGTTTCCTCAAAGAATCATACAGGTTAGCATCCCTAAGGGGATTTTCTCATTAATGTTCGTAACAACTCTATGAGGAAAGCACTATTACCCCCATTTTGCAGGTGAGGAAAGTGAAGCACGCTAGTCTGATGACTTCCTTAGAACAAATGTCTAGAAGTAGAAGAGTTGATGTACAGAAATGTTTCCCTTCCCTTGTCACCCCATGAAGAAACAATCTTTGAAATACTGCCCAGACTGATGGGTGGAACATATCTCATTGTTTTAATCTCTTTCTTTGTTAGTGAGGTGAACTTTTAAAAATATTTACTATTCATTTGCATAACTTCTTGTGTGATTATTCCATTCAAGTCTTTTACCCATTTTCCTCCTGGGAGACCAGTATTTTTCTTGTTGCCTAGCGTTAATGTTTTATGTTAAGGCTATTATTCCATGGTCTATAATGTTTGCTGCAAGTCTTTACTGCCAACTTTATCTCTCAGGTAAGGTTCATTCCTGGATATTTTATATATTTTATATTGCATTTGTGAATGGGAGCCTTTTTTCTATTATGTGTTCAACTGAATATTGCCAGCTTTGGCTTTTTGCATGTTTTGTCTGTGCCCAGTTACTTTACTGAACTCTTTCATTGGTACCAGTATTTTCCAGTGGGCTCTTCAGAGTTTCCTAGCATCAAAAATGTAAAGTAAGTAGGGATAAATTTAACAGGGGATATGCAGGGGTATTAAAGAAGGCCTAAATAAATTAAGAAATATACTGTGTTCATGGTTTGGAAGTCTCAACCATGTAAAGATGTCCATTCAGTTCCAAATTAATCTGCAGATTCAATGCAGTTCTTTTTTTTTTCTTTTTTAAGTTGGGCTCAGAGCCCAACATGGGGCTTGAACTCATGACCCTGAGATCAAAACCTGAGCTGAAATCAAGAGTCGGACGCTTAACTGACTGAGCCACCAAGGTGCCCCTCAATGAATTTCTAACAAAAATCACAACACATTTTTTTCGTGGTACTTGACAAATGGATTTAAAACTTTATATGAGAAAACAAATGCTAAGAAAAACTGAAGCATTTCCAAAGAAGGAGAACAAGGTGAGGGACCTGACCCTACCAGGTATCGTAGCTATCTTTACAGATCATTGAAAGGGAAGGAGTGGACTATTTGCAAAATGGTAAAGAAACAACTGATCATGTATATTGAAAACATGAAATTGGATCCTACCTCTTACCATACACAAAAATAAATTCCATGTGACTTAAACGTAGGTCTCCAGGTCTACACTACATGAAGTAAATGCATTTCATCCTATTCCTCCCACTAATTATAATTGAAAACCCAGGACAAAATACATAATTATCAGAAGACTGACAGGAAGAGAAGGACTGACTAGGGACCTCAGGACTGAGTGGGTGGCCTAGCAGTAAATCCTCTGTATGTTGTTGTTTTTGTTTGTTTGTTGCCTCATAACCTAGATGCTAGAACGGTCAACCTAGAAACACTAATGGGCATGACTCCTCCCCCAGCAGGTGTTGCAGACACTGTGAGGGGGACCCCTATTGGCCATCCTGACCTATCTGAGTAAAGAGGTGCCCCTTTTCCTCCCCACCAGGCCCCACTTTATTCAAAAATTAACTCAAAATGAACCATAAGTTTAAATGTAAAGCATAAAACTCTACAACGTTTAGAAGAAAACAGAGGAGAAAATCGTTTTGCCTTAGGATTTCTAGACATGACATCAAAAGAATAACCATTAAATGTTCTGTGAAAGACACTGATAAGAAAATAAAGACAAGCCACAGACTAGCAGAAAATATTTGCACATCAATACCAATCTGACAAAGGACTTGTATGCAGAATATATAAAGAATTCTCTAAACTCAGCAGTAAGAAAGCAAAGAATTCAGTTGGGTAAGGTACTCAAAGTGACACTTGACTAAAGAGGAAATACAGATGGCAAATAAGCACATGAAAAGATGCTTACTATCATCAGTCATTAGGAGAACACAAGGCAAAACCACAGTGAAACGTCAGTACACACTCACTAGAATGGCTAAAATAAAAATAACAAATAATAAATCAATCAAATATTGTGAGAATACTCCTACACTGCTGGTGGGAATGTAAAATGGTATGGCCACTTTGCAAAACATTTTGGCAGTTTCTTATAAAGTTTAACATATACTTACCTTATGACCCAGTAATCCCACTTTTGTACATTTATTCCAGAGAAATGAAACCTTATGTTCACACATAAACTTGCACATGAACGTTCATAGCAGCTTTGTTTGTAACAAGCAAAAGCTGGAAACAACCCAAATGTCACTCAGTGGGTGAATAGATAAAGAAAATGTGGTATAGCCATACCACAGAATACTACTCAGCAATAAAAATGAACAAGCTGTTGATACACAATACCTACTTGGGTGGATCTCAAAGGCATTATGCTGAGTAAAAAAAAAAAAAAAAAACAGTTTTAAAAGGTTACATACTGTTTGATTGAATTTATCTCACATTCTCAAAATGACAGAGCTATAGCAATGAAGATCAAAGGTTGGTTGCAGTGGTAGAGGTGAGGGGAAGGTGGCTCAAGAGAGTATACTGATTGTGATGGTGGTTACACAAATGTAAACATGGGGTAAAAGTTTCATAGAACTTGGGCGTCTGGGTGGCTCAGTCTGTTAAGCGTCTACCTTTGGCCCAGGTCATGATCCCGGAGTCCCAGGATCGAGTCCTGCATTGGGATCCCTGCTCGGTAGGGAGTCTGGTTCTGCCTCTGCCCCTCACCCCGCTGATGCTCTCTCTTTCTCTCTCAAATAAATAAATAAAATTTTTAAAAAATTTCGTAGAACTGTACCCTCAAATTTAAAAAGCTTGCACATAAAAAGTGGTGAAATCTAAATAAGATCTGTAGTTTAGCTAATAGTATCGCACTGTGATACTATGTATGACACGCACAATGTCAATTTGCTTGTTTTGACAACTGTACTATTATCATTTGCGGAAGCTGAATGAAGAGTACAGGAACTCTCTGCACAATTTGTTTCAATTGTTACGAATCTAAAATTACTTCAAAATAAAAATTTTAAAAATCACTAAATTGAAAGACAAAGCTATAGATTTTTAGAAGGTAATACAAGACCAGATCTTTAAAACCTTGGAGTAGGGAAAGAATTCTTAAATAAGATACAAAAAAGCGCAAACCATAAGGGAATTGACTGATAATTTAAAATATGTGACAAAAAACCCCATATGTTGTCTCCTGGGACAGCATATGGTATGCTGCCTTCTTAATAAAGTTAATAAAACAACAAAACTGAAGAGTATGTTATTTAGACAAACATAGATAGGTAACACAAATTTTAAAAGGCAGTTAAATGAGATAAACCAAATTTTGTATAGGGATTGACAATGAACAATATAGCAAAATGGTTAAGGAACAGATTGCCTAGGATCAAGTTCTGGCTTTGTCATCAAATGCTGGCATGACCTTGCCAAGTAACTTAACATTATGCTTCAGTGGCCTCATGTGTAAAATGTAGCTAATTCACAGGGTAATGGTCAGGTTTGAAAGAGTGAGTACATATAAAGTGCATAAAACAAACCCTGGCACATAGTGTTAGCTATTATTTTGAGGAAATGAATGGCAGAGGGATGGAATAGGTGATGAGGCCGTAGGAGAATGTAAATTATCACTCATTTTCTGGTTTGGGATTGGCAGTGGGTTCATAAGTATTCACTATATTGTTAAAATAAAAAAAATAAAATGCAAGATATTCCAGCATAGACCAGTGAGGATGGTAAAAAAATCAAGAGAGTAAAAAGAGAAGCCACACATTGGAGAAGGCATAGGTTCAAGTCTGGAATACATAAAGAAAGATGGTCAATAAACTAACAAGGAAAAGATAAGTAACCCAACAACAATAACAACAACAAATGGGAAAATGACATTACTAGGCATTTCAAGGGGGAGGAAGCCAAATAGTCCATACACATATGAAAATATGCTCAAACTCAATAAACACAAATTACAATCACAGCAACAGACCCACACTTTATTGGTTCCCTAGGGCTGCCATAACAAAATACCACAGACTTGGTGGCTTCAACAACAGAAATTTGTTGTTTCACAGTCCTGGAGGCTGGAAGTCTAAGATCAAGGTTCTGGCAAGGTCAGTTTCTCCTGAGCCCTCTCTCCTTGGCTTGCAGATGACCACTTTCTCACTGTGTCCTCCCTGGTTACCCCTAAAAGTTGTCTGTGTCCTATTCTCCTTACTTATAAAGTCACCAGTCATATTGGATTATGGTCTACCTTAATGACCTCATTTTACCTTAATTACCTCTTTAAAGACCCGATCTCCAAATAGTCACATTACGAGTACTGGGGATTAGGATATCAACATAGGAATGGGGTGGGGGGAACACAATTCAGTCCATAACATACACCCATCAGAATGGCAATGTTTTTCTTCAAGAAAAGCTCGTGCACATGTGCACCTGGAGACACACACATACAGAAATATTCATAACCACATGTTGGTTATAATAAATATACACCACTAGTAGGAAGCATTAATAAATTATAGTAGATACAATAAATGCAGTTAGATACAACAAAATAGATGACTCTCAGGAGCATCTCTTTTGGCAAAAAAAGCAAAGTCACAATAAAACACACAGTACAGTACAAAGTTTAAAAATAAATATAACTAGGGGCACCTGGGTGGCTCAGTCATTAGGCGTCTGCCTTCCGCTCAGGTCATGATCCCCGGGTCCTGGGATCGAGCCCCGCATCGGGCTCCCTGCTCCGCGGGAAGCCTGCTTCTCCCTCTCCCGCTCCCCCTGCTTGTGTTCCTGCTCTCGCTATCTCTCTGTCAAATAAATAAATAAAATCTTAAAAAAAAATAAATATAACTAAGCAATATGTTGTTTTAAAATAAGTATAGGTGTTTATTTAAATAAAATCAAGGGAATAATAAACAAAAACCAAAAAATAAAATACTGGTTAGTCCTGAGAGGGAAAGGAAAGAGATATACATTTTAAAAATAAACTGAGTGGCAGTTATGTGGCTGTTCACTGAATTACTATTCTTTTTATCTATACATACATTATAAATATTTTCTATTTACTCATTATTTTATTTTTAAAATATCTGTAAAAACTAGTCATTTGAAGAACAGGAAAAAAAGAGCTGGAATTGAACCCGTAATCAAAATTCTTTATAAGAAGCAATGAAAAGATTCTACATACTCTTGCAACCAATATTCTTGCTAGGCAGGCTCTAGAATGCCTCCTAAATACCCTCACCTCCTTGTATTTGTGGCCTTGTGTAATCCTCTCTTCCTGAGTGTGGGCCAGACTTAGTGACTCATTTCTAGTAAATAGAGTATGGCACGAGTGATGGGATACCACTTTCAAGAGTAGGCATAAAAGGCCTGTGGCTTCTGTCTTGCCGGCTGTCTCCTGGTCTCTCAGTCCCTTGTTTCTTTGAAGGAAATCATCTGCTATGTTGTTAGCTGCCCCACAGGAAGGCTCATGTGGCAAGGAACTGAGGATAGCCTCTGGTCAATGGCCGGCCAGTGAGGAGCTGAGGCCCTCTGTCCAATGGCCTGGAAGGAATGAAATCCTGCCTACAATCTTGTAAGTGAGCTGGGAAGCAGATCTTCCCCCCAGTCAAGCCTTGAGATGACTGTAGCTCTAGCCAACACTGTAGCCCTGTGAGAGACCCTGAGCCAGAGGACCTAGTCAAGCCACACCTAGATTCCAGACCTACACAAGCTATGAGAGAATAAATGCCTTCAGCTCAGGTCATGATCCCAGGGTCCTGGAATCGAGCCCCTGGTCTGTCAGGCTCTGTGCTCAGTGGGGAGCCTGCTTCTTCCTCTCCCTCTGCCCCTCCCCCTGCTTGTGTGTGTTCTCTCTCTCTCTCTCTGTCTCCAATCAATCAATCAATCAAATCTTTAAAATAAATAAAAAATAAATAAAATTTTGTTGCTTTAAACCACTGAGTTTGGGGGTAATTTTTATGGAGCAATACACACAAATATAAAGTCTGCTTGCAGGATTTATCTAAAGAAATCAAACATCTCTACAAAGATGTATATACATATATATTAATCATATTTATGATGGTGAAAACACAAATGTAACCTAAAAGTTTAGCAACAACAGAATGGTTAAATTATGTTACTTTATATAATGGGATATCAGTCAACCATTAACAATGACAATATACCACAGACATTAACAGGATAATAAGGGACTACAAACCACACAGTGTGCCCATAAATTTCACAACTTCAATGAAACAGAAGTTGAAAAGACACAAGCTGGAAGCCCTACATCTACTAAATGAATTGAAGGGATTTGAGTTCAAAGCTTTCCACAAATTAAAGCCACATGAATTCACTTTCATCTTCTACCAAACATTTAAGGAATATGTGATACCAATTCTACAAAAACTATTCCAGAAAAGAGAAGACAAGGGGATACTTCTTAAATTATTATACGATGCCAGCATTTCTCTGACACCAAATCCAGACAACACAGTGTAAGGAAAAAACTAAAGTAAACTAAAAGCCAATATGCCTCATGAACAGAATGTGAAAATCTTCAACAAACATTAGCAAATGGATCAAATAATATATAAAAAAAAGCAAGTGATGTTTACTCTGACAATGCAAAGTTGGTTCAACATTCAAAAAGAAATCAATGTAACCCATCATATTAACAGTCTAAAGAAGCAAAATCACGTGATAACATATCCATTTGTAATAAAACTCTCAGCGAACTAGGAATAAAAGGGAACTTTCTCTTCTTGAAAAAGGACATCTACAACAACAGCAAAACCCAAACAGTACATTCCTAACATCATAATTAACAGTGAAAGACCAAATGCTTCCCCAATAAGACTGGGAGCACAAGGATGTGCATTCTCATCACTCCTACTCAACATCATACCCAAGGCCTTGGTTGGTGCAGTAAGGCAAGGACAAGATATAGGAGGCTTCAGATTGTAATAGAGAAAATAAGGCTGTTTATATTCACAGGCAACATGATTGTGTATGTAGACAATCCCAAGAAATCTACAGAAAAACTACAGGAACTGGATATAAGGCCAATATAAAAAAGTCAACTGTATTTCTATATAGTAGCAAAAAATAGTAAAAGTATGATTT
>NC_138385.1:2948414-2975232 GCF_054177405.1 Leptonychotes weddellii | reverse complement strand
AAGGATAGTCTTTTTACCAAATGGTGCTGGAAAATTGACCATTCACGTGCAAAGTAATGAATTTGGACCTGTGTCTTGCACCACTTACAAAAACGAACTCAAAATTGTTCAAAGGCTTAAATGTAAAATCTAAAACTATAAAATTTCTGGAAGTAAATATAGGAGAAAATCTTTGTGACCTTGGCTTATGCAAAGATTATTTCGAGAGGATAAACAAAGTACAAGCCATAATAGAAAAATATTTGATAACATTTATAAATTGGACTTCATCAAAATAAAAATTATAAAATTGTGTTCTTCAAGAGATCTGTTAAGAAAATGTAAAGATGAGCCACAGGCAGGGAAATATATTTGCAAAGCACATATCTGATCAAGGACAGTAAATCAAAATCTGAAGAACTCTCTAAGCTTGTATGGTAGGCTGAACACTGTCCCCCAAAGTTATTCAGGTCCTAACCCCTGGAGCCTATGAATGTTACCTTATATGACAAAAAGGGACTTTGCTAATGTGATGAAGTTAAGGATCTTGAGATGGAGAGATTATCCAGGACTCTCTGGATGGACCCTAAATGCCATCACAAGTGTCATGATAAGAAGGAGGCAGGAGGGGCACCTGGGTGGCTCAGTTGGTTAAGCGACTGCCTTCAGCTCAGGTCATGATCCCAGAGTCCTGGGATCGAGTCCCGCATCGGGCTCCCTGCTCTGCGGGGAGCCTGCTTCTCCCTCTCCCACTCCCCCTGCTTGTGTTCCCTCTCTTGCTGTGTCTCTCTCTGTCAAATAAATAAATAAAATCTTTAAAAAAAAAAAAAAGAAGGAGGCAGGAGGAGATTTGACAGCAGAAAAGAAGGCAATGGGACCACAGAGGCACAGATTGGAGCAACATGGCCACAAGTCATAGAATATCAATAGCCACCAAAAGCTGAAAGAGGCAAGAACAGATTCTCCCCTGGAGTCTCCAGAAGGAACCAATTCTGCTGGTACTTTGACTGACACACATTAAGACTCGGTTTGCACTTCTGGCTTCCAGAACTGTAAGAGAATTTATTTCGGTTGTTTTGAGCTGCTAAGTGTGTGGTAATTTGTTACAGCAGCCCTACGAAATTAATGTAGCTCCGCAGTAAGCAAACAGTCTCATTATAACATGCGCAAAGATTTGAACTGACACTTCACCAAAGAGGAAATAAGAATGGCAAATAAGCACGTGAAAGATGCTCAACATCATTAGTCATTAGAGAAAAAGTGAATTAAAACAACAGACAAACTGGTGATTGCCAGAGGGGAAGTGGGTGGTGGGAATGGGTAAAATAGGGGAAGGGGATTAAGAGTGGACTTATCATGATAAGCACTGAGTAATGCATAGAAATGTTGAATCATTATATTGTATCATGTGAAACTAACATAACACTGTATGTTAATTTTACTTCGATAAAAAAACAATAAAATAAATTTAAAACAATTTTTAAAAAACCAACAATGAGATACCACTACACTCCTATTAGAGGAGCTAAAAATTTAAAAAGAAATAACCATGTAGAGCAACTAGACCTCTCATACTTTGCTGGTGGAAACGCAAAATGGTATACAGACACTTTGGACAAAAGTTTGGCAGTTTCCTATAAAGTTAAACACACTTTTACCATACAACCTAGCAATCCCACTGCTAAGTATATACCCAAGAGAAATAAAGACATCCCCATTAGGAAAAGAATCTGTGCATGAATGCTTATAATAGCTTTATTTGTGACCACTAAAAGCTGGGAGCAACCCAAGTGTCCCTCCACTCGTGAAGGAATAGACAAATTGCAGTACATCCATACGATGGAGTGCTATTCAGCAATAAAAATAATAAATTACTGATATATAGCAATGTGGATGAACCTCAAAAAGCATTATTCTAAGTGAACTAGGCTAGACACAAAAGTCTCCATACTATATGATTCCATTTATATGACATTCTGAAAAAATTAAAACTATTGAGACAGAAATCAGACCACTGCTTGCCAGGGATCTGATCTGCAGGTGGGAGAAGGCAATTTGACTACAAAGGCGGAGGGAAGGACTATTTGGGATAATAGGGAAATTCACTTTCTTGATGGTGAGTATTACACAACTGTGTAAGTTCGTAAAAATTCATAGAACTGTCTACCTAAAAAGGATCAATTTTACTGTAAGTAAATTATACCTCAATAAACAAAAAGATACTTCAAATTGGTACAAACATTAAGCTGAAAAAAATGACAATGTAGATCAATGTTTATGGACATTGGAAATGGTCCTTGCATCTGGTTAGTGAAAAAAAAGTTTGCAGAGCAACAATTAAAGAAAAAGAGTGTGTATGTACATGTGTACATATGTTAATATATCTGGAAGAAAATACATAAAACAATAGTGGTCATCCGTGGGTGTGAGGATCTCTCATTCCTTCCTTCCTTCCTTCCTTGATGTATACTTTGAAAAATACATGTTCTCTCTTTTGACCTAAATGTCTGTATTAGTGAATTGATAGCACTATAGTAGCATATATAGTAGCATATATTTGTACTTGCTGTTCCGTCCTTGTTCGTTTGCCTGGGACATGGCTTGGCCCATAGCTTCATTCAGATTGGGCTTAAATGTCACCACCTCAGAAGCCTTCTCTGCCCACCACAACTGGAAAGGCCCCCATCATTCTTGGTCCCCTTACTCTGCTTTATTTCTTCTTAATGGCAGTGTTCTCTCTGCTGACATTGTCTTATGTATGTATTATGTTTATTGCTTGCTTATCCCACTAGAATATGAGCTCTGTGAGGAAAGAACTTTGGTCTGTTTTCTTTACTGCTGTTTCCCAAGCACCGAGAACAATGCATGGCACTTGGTAGGTACTCAAGAAGTATTTATTGAATAAATGGTTGAATACATCCTACAGTTTGATGCTTCTAGAATTTGTTACCTCCTCAAAAACATTCATGACCTTGAGAAATGTATAATCCAGCTACAGGGACACAACCCAAAAGTGAAACAGCTACCCCCTGAGCCTCTGCAAGCAGCAATGGGACAGAATGAGGGGGAGTTGTGGAGTCAGGAAGTGAAGAGGGGGCTTGGGGTTGGCAAAGTGGCTTTTGAGGATGGCCTTTGTGTGACTGGGGTTGCGGGGGTGCAGATTGAGTGGCTTCTCACAAGAAACCTTGCCCTCAGAAGACACCGTGACTTCATAACTCTTTCTGGAGTCATTGCCCCCAAGAAAACAAGAAAGGACTCTCTCTGAATCACCCACAGGAAAACCTTCTGTACTTCATGCATCATTAAAAATTCAGGGCACTCCCAGTCTGTTCCACCAGGCTTCCCAGGTAAGAGGAAGCCGAGCTTAGGAAAAAAGTGATCCGGTCCCAGGGAGCAGCAAGGCTGAGCCAAGCTTCGCACGGCAGGCCCTCATTAGCTAAGCTCACTGAAGGGCTTTGGCTCCCTCGGCTGCCTCTGTGCAAACTGCGAGGGTCTAGTGTGCTCCACAGAGGCCCAGCAGCCGCCAAACTTGGCCACAAGTGTTTACCTTGCTGTGCTGGCCAAAGCCCCGGTTCCTTGCAGACTTCTGCACCTCCTCGAACTCAACAGCAAACAGCTTCTCACCTTCAAGGCACCTGGTCTCTGAGAATTCTCTCGAAAGATCTTTTCCTGTTGCCAAAAGACATTCCTGAACACAAGCAACCTTGGGTGCCTTAGTGAGAGTTGGAAAGACTGTGAGATGGCCCACCCCAAGCTGTGGGTTCAAGTTGATGCAGTTGACAAACATGTCTCTCTGTGAGGCCCCCAGTGACCACAGCACCTAAAATCGCAAACCCCCACCTGCCTACTCCCAGCTTCCTTGACCTGCTTTCTGTTTCCACACATCATTTATTACCTCCTAACGTGACTGATTGCCTTTGTTATTGCTGTCCATTGTCGATCTCCCTCCATTAGGATTTAAGCTCAATAGGGGCAAAGATTTCTGTCAGTTTTGTTCACTGATGTACATATTTATGGTGCCTAAAACAATTGCCAAGGTTTACATAGAGTTTGCTCTGTGCAGAGCACTGTTTAAAGCACTTGGTGTCAAATCACTTAATTTTCACAAGAACCTATAAGGAAGGTACTATTATGATCCTATTTCACAGATAAAGAAACTGAGGCACAGAGAAGTTAAGTAACCCATCCAAGATCACATAGCTAGTAAATGACAGAGTTGGTATTTGAACCCAAGTGTATCCTTAACCACTAGGGCATACCACCAAAAAAACCAACAAAACAGTCCCTTGCCCATAGTAGGCCCTCCATAAGTGAACAAATGATTGAATCAATGAACAGAACTGTGAAGTGTTCCCACTCATGTGGGGAATCTGGTCTACTATTCCACCACCACCCCACCACCTTGTGTGTGCCTCTCTCCCTAGGAGGCTCTCAGGATAATAAAAGTCTGTGTGTTTTCTCAGTTCTCAACAATCCTTCCTCCCTCTTTTCCCTCCTCCCTCCTTTCCCTCTTCCCTCCCTTCATTTCTTGTCCCTCCCTCCCTTCCTCTCCCTCCTTCCTCAGGCCTTGTCAGAGGCAGAGTGCTGCTCTGTGAAGGCGGTGCAGGCAGGCAGCAAGCCTCTTCTTGAGCCATCCCTTTCCTCTGGGTGTTCGGCTGCGCTCTCTTAGCACCTACAGTCCCTGGGCCTAGAGGAACAGCAAGTATGCATGAAGCAAGTTCTCTGAGCTCAGTAAGTGAACAACGGGAAGGGCAATCTGGGTGAGGGAGAGAGACCCAGCACACCAACGCTGGTGCAAAGCGGATTGATACAAAGCTGACTGAGGCGAGCTGGAGAAGGAAGACAACTAGGGTCTTGGGGATAAAGAACTAGGACTTGGGCATTTAAAAATGCTTCTCAGAAGAGGTGGCACTTTAGCTGGACTTAATATTAAGGATGGGCAGGATTTCAAAATATATCAGTGAGAAGTGCATTCCAATTGAAGGGAAACTCAGGGAGCCCTGAAGGCTGTTGGATTTGTAAATTTGGGACACAGCATCCCCAGAAGGGGTGCTTCCCATGCAGAGTGGAAACCAGGCTGAGCTTTGGGGACCCTGCTTGTTTGCCGGCACCTTCTCCACAGGGATGGTCTTTCCTTGGGCTTCCACGTCACCTCTGAGGGAGATGTGGGCTGGTGTTCTTAGTCATCTCATGTCCCTGTCTCATTTCCAGCTCCTGTCTACATTGCTGTGTCACCTCCAGCCGTGCTTTGGTCTAGTTTAAGCCCTGTTGCCTTGCCTGGGTGAAGGAGAAGGCTGATTTCTCTCCCCACCCTGCCATTGCCTTGCTTGGTCCACTGTCAAGCAGGCAGGCAGCAAGGCTCTGGTAGGTTCTTTCCCTGTGCAAGGCCTTAGGCCAGGAAAGGCATTCTCCTCCCCTCACCCCCACAGCCGGTGCCTTGGCTTTGTCATCTGGGAAATGAAAGGGTTGGATTCTGTGATCTTGAAAGTTCCTTCCAGCTGCAACATTCTAGGGGGGTATTTGAATGCCCTCCTTTTGAAGCTCCGGGTTCTGTAGGAAAATGATTATCATAAAAATGTTTCCAGGTTGGTGCACTGGCTTCTCTCAGGGCCTCACTGTTTGACAACCACTGTGCAGACTTAAATGATATTTACATGCAAAAATGTTTTACTGTGGGACACCATCATTATCCCAGTGTCAGGGGCCAAGGATAACACCCCATCACAGTCCTTCCCTGTTACATGAAGAAAGAAAGATTCATTCACTCATTCAGCTAAGCCCAACTGTGTACACAAATCTGTACTAGGTGCTATAAAAAATATGCCTGATCTCACCATGGGCTCAGAGAACACAAAATCATCTGATTTGGGGAGGAAGGCACTAGTCATCTAAGAGCAATCCATCCTCCACCCCAGAGTGAAAGCCCACCAAGGGGACAGATGCCTTTGTACAGCAGCTCTAATAGGCCAACAGGTAGAAAGCAATTCTTTAGAATGAAAAGAAGCAAACTTCCCGTGGCTTCTGCCCTCTGATCCTGGTTCTCCACCCCCTTCCTCTTTGTACTCACTACTAATTTCATCTTCCTTTCCTGTGAAAGCCCTTCAAACACCTGAAGGCAGAGCTCTCCCTGCTCTTCTCTTCCTCGGGCTACACTGCGTGTTCCTGAAGCCATTCCTCAGGTGACACCAGTGTGCGAGGCTTGCTGTCCACCGTACTGGCTCTCTGCTCTCACTTCTTTGAAGCGGCTTCCTGTATTTCATCCTCAAAATCTTTCTCTTGCAGCAGATCACAAAGCTGCCAGTGGAACAAAGACGACCCAAGGGTTGCGCTGAGATTGTAAAATGAAGAAAGAAATGACTTGGTTCTTCGAAAAGAAGGTATGCTCTCAAAAAACAGACTGTTCTCCAACTGCCACTTTTCTTCACATATCCCAGAAGGGCCAGAGAGGTCCCTTTAGTCCCAGCCACATCTAGTTCTGACACCCACAGTTGGGGAAGTAAGAGGCTCACTCTAGGGCACATGGGAGCCCCAGACAGAGTCACCCCCAGTCCAGCTCTCTTTCTCCTGTGCCACATCATGACCTTGCAGTTTATCAGGTCATCAGCTTCTCCTAACAAACAATTTCCAGATAAGGAAAACTAATGCCCAAAAAGGGGCACTGACATGTGTGTGGTCCCACAGCTAGGAAGTGGTGGAGGAACCCAGATTTGGGTCCAGGCTTTGGGTCCAAGTTGAGCTCTTTCCAGTGGTAACCCAGCTCTTTCCCCACTGGCCCTGTGTGTCTGCTTTGTGGACACATAGGTGAGATGCCACAGTGACCAATGTGGGGACACACATCTGACTCTAAAAATCCACCCAGGACAGTACAGAGAAGATCTGGCAGCACCTGCATAGAGAAGATTCAAGGGGCTTGTTGACACATGGGTGTGTTCGAGCAGGAAAATGCGGTCACCAACAAGTGTTGGCAAGGTTGATAGAAGCCAGCATCCACAGAGCAAAGGGGATGGTTAGGCTGACCTCTGCTACTACAGAGGTTGGGAAAGCAAGTCAGCTGTCTTGGGAGGCACTGAGTTTCTTGTTTCTGGAGCTGGGGAATAAAGGCTGGATAACCACCTGGCAGTTTGTGATTCTAGGAAGTATTTTTGTGATCCTTTTGTGATGCTGTGAGCCTCCATTGGCCCACACATTCCCAGGGACAACATTTGCTCCACCTTGTCTAGTGGGGCTTAAGGGCCTTTTTGAGAGAAGAGGTAGAGAATGGTAGCTTTCTTGACCAGGCCCTGAGAAATATGGAAAGGCAGATGCCAGTGCCATGTGTCCAGATAAAGCATGAGGCACCGATGTTAAGGTAAAGTAGGTGATGGGCAGCCGTTCTTGGTGCAGAACTTTCTAGGGGAAATCTTTTAACTACTATTCTCTTGCAGCCAGATCTCAGCCTGACCTGGAATCAGAGGAATGAGTGCACAACTTCTACAAATCAAGATTTCTGAAAGAGCAGCTATTTTTTGGTGTAAACTTTGGCCTTCTTGGTTGACAAAGGCCCATGGACAGGCCTGCCTGGATGGGTCTCTCCAAGAAGCTGGCTCCTCTTTCACCCACTCTGGCTTCCTCGGGCCTGAAGTACCAGCCTGTCTACCACAGGGGAGTATTGGACGTAGTTCGTTGCAAGAAAACCTAGATTTCCTAAGGCTTTACACAATGGGGTGCTCAGAACCTAGAGGGTGGGAGGCAAGGTGGGAAAGCATCAGGCTTGGCCCTTAGGCATTTAAAGTGAACTTGGTCAACTCTATACTCCCTCTTAGGGGACTCACTCTGGGAATAGATTTTGTAAATCCTTATTCTTCTGGCTTAATATTCTCACAGCAGAGTTTAGGAGCTGAGAAACAGAAAGAGGGTGGGAGGGGGAAAGCCAGGGAAGTGGCCCTAGCAGGATTCTCAGTGCACCTGACTGAGGGTGCATGTTTAAGGCACCGGCCATGTCCCTTTTCCCCGCCTGTGGTCTAGTGGGTAAGATCCGAAGCCCCAAGTACATTCTTAGGATATAGAAGAGATCACAAACTGTCATGTAGCCCCGAAATGCCATAGGAGACATTGAGAGGACAGATGGTACTTGGCAGGTGGCAGAAATGGGAGCAATGGCACAGGAGCTGCTTCATAATCAGCATGTTTTTCATGTTCTAGAAAGTCATCCAGGGTGTTTGTGTGAGGCTGGAGGGAGGGAGAAGGGGGGAGGTTGGAGGGCATGATGAGGGGGAGTAGGGAGAGGGGAGAGCACTCTGGAGGGGTGGGTATGGTAGAGCCACATGGGGCAGGCCCTAGCCTGGGAACCAAAGGAGCCAGCAAGGAGCTTTGTCTTGGCGGCAGGTTCTCCCATGTGTATGTATGGGTGCACATGCATGTACACAGGCAGACACACACACACACACACACTTCTTGGCCTTTAGCAATTTGATATAATAAGGGCAAATGCAAATTAAAAATAAGAGGTTAAATTCTCCCTGAGGAAAAATAATGGAAGAGATTCCCTCCTTTTCTTTTCTTTTAGACTCTCTTTCTCTGTCCTTTTCAAATGTATGTAAATTTTTTTAAGGGCTAAGCCTCTTGCCTGTCTCACTACTCAAAAAATTTCCCTCAGGGGCCTGGAAGCCAAACTCTTGCAATGTAATCATCAAGGAAAATAATGTCTTGTCTCCCGGTTTCCTGGGAGGAGATGAGCCTACCTTTTGCTGTTACCTGACTGCAAATTATTCAGCCTATCAGATGTAATGGCATGTATCCACTTAGCTATATGAGATTTCTGTTTTTGCAATCCCTTCAGCGGGTTGCCTGTGACAATCAGCACATTCTGGTTTCACATTTATTTAATAATATAGTTGTTTGCTTTCTCTTAAACCTTTGCGGAGAGGTTTCCTGGGCTGGGAGGAAACATTTCTCCAGCATCGCACCAAACACACACGTGTGTGCCCGCACCCCCTCACTGTTCCCCTCCTGGCAGGTGGTTGGTGCCTTCTTCCCAGGACAGGCTTGGGAAAAGCAACCTGGGACTGCTCAGCCAGGAAGGCCTTGGCTATGCATGGCTGGGCTGGCATGCTTTGTCTTTTATTGTC
The DNA here is from genome assembly GCF_054177405.1 of Leptonychotes weddellii. NCBI lineage: Eukaryota > Metazoa > Chordata > Mammalia > Carnivora > Phocidae > Leptonychotes > Leptonychotes weddellii. Next base: position 2,966,146 of record NC_138385.1, on the reverse strand, counting down.
TTTTCTATATTTTTCACATGGTGCCCAAACCACCAGCTCCTCTAAGTCTGGCTTCTTCTGGATTTCATTTACGTGCTGCTACTGCGTTTTTCCTTTCTCCAATGTTTCTTCTTTCAACTCATTCATGGAAAGTGAAAAAGTAAAAACGGAGAACACGAAATATTACCTTGTACGCCTGAAACTAACATAGTGTTATATATGTCAATTATACCTCAGTAAAACAAAATACGGACAACAGGAAAATAAAAACAAAAATAACTCCAAAGAAAACTTAACCGCTCTTTCGCACTGTGAACCTACTAGAACTTTGGGTTTGTTTCACTGGCACTTACTTACTCTCTTGCTCACTCACTCATTCATCAATTACATGTTAATTTTATTCAACGGATATTAGGAGTGCAGCTCAGGCTGGGTGTGTCAGCCTTGGGGAATGAAAGAGCTCGGAGACCCAGATCTCACCCCAGAGACCCCACTTGGTGGCGGAGCGCTAACACACCCCTTGGGCCTCAGGCTCCCACCTGGCCTTGCCTTGCCCCGCGGCTGGTAGGCGGGACTTCCCTTCTGTCCAGGCCCCGCCCCCCGGCTAGCAGGAAGGCGGTGCTGCTCCTGCGCAGTGGTGGAGGAGTCTTTGGGCCAATCAGAGCCCAGTAAAATTGAGGCCTTGCCCACTTGGCGTTCGGGAGGACCACGTGGAAACCGGACTCCGAGGTCTCAGGCCTCTGGCCCGCGAGCTCTCCATGTGCGGTGTTTCCGCGTCTCGGGGTCTGGGCGAGACCCTGCCTCACTTCCTTTACGCTGGGCACTGACTTCTTCGTTCAACCAGCGGATCACAAGTACCTCCAAACCTGGCCCTTGTGGAGCACAATGTATGTCTGTTTTGGGGTGTGGGCCTGTCCCGTCAGTCCTCAGGGTGCCTTTGCGGTGGTAGGCCTGTCTGGAAAGCGCTTGGACCAGTATCCTACACCTTAGCACTGGCAACAGGTGCCCTGCCGCTTCTCATGGGCCGCGGTTCCCTTCATAGTAACAAACCCTGTGATATGCCAGGGGCTTCGAGCCCCTAGGCTGACCTTGTACCACCCTGGGCAAGTGGTGGGGCCTCTTTCACTGTTCCCCAGTGCCTACTTTCCTTTTGCCAGAAGGTACCCCAGGGCTCCATTTAGTGCTCTACAGTTGTCAACCCTGGAGCTTCAGATCCTGTGGGGCCAGCCGGGTGACAATAGCCTTCCTCCATGGACTCCAAGTATTCTCTGGCTCCATTGGCAAGTCCCTTCACTAGCTCTAAGATCCCAGCTTAGCTCTCCAGCAGATGATAGAGTTGGGAGAGGTAGCCTGAGAGTTGGGAGACAAGGGGTGCTGTGAGGCCTTCACCCAACTTAAAAAATTTCCCTCAGCCTCAGTTTTTCCACCTATGAAATGGAGATGGTATATAAATTGTAGAGATTGTGAATAGGCTCTGTAAACTGAAGCACCAGGCACACCGTTTTGGGCGGTGGTGGTGGCCGGAGGCAGATGCAGATGAAATAATGGAAACAGGCTGGATTCAAAAAAAAATTGTCATCCTTCAGTAAAACTTGCATTCATTAATAAGTGTTTATTGAATTAATTAGTTAATTTTCTGTTGCAAGAGACATCAACAAATAACAACAAAACTTGCATTTCATTGCCCAGGGGTTTCTGAAAGAAGAGGTTTTTACTAAAATAACCTCCAGCCCAAACCGCTTATTTATTCTTTCTAGAAGTGGAACTAAGTTTTTTCACCAGGGGGCACATTTTACCAATTTGTATTAGAAAAAAAAATCACATCCCACATTATAAAGAGGCCAGAGTTTTTCTTTCTCTCCCTTTCTCCTTCTCTCTCTCTCTTTATCCTCCCCTTTCTCTCAGGATGACTTTTATTGGTTGTATGGTGGAGCTTATTTCTATTTCCCTTGTGGCTTAGTTTTTAAAATGCCACACTGTGCAAGGATTGGCTTCAGAAAGTGCCAGTTGGTGTTTCGAGTATGGCCGTTCCCATCCAACCCCACCACCAGCTACCCAAAGGAGGACTCCTGTGGGTGTGGGGGTTTGCTGTGTGAGTCAGTAAAGCAAATTGGGGGATACTGCCAAACTCAACTTTGGGTGTACACTTTCCATGTCACTGGGTTTAGAGTACAGAGGTTTAAGACAATATGTACAGTGGACAAAACACTGGACCGAGAGTTGAGAACTATAAATTCTCAAATCTTGTCACTAATCCAGTGAGTTTGGGGCAAGTCACTACACATACTTAGCTCTGTTTTCTCAAATGACCTGAAAGGGCCAGACCGGGGCTTTTGCTGTTTAAGAATCATTTTCTGATTCTTAGGGAATAAAGGAGGTGCCCCTTAGGGTTGCCTCCATCATGAGCACGCCCCCAACATGCCATTTCATTCCCATGGCAACGGCTGTTTGGGCTTCACTGACCTCCAGTTCTTTAGCAGCTGCTACAGGTAGGAGGTTGCAGGACTTTGTTTAGGGGCCAGAGAGCTAATTTCTTTTTTTCTCTTACAGACTGAATTTATTCTAAAAGTTCTATCTTCACCTCAGTGAGCTCACAGTAAATGCTGGTGGAGTGTGAAGTCAGCAACAAAAAGAGGTATGACAGCTTTAGTTTACTAAAAAACCCCAAACACTAATATGTAAATGAGATTAACTACGCATTTTGTCCCATATCAAATCTCATTTATGAATGGTTCTTGTCTGAGTTATCACACAGCTGCCACACAGGCTGCTGATGTGAGAGTGTAAAAGTGCTGGTGTGCAGGCAGGATTTGAACTGGCCCCACTAGATAAATGTGTGACTTCTGATAAGTCCCTTCTCTTTCTGGAACACAGTTTCCTCATTTGTACAAGAAGGAGTTTAGACTACTGGTATGGGCTGAATTGTGTCTCCCCTGCCCCTAGCCCAATTCCTATGTTGAACTCCTAACCCCCAGTATCTCAGAATGGAACCTTATTTAGGAATTGGGCTGTAGATGTGATTAGTTGAGTCATGCTGGAGTATGGTAGGCCCCTAATCTAATATGACTGGCATCTTAATAAAAAGAAGATATTTGGATACAGATACAGACACAGGGAGAATGCCATGTAAAGAGAAATGCAGAGATCTGGGGGATGCTTCTACAAATCAAGGGTCACCGAAGATTACCTGCAAACTACCAGAAACTAAGTGAGAGGCACATAACAAATTCTCCTTCACCATCCTCAGAAGAAACCAACTCTGCCAACACCTCAATTGCAGACCAGAACTATGTGACAATAAATTTCTGTTGTTTAACCGTTCTGATAGAGTAAGTTAGACATGAGCTAGAGGCAAAGGTGGTGACAAATACATGACACAAGCCTGAGGGCACAACATCCTGACTTTATGGCTTTTAACATCCTGGTCTTAAGGCTTTCCAACACCCCTGGGCTGACAGACCAAGAGCTACAGGTGCAGAACTTGCGCTCTCCTCTTCAATCTCGACCCCCCAGGGTAACCTATAGCTTCATTATAGTAGATTTACACTGTGATTTCAACGCCCACCCCCATGGAGGAAAATGGCCATGACAGTTCCAGCAAGAACCTTGTAGGACCAAAAAACTCCCCCTCCCAGCTGGTAGGAGGAGTTCCTTAGGTGTTCAGAAACAACCTCAATTGGAGACTGCCCCCTACCTATGACCCATAACCTATGCAAACATAAAAAGAAAAGAGACCCCTAGCCCCAGTGCAGTTGCCACCTCTGGGCCTGCCCGCTCTCCCACCTTGAGAGTATACTGTCCTTAAAAAACTGCTTTGTGCTACCTACTTTCCTTCTGGCTGTCTTTATTTGAGCGCAGATCCTCATGTAAATCTTTTGTGGGGGATCCAAGAGACCTCCATTCACTCAACGCAGACTCTCTCCCACCAGTAACAATTCAATTTGTGGTTCATTGTTAAGGTAGCCCCAGCAAGCTAATACTACTATATCAGTGGTTCCCAATCTTTTCACTACCAGGAACCCTTTTGCTCTTTGTCTTCCTGTGGACCCAATTCATTTATTTAACAAATATTTATTGAGCACCTACTATATACCAGGACCTCAATCTAGGCATTGGAGATACACAAAGTCACAAAGCAAAGTTCCCTCCTCTTGTGTTCATTCTGTATGTTTTAAAAGATTTAGTCGGCCAAGTATATTATGGCTTAGTTTAGTTTAGTAATAATTTGTATATTTTCTCCCGAGATAACCAGGATTACCTCATCAATGTGATATAATTAGTGCCTAAAATCAAAGAAGGGTCATGTTCTAAGTAGCTGTTGATCCCTTATGGCAAGTAAATACATTGAATTTGTTACTTTTTTTTAAATATTGAAAATTATCCTCAGAAACCCCATTACTACAATTACGGATCCCTAGCGGTTCAAGGACTTCATTATAGGGTGATTAGCTAGAGCAGGAGTGGCAAACTTCTGCTGTAAAGGGCCAGATAGTAGACATTCTAGGCTTTGTGGACTATACAGTCTCTGTCACAACTACACAACATTGCCATTGTAGTGTGAAAGCAGGTACAGATGATACAAACTAATGAGCATGGCTGAGTTCCAATAAAATTTTATTTATGGACACTGAAATTTTAATTTCATGTGTGGCAAAATATTACTCTTCTTTTGATTTTTTTTTTTTAACCATTAAAAATGGAAAACCCTTTCTTAATTCACGAGCTATAGGAAAACAGGTGGCAGGCAGGCTGTATGTATTCACCCGGCTGGCCACAGTTTGCCAACCCCACAGTAAAATTCTAATTTTGCCCTAGTTCTGGAATTAGGTGATTCTTATCCCCCTAAGGGTCTAGATGAGGGCCGGAGAGGAATTAAGTTTGAACTCAAACCCAGGCTTCCTGCAGCCCAGTCCCCAGTGCTTAACACTGTTTTAAGCTGCCGTGTTTAGTCATGGTTTCACATGTGGTCTTTGTATCCATGTGGTGCAGAAAATAGATGTGTGGTCAGCGGCCCTTTCCAGGCGTTGACCATGTAAGGGTTGTCCTCTTATTAGCAGCCAGTGGCAACCTTATTTTGTCAAGGCTGACCCTAGGCTTACGGCACTGTTTTCGTTTATACCTCTCTCGGGTTGCACGGGCCCGGGAGGCCCATCTGTCCCTTACTATTTGAGTCCCTGTTGTCTCATTGGCAGCTTTCTGAGCAGCTGCAAAATGCTTTTAACTTGAAGTGGAAGTTGGGGTCACTGGCATCGTCAGGCCTGAACAGTCACTCTCAGCCAGGGCTCTCTCAGCTCTGACATTGACTAGCTTACGGACTCGGGTGAGTGCTGAACTAACTCCTCCCACTTTCCCATGGCTGGACTTTCACCGTTGGTAAGAATAAGGCATTTCTCAAGGGCTGGGGAATAATGTGCACATTGCTTATTTTGTGTTGTCTTCGGAAACTGCTTGGTTGCCTAGGACCACAATCCTCTCTCTGCCTGGTCGTCCTTCTTTGCGGTTCATCTGCTCCGGTAGCCTCGAAACCCCAGCTCGGCGACAGGGGTCCCCAGGGGGACCATTGGTGCTCAAGCGCGCTCAGGTGGCGGCGACACCGCCGCCCACCTCGGAGGACCATGCTGCGAGGCAAGTCTCGGCTCAACGTAGAGTGGCTGGGCTACTCGCCCGGCCTGCTCCTCGAGCGCAGACAGCTCTTGACAAGGCGCACGCCTCGGAACCCTGGCCGGTAAGTCACATGAGCGCCGGCGCCGGCGCAGCTAAACGTCACCACGGCGCGCCGCACTTGCGCATTGCGTCCCGCCGCCCGGCATTGGCCGGTACTTCCGGCGCGGCACGCCTCTACGGGTCGCCTGCAGAGCGGACGGAGTGCGGTACGCGAGCCCAGCCCGCCTCCCAGCACTTGCTGCGGGCGCGGCTACACTATGGAGCGCCTTGATAAAGCGGCGCTGAATGCGCTGCAGCCGCCCGACTTCAGGTAGTCCGGAGCGGGGCCCAGGCCGGGTAGGGGTCCTGACCGCAAGACTATCTGGCCCTGGCCTGGAGTGGGGTGTAAAGGAAGGCTCGAGCCGAGCGGGCTGGCTTGCAGTGGGCGTGAGGTCTGGACCCTCGGGGCCGGGCTGCGGGGTGGGGGAGAAGGGAGGTAGGTTGGGGTCTGCAGCGTCTACACGCTCGGGAGCAGGGACCTGGGGTCATAGGGGAGACGTCGGCGGGCCTTCAGCCCATGCTTCTGTTCTAGCACTTCCTCTCGCTGTCGTCTGTTTTGCGATCTTGCTCTCTGCAATCTCTCCCCACTGCAGGGTGAGCTCCCTGAGGACAGAAACCCGGCCTTCTCCATCTACGTGTCCCCTACGGGGCCTGCATCGTTGGGGCTTAAGTGTTTGCTGTATCAATGAACGAAGGGAAGAGAGTAGGGGCTGCCCCTGGTTTGAGACAACTTCACTTGGGGGAGTTAGTAGGATGGGGGTTGGTGGCTGAGTAGAATGGTTGTTCTGGCCCACTAGCCTAGCCAATGATACCTTGGTAGGCAAGAGGGTGGGGAGGGATTTAGCTGCCATTGGATGATGACCTACTGTGTGCCAGACTCAACTTAGGCTCTTTATTACATACGTCAGCAAAATTAAGAAAGTGTTATTCCCCCCCTTTATTTTTTTTAAAGAAGATGAAGTTAGGATAAGTGACTTGCCCAAGATCACACAGTTAGGCCACACAATTAGAAAGTGTTGAAGCTGGCATTTGACCAATCCCACTGATTCCAAAGCCCATGATCTTTGGAGCCCCGTGACCCTTTTCTCTCTCTTATGATGTCAATGTAGATGTTTTTTAAATTATTGTTTACTAGTGAAAATACCAAGAGATAATTTTGTCAAATACACTTAGAATACAGTGTAGCCCTCCTAGACTGATTCTAGTGTTTCCTAATGGGATTTACAGTGAAATCTACTTGCAGTGGCAGTCTTGCTTGCCACAGAAGGGAACCTGGTAAGCTGTATCTGCCTAGTGCTTGCTGTGGAAGTTCATATCAAGTGGGTAAACTCTAGGTGGTTTTAAGAGTCGGGGAACAGTAAGGTTCATCCTGAGTTATTTCTTTGTGTGAGGCCCACTTTAATTCTGGACTTTCCCATTCTTTATTTCTAACAAGTCCCTGTAACACCCAATGAGAGATACATGGAAGAAATTGTTGAATGACATCAGTTGCTTTGTTTTAGAATAATTCACCTGTTACACCCAAGCTGGCTTGTGCCGGCAGAACTGCCAGCTGCGGTGGGGGTGTGGCTGGAAGCCAGAGAGAAAATGTCCTGTAAACACTAGAGGAAGTTTGCTAGTTTTCAAAAGTTTGTGTGCTTAACTTTATACTTAGTCCCATATTTGTGAGGTCCTAACCCAGAATAAAAGTCAAATTTTGGGGGCTTAAGGTAAAAGAAGTGAAAAAGAGTTGAAACTATGAATGCCTGACATAGTGTGTGGGGCTAGAAATTAACATGTAGAAAAGAAAAGATTATGTTTGAGTGGGGGGATTGTAAATGCTTTTGTTCACCTTAACACATTTTTATGTGGTATTATATCATCTTTTCAATAATAATGTTTTCTGAAAGCCAGGTCAGATATTAGATATTCAAGAGAGATGATCTGAAGAACAAAAGAACCAGTTAACACTCCCTTTCTCTAGATTCTCAAGCTTTGTTTCTTTATCAGGTTCGCTATCTTAACTTTGCATGCCTAAAACGCATACTTGAACTCACCATAGAAATACCCAGAAGGTCATATTTTTTGTTGGGATTCATGAAAGAAGTGGTCAAATACTGACATTGAATTTTTATAGACCTACTATAGAACTACTCATATTCTTCATGAAAATTACCCAGTAAATTTCCCTAAAAGTTTACTACTAGGAAACAGTTTAAGGGAGCATAACTATATTAGATGAGGATTGTGTAGCTCAGTGATCACTGTAGGAGGATGTGTTAAAAGATGATCCGCTGAAGTAGGGGAAGAAAATATTAGAACTTCTACATGAATTTATTTTAACCTTATCCTTTTTAGTATCCAGTTTTGCGTATGTTTTATATTTTAAGGAATGAATTGATAATATGTGTGTAGCTGATCTGTTCAAAAAAACCAGTATGCCTATATATGGGGTTTGTGCTCAGAACTTATATTTAAGATGAATTAATAGTCAAAAAAAGTTTGTAGACCATTGTTTATAAACCATAAACTTGAGATGTTCCCTTCCTTTCTGAGCTGCCAGAAACCTCCTCGCCAATCATTTACACAGTTATAAGGACCCCTTTGCCTGGATTTTCTAGGGCTCCAGAGAAATGTGCAGGACTATATAGGAAGCAAGCTGGCACATTAAGTGCTGTAATAACAGGTATGAGTTAAGTGTGATTGCATCCCAGAGCAATGAATCATTTCAGCTGGAGTGATCAGGAAAGGTGCCTAGGAGAGAGGCTCTTTTGAGGGGGACCTTGAAGGCTGGGCTGTCTCCTTCCTAAAGATACGGACAAAAACTGGAGCCTCTGAGGATTACCAGAAAGAGAATTAAATAAGTTCTAGTGTTGACAATAAGCATAAAGTGTGAGGTGTGTTAAGGTAGTCTGAGGATGGTTAGATTTAAGAGGCAAAAAGGACCTTAAGCTAAATGATTAAAGCTATAGGGTTTACTGCGTTTACAGTGTAGGTACAGATGTGTCCAGGATCGCTGGAAACCTGTGGCTTCACTTTCACTAGTGCTGCTCATTTGTAGCAATGTGTAGGACAAATGCTGACACATATCCACTTGCTGAAAAGTCAGTGAAACAACGTTAAGGAACATTCTGAAAATGGGGAAATTATTTTTGTATATTAATCTGGAGTCCTTTTTTATGTGCACACATTCTTAACATAATTGGAATAGTATATGTCAGGGGTTGGTGAAGTTTTTCTGTAAAGGACCAGATAGTAAATATTTTAGGATTTGAGGGCCATATAGTTTGGCACCACTACTCACCTTGTCCTTTGTAGCTCCAAAGCCACCTTAGATGATACATAAACAAATGGGTGTGTCTTTGTTCCAGTTAAACTTTATTTATAGAACTAGGTATTGGGCCCTTAGGCCTTATTTTGCAGACCCCTGATATACATAATACGATGTAGTTTGCCTTGTTCATTTGTCACACGAGGACTTTCTGAGTAGTGGTCAAAATTCTTTTTAATGGGTCCATATATTGATATACATCAATTGTGAAATCATTTTCTTACTATGGATATTTTTATTGTATCCAATTTTGTTTGTGCTTTTATGTTAATCTTTTTTTATGTTAATCTTTGTATTAATGTTTTTAAGTAGCAGATTATCAGACTTGTTTTTCTTCAAGTATATAATTTGAAAAGCTTGATTGCATTCTTCAGAATGGTTTTATTGTATTCTGGAACAAAACTTTCTCCATTGGAATATTTCCTTGACTTTAAAATAACCTCTGGACAAATAGAGTTCACTAATAGAAGGTGTTTTGACGTTCAATTTTTAATGCATGTTACCTGAAGACCATCTAAGTTGTACAATAGCTATTTAATTACAAAGAAACTAAGTTTCCTTCAGCTGCATCCAAATTGTTCTAGAATGCTTTTTCTCTGGAGATTCTCATATCTTGTTTGTAGTGTATCCAGCTAGCCCTTGATAGGATGCTTTGTGAAGGAACATCATTAGTTGTTTACTGCCTCCATTATAAATTCTGTAATTAGGGTACACTTGGCGTAGCACTTTGGAGACTACAAACCACTTTCATACTTTGACGCTTCCTCACACTGGATCTGAATAACAGTCCCTTGGGTGTTCTGTAGGTCTTTAGGATCTTCTAATTTTGAGTCTCTGTCTCTACTCTTCTTCCTCTGGCCACTGCTTCTGAGGCAGGGGCAGGGTTTCCAGCATCTTCTCTGTGGACACAAAACCAGTTGGAAATGGCTGTGCAGGTTCTGATTTTCTCTTTGTTTACTTTCTTCCAGAAATGAAAGTTCATTAGCATCTACCCTGAAGACGCTCCTGTTCTTCACAGCTCTAATGATCACTGTACCTATTGGGTTATATTTCACGACTAAATCTTATGTTTTTGAAGGTAATCCTCGATGATGATAAAACAAGACATTTTCCCCCTTAGTATATTTAAGATTCCATGTGTTTATGATCTCTTTATATCTGTAAGCTGGGTATTCTTAATTTGCTTCTTCCATCTATTTCTGTTTTGCTTTTCAAAAATCATGTTGTTCAAATGAATCTTCCTTCATGAAATTAACTTGTTCATCATTGAGTTATTTTAGCGTGACAGTGTATTTGTTGATGGTTTTCTGTGAAATAGCTTGCAAGTCCTTTCTTTTACTATACCCCTGACAGCAAGAGTTGGCTGACATGGGAGGAGGAGTTTGGGGCAATGTACCTTTGGTGGCAGACATTAGTAGAAAAAGAAAATAAAGTCCCCCTTTTTATGTTGAAGTCCGTAAGTGAAGTCATAATTACAGTTTTCACTCAGAATAATGTTCTTTGTATATAGAAGGTATTCAGATCTTTAAATGAATACTTGATTTATCACCACCCAAAGCATTACTTTTTAATTGCCTGACTAGTTAAATAAATATATAGCTAATAAAAAGCAGTATGCTTTGTTTTTTGCACTTTGATAAATTTTGGAATAAAATGGAAACTTTTTTTCTCTTGATAGGCGCCTTTGGAATGTCCAATAGGGACAGCTATTTTTACGCTGCTATTGTTGCGGTGGTCGCCGTCCACGTGGTGTTGGCCCTCTTTGTTTACGTGGCCTGGAATGAAGGCTCACGACAGTGGCGTGAAGGCAAACAGGATTAAATTGAACATCACCTTTTGATAGCATTAAATTGATTTTTAAAAATGGTAAATGTGTCTGGGATATTGATGATTTCAATAAAGTTGAGAACATGTTAAAATCAATCTGAAGGAGTCACATTTGACTAGTGTAAATTTTGATCCTTCTAATACAATGATTTGTATCATCAGTTTTAACTGTATGAGCCTCTCATTTGCAAATGAGCATTTGGAAAAGTTAAGTTGGTCACAAATAAGTATGTTAACTTAGTTACACATTCTGGGAAGAATCTGATTATCTCATAACCAAAAATGTTTTACAGCATTTTGTCTTTTGCTTGGTTTTAAGGTTTACTTGTCTGGATATGTTAAGATGTACACAGTGAAGGAAATCTAAGCTGTTTTTCACTGGAACGCTTTCCTTACTATCATATGAAAGTCCTGGGTCATTGGATTTTAGGTTGTAAATTCCTGTGCAAAATTGCTTGAATTATGGATTTTGGACTTCATCTGAATGTCACTGAGAAATTTTGCGTAAAGTGTAATCCCTAGTCAATAGGAATCTTTTTCATTACATTATTTCATGGGAAGACTAGGCTGAATCACACCCATTCGTGTAAAAGGACTGGTTTATTGAAGGATCTAGGTAGCAAAGCAAAGAGGTAGCTACCTGGGCACTCAGCCTTTGCAGGCTACCCCGTGCTTTTAGGCTAACTTTTTAATGATCTGCTTTGCTCTGTCATTGAACAATGAAGTAATGCTTTCATTACAGGGTTTGTGTAAACTCCCTTTCAGTTTGTTTTTCCTACTTTTTAATAGTTATATGATAGGAATTTACATTTAAATATGTCCATTTTCACGTATTTCCTGAAAGTTGATTATCTTTATCATCCAGGAAGTATTCTTGGGATTGGTAGTCAAGTCTTTTTCAATCAGAGCTGTTATACCCTTTTTTAATCAGAGCTGTTATATATAGTTACATAATCCTGAGGTCCTATTTGATAGAAAAAGACCCTGTGGTTTTAGTTCAGTATCCTTAGTCTGTTCTTTCCAGCTACTTGGTACTACTTGTGTGCAGTCTAAAAACATACCTGGATAAATGCATATTGAAACAGGAAGAGAATTTAAATTCCCTGTGATGTTGCCACCTAGAGATAAACACTATTTTGGTTTATATCCCATGTGCATTTCCTAATGCTAGTTCAATACACTGAACGTTTGGTTTAAGCTCAAATTCTGCCTGTGTTACCTCATAGCTGTTTGCATTTTTTTTTCCCAGGTGAATGATTATTGGCCATTTTCTTGAAAAAGCACATTCTACCTTTACTCTTTTTTACTAGATAGATATCTCGTTCCAATTTCTTGTTACTGGTAATTCCTAATACAGTGGCCCTTGCTGTTTTTGCCATTACTGATTTGTCTGTTCACCCCTGTTTTTGTTGTGCAGCTGGACTAAAGGAATAGGGAGATGGTTAGGCATAAAAGCTAAGGAGGCATTTGTGTTAATTGTTGAGAAAAAATGAAAGATGACTATTGTAGGACAATTATTTTTTGCTTATAGTTAAATGTCTACAGTTTAAATGTCTTTAAGCAGTTATTCTAAATGTAAAGTGTTTTCTTAAAGGCTACAGTTTTAGTATAAAATTGTACAAATTTAATATAAAATTGTAGAATACCCCAGTTTAAGTCTGGGGTACTATGTGGTAGATTTCTAAATGGTTGTCCCTTTAGATGCCTTGTTATACTTAGAATTTTTGTCCACCTAATTTCTTTTCTATAATGCCAAGGTTTTGTACTTTTGAGATCTCACGTTGTTTGTAAAATATGAATGTCCAATGTTAGATTATTTTGTTTGATTTCAGACGTTTGCTGAGTAGAAAATGATATGGGTGTTTTTCTGCAAGTGTTTAAACCAGGGATTCATGCAAAAGCAGTTGTAATTTCCTCTTGGAAAAAGTACCAAGTGTTTGAAAGTTAGAATTGGATGCTAGGGTTGATATTTAGGATTGTTAAAATACAGGCTTGTTTTCAAACCAGTTAATTTTTTCCTGGAGTTTTAACTGCTAACTCACTACTTTGCTGCTGTTGAAATGACATACGGTATTTGACCTACAGATTTATTTTTCAAGATGTCTCACTGATTTCCTGTTGCACGATGTACATACTTCAGGATGTATAGAAAGGAAAGCTACAATTGAGCCCTTACATGTGTTTTAAGATAAGAATATGTTCACTATTGTTTGAAAATGGATTATTAAGAATAACCTCAATTAGGAAGCGTAAACTTGAAGTGTCAGCCCGAGCTACTGATAAACACATTACCTTCCTCACCTCACCTCCCATTTTGCACCCCGCCCCCTGCCAGAATATAATCTTTTCTTCCCTGTTGTGCTAGAAAATGAAGTGTGTTGTGGAATGCATCTGATGTTATTAGCTCTTCAAGTGGATAGATACTGTTTTACGTGTAACAGCAGAATTCAGTTTTGAGTTGTTACTGAAGGAAGTTAAACATCTTTTAAAAAGACCTCCTGTTTCATGGAAATCTAACATATACATTGTAATAATTAGGCTATTTTCATCATAAAAATCTCATCACCTTTGCCAAAAGAGGCAGCTAATTGACTTGTTTGATATTTATCTGCCATTTTCATGTAAATTTTATATATACAGCTAGAGTACCCAAGGAGACCAGTAAAAACAGTTAAGGTGTACCCAAGGAAAGATGGTAACCAAAGGTACATGAAACAAAGAAATATCTAGTGTGTATTTCTCATCTTTAGAGTTGATGTTCATTGTTTTATTTATGAACAAGTGAAGTCGTAGACCGTTGTTGGTTCAACAATGGCACAGAATTTGTCACTTGTCTGAGGTCAGCAGCAGATTTTCTCTGCTGTCAAGCAATGTGTGTCCTCCAACAGAGTAGTACAACTTTATTAGTTAAGATTCTACTTTTATATTTAAGTTTTGCAAGAGCTGAGCTGAAGCCACACAATGATAACTTGACAAGATTTCTTTTTTCTTTTTGCAGAAGGGAAAGGGTCACCTGAGAAATTATTTTCAGGGACTTTGGGAATCTAACAATAACTATTACATGTAATTTATGAGTAGTAAAATCCTTTATATATTCATTAAAATAGTCTGGAATTCCCCAATTTACCATCACTCCTGGCCACACTTTCCTTTCCTGTTTCATTGCTTCACGTTCTTGAGAGTAGTATCTGCATTCCTTTTAAGGTGTTCTATCAGTCATATTTGTCAGTTACATGGACTAGTCTTCCTTTTTCTCAAGTTCAGTGAAATCTCACTGGACAGTAATAATAGCAATAGCTAACAACATCTGCACAGCACCTTACAGTTTGCAAAGAACGTTCACATCTTTGTTTGAGTTTGGCATAGTGAACCTGTTACGAGATATCTCTTGACATCCTTGCTGAAGATGTTAGAATCTTTAACTCAGTAGAGTCATTGAGTTTGCTGTAGCCTTTGAATAGTGCCCTGACTAGGGCAGGGATTAGATGCACTATTTTGAAAGCTCTGTGTAATGATCGAAATGGGGGGCTTGAGTTCTTTAGCCACTTGAATCAGATTTACTTTTGTAAGTGATACTTTTCTAACTGTTAACCTGGATGGATTTTGTATCCATTATATTCTAGCCTGTAATTTGTATAAATTTACCATCTGTTGTCATTAAAAAAGTGTTCGTAATGTGACTTCGATGTGTCCTGATTCAGTGAATAGTAAGTTTATTAACATCTTTGTTTTTTTTAACACTTACTTGCCTCTATTTATACCATATAAAATATATAGAGTTGTCAAGGGTAAGTTTTTATGCAATAATTGTAGACCAGAGGTGCTCAAACTGGTGGGGGCTCTGAGGGGTACTGAGACAGGAAGGGCTGGTTATATCCCATCTGTGGTGGACCCATTAGAAGTGGTGTGGCAGTGAGGAAAGAAAGCAGCATCTTGTCCCGTGGCTTTTTAAAGAACATTCATTTGAGAGTGAATGGGCTTCAAATACTGCTAAAGGAGTAATACTTGTGGCTAAGTAATTAAGTATGGGGGTAGTCAATTCCTTGCCCTGTCCAGCATGCCACCCCCTTCCTTGTGCCAGTTGCCTTTGTCTGTGGCCGTCTAGCCACCTTTTGATTGTACTCCAGCTCCTTTCTGTGCTTCTAAGGGCTCTAGCTAGTTCTTAATAAATACTATCCTCCTCTAAGAAAGATTTGAGACATCTTAGTATCAAGATATACAGATTATGTACAATCGTATTTATATACAAAGGTACAGATTATAAGATGTCCAGGGAACTCTGGACACATGTAATGGCATTGCAGAAACCACTGGAATTACGTTACAGGATTTCCTGCCCAGACCTACTGAGTCCGAGCCTCTGGGGATGGGGCCTGGAATGGAAATACTTGTCTGTAACAGGCCATATCTGATGAAGCCAGTTTGAGAACTGCTGCTAGAGATTGGGAATTGTTAATGTATGTTTTTAATGCTGGACTTGAAGATGTTTATATAAAGCAGGCCTGAAATAGGTACTTTATTAAGCAAAGGTAGAGTCCTGCACAATGCTATGTATTGAAGGCTCAGCTTAAAATCGGGAGAGCTTTCTTGGCTACCCGACCATCATGTTGACTTTGCTGCAGCATTAAGGAATTCTATGAAAACTAGTACAGGGACAGCCCTCTTAGAAACAGCTAAGGCATATTGAGAAATGGCCGCAGCTGTTCTGCTGATGCCTTCCTCTTATTTGGAAATCTTACTGTTGGCCTTGAAGAGAGGGGAAAAGCTAGCACAGGCATTTAGGGAATCTGGTTTCAAAAGCAAAGGAACTAATGGAGAAGACTGGAAATGGTTTCCTAGGCATATCTGCTCTATGAATAGTATGACGCCCCGCCCCCAAATACTTTTCCTGTCACTGCTTCCATCTTCCCGCTTCATTTCCTGTACGCCCTGCTGTTTTGCCCATGCTCATTCCCACCTCACAGCTTTATACTGACTGTTCCCTCCACCCAGGACCCTCTCCCCCAGCTCCTCCCAGGGCTGGCTCTTTCTCACCCTTTAGGTCTCCACTCTCCTGTTGCCTCTCAGAAAGGCCTGCCCCGTCGCTCTCACAACACCTAATACTGGATGGTTGACCTCCCTCCGCTATACCGTGTGCTTCAGTATGCCACTGAATCCCCAGTGCCTCACACTTGCTGTAGTATGGGTGTTCTTGGCCAACTGGACGTACCAGAAGCCACGGTTCAAACTGACTTAAACAATGGAAGAGGTCAGAGATGGGGCCAATCCATCTGCACAGTTTAGAGTTCCTGCCCCATTTCTCTCTGATTCTCTCTGCATGTCCTTCTCAGTGTGTTGGTGACAACCTCAGGCTTCCCTGTCTCATAACACAATGGCCGCAGCCATTTGGGAGCTTCATCTGTACACCACAGATAGTCATCAAACCATTCAACAAACACCCTGAGCTTCACTCTGGACTAAATCAGGTTACATACCTACCCGTGAAACAATCACCTTGGCCAGGCAATGCCAAGCATTGGTGGGTTTATGCCTGGACAAGTGCCCAGTTCCAAACCAATCATTTGGTTAACTCAGGCCACTCAGTGACCGCCCCTGAGGAAGGGGTTTGATGCTGGTGAGGCTCCTAGCATGTTCGCTGCAGGGCTTAACAGATTTGTTAAGTGGAAATGGCAATATGCAGTGTATACACGTGTGTAGATATGGATATGGATGTAGATAGGGATATAGACATGAATACAGGGATGGGAGTCATGCACTTTGGAGCATGGAACCAATGTCAGTGTCAGGACAGGGCAGGACCTGGTGTGGGGCCATCCTTCAGAGGACCTTACAGCTGCATGAGGGCTGGGCCCCTAGTCAGGGGCAAGATACCAGCAGAGTCCCTCTGTACCGAATTTGTCAGTTCTGACTTAGGAAGAAAACTGAAATAGTTGGAGAGTCATCAAAATCTTTCTCCTATCTGTATCTGTGCTTTTCTGTTTGCAGGACTCTGCACTCTGCTCTGAAATCCTAAAGCATCCCCTCCCGCCCCCAGCCCTCCCCACAGCATCCGTAGTTCTTTATAAACACAGGTACCCCGGGGGCGGCGTGCTGTATGCCTGCATACAAGCAAAGCAGCAGTGCAGCTGGATGTGCTCTTTGTGGGTATGGCACCTGGGGTTTTCCTGTTTAACCAGGTTTCATAGAACATAGCAGTTGCGGTCATTCAGCTAGGATCCCACTTAACACGTGTCCCACAGACAGTAGTGGCAAGAGGCAGCCTGGCACCTGCGTCTGGGAACGCTGGCTAGTGCTCTGCTGTGTGATTCTGCCTTTATAAGCGATGTCATCAAGTTTACCTCTGGCCTGTTAACATGCGCAAAAACAGAACAAAAGTAGAGTAGAAATAATCTGATTTTTCTCAGCTATACGTAACTATAGAAATACTTGTTTTAAAGAAAAGTGTATATTGCATAGCCTGATGTTTTATTGCTTTAAAAATATTCACAATAGAAAATGAAACTATTTGGGGTCCGTGAAAAATTAAGTCTGCTCACACTTCTACATTCCATTTCTTTCCTAAAAATGGGATGTAGAACAGACCAAGGGCACCATGCCTTCCCCCCCTGCCCAGTATTTCTTTTTTTTTTCTTTTCCTTTCCTTTTCCTTTTCCTTTTCCTTTCCTTTCCCTTTCCCTTTCCCTTTCCCTTTCCCTTTCCCTTTCCCTTTCCCTTTCCCTTTCCCTTTCCCTTTCCCTTTCCCTTTCCCTTTCCCTTTCCCTTTCCCTTTCCTTTCTCTTTCATTTCTCTCTTTCCTTTTAATAGTGGCATGGATCTTTTCCTTTCTCTCTTTTTCCTCTTTTCTTTTAATAGTGGCGTGGATCTCCTCTCCTCTCCTCTCCTCTCCTCTCCTCTCCTCTCCTCCCCTCCCCTC
>NC_138385.1:2929901-2948314 GCF_054177405.1 Leptonychotes weddellii | reverse complement strand
CTCATTCCTCCCTCCCGACCCATCTTGGACCAACTAGAATTGGGATTGAAAGTTGAATGGGAAATGAATAGAAAGCTCAGTAAAATGGAATAAGCAAGAGAAGTTAAACCAGTTTTTCCAACTGACGTGGCAGAGGGTCTGGTGGGAATTGCCATGTGTGGTAGGCAGAATTCTAAGATGCCCCCAAGAGTCCCACTGCCTCATGTGCATGCCTTGTATCCTGTCCACCTCTTGACTATGGATGGAGCCTGTGAATGTGATGGGATAATAGCTCTCTGGATTAGAGTACTGCATGAATTTGCTCAGGCCACCATAACCAAGTACTACAGACTGCGTGGCTTAAACAACAGAGATGTATTGTTGCATAGTTCTCCTGGGGGCCAGAAGTCCAGGCTCCAGGTGTTGGCAGAACCAAAGAACCGTGGCTGGTAGACGGCCATCTTTTTCCTGTGTCTTCACATACTCTTCCCTCTGTGCATGTCTGTGTTCTAATCTCCTCTTCTTATAAGGACACCAGTCATAATGGACTAGAGTTCACCCTAATGACCTCATTTTAACTAATGACCTCTTTAAAGACTGTATCTCCAAATACCTTCACGTTCTGAAGTATTGGGGGTTAGGACTTCAACATAGGGATTGAGGGGAAGGGGACACAATTCAGCCCCATAATACTACATTACATAGTCTGCTAGGCAGAATAATGACTGCCCAAAGATGATCACATCTTAATCCTGGGGACCTGTGAAAAAGGAATTAAAGGTGCAGATAGACTGAAGTTTGCTATTTCGCCAACTTTAAGAGGGGGAGAGTATCCTGGATTATCTGGATGGGCTCAATATTATCACAAGGGTTTTGTGGTAGTCTAAAAAAATAGCACTCCAAAGATGTACTCACCAGTTTCTGGATCCTGTGAATATTACTTTGTATGTCAAGAGTGGATATCACCTTACATGGAGAAAGATGTGATTAAATTAAGGATCTTGAGAGGAGGAGTTTACCTGGATTCTTTTGGTAGGTGATCTTCGATAATCCCTCATAACCTAAATGCAATCACATGTATCCTTATAAGACAGAGGCAGAGGGAGTTTGAAACAGACCCACACAAGGAAGAGAAGGCCCTGTGAAGACAGAGGCAGAGACCGGAGTGATGTGACCATAAGCCAAGGAAGCCTGGGGCCCACAGAAACTGGAAGAGAGCAGGGAGGATCCTCCCTTAGAGCCCCCGGAGGGAGTGTGGCTGTGCCCATGCCTTGATTTTGGACTTCTAACTTCCAGCTGGAACCCTGTGATTGCAGTTCCTTAGATAGGTCACCAGCTTCTCAAAACACCTGAAGCCCAATGGTATGCTTAAGAGAGTTCCAGGGGGAGCTTCACGATTTGGTTCTCAACTGGCCTGACCCCCACCCCCGATTTCTGCCTGGGTGAGCGCTAGTGGTCCATGCATTTCCATGCAGGTAAGCATCACATCAACCAATTTTGCTGACACTCTCTATGCCCGGTGCCCTGCCTTGTGCCTGTCACAGAATATCCGGTGCATGTGTTGAGTGAATGAATGTCATTCCATATTATGTCCCTTTTTAGAATTCTTTCTATTGAGTTTGATATTAACATATGCTTTCTGTTTCCTTGAGTCCCTGAGGCTGCTGGGACTGCAATGGAGTGGGACTCCATTGGGGAGACAGGGGCAGCTCTGTTCACCCCAAACTAGTGGCAGGGAAACCTCCAGACTTCGACCCCGTATCTGCCTTTAATACAATGTTTTCTACAGAATGTAAATTATTCATAATTTATATCTTTTGAACACATGGTTCTTTATCAGAAATAGATGTAGCTTTCTTTCTAGAAGGTGTGTGTTCTTTCTGTTAATACTGGGTTTTAAAAGTTTAATTTGTAGCAATTCCATAATAAGAAATGATTTTTATGTTTTTGTTATCTGTTTCATTTAGCTTTGATTTTACTACTAATAATCCGTTTCTTACTTATAATAACCTTCAGATAACTTCATGATTATCTCCAGTGCAGGGAGTTTAGCACAGACTACTGGGGTGACTGAGCAGGATCCCTCTAACCAGAAACAGTAAATGATTTAATTGTCACATTGAACTCAAGGAGCAAGCTTCCTGCACTCTGATCACCTGTTAAAATGCACATAATTCCTTTAACAAAATAAGCATCAGTATGTTGAATATTTAATTATTTTCATTATGAATATGCAATGTGGGTTTTGGTGCTTAAAGAGATCTCTCTGCATTAAGCTTCAACTTCTTTGGTGTAAAGTCATTATCTTTCATGTTCTAAAGAATTTTTACTGGGTTTTCTGAGAATCTATCATACTGTATGTACCTTGTAAACTAGCTCAATGTGTGTGTTGAACTTCTTATTCCAAAATCTATGAGTTGTAAAAGTTCCTAAATGAGAGCTATAGCACATTAAAAATTTTTTAATAGACTTTTTTTGAGAAATTTTAAGTATACAGCAAAACTGAGTGGAAAGTATGGAGAGTTCCCATGTATCCCCTTAATCCCCCCTCCCCAGAGCCTCCCCTGCCATTAACATCTCAAACCATAGTGGTACATTCATTATAATCAATGAACCGACACTGACACATTATCATCACCCAAAGTCCATAGTTCACATTAGGCTTCACTCTTGGTGGAATGCATTCTATGGGTTTGAACAAAAGTATAATGACATGTATCCACTGTTGTAGTATCATACAAAATAGTTTCACGGTCTTAAAACTACCTCTGTACTCAACATATTCATCCTTCCTCCATCCCAACCCCTGGCAACCACTGATCTTTTTACTGTCTCCATAGTTTTGCCTTTTCCAGGATGACACAGAGTTGGAATCATACCGTATGGAGCCTTTTCATATTGACTTATTTCACTTAATAATTAGCATTGAAGTTTCCTCTGTATCCTTTCATGGCTTGATAGCTCATTTTTAAAATTTTATTTGTATTTTTTCCCTCACTTTTGTTATTTATTTAATTTTTATTGAAGTATAATTAACATACATGTTATATTAGTTTCAGGTGTACAATATAATGATTCAAAAATTCTATACATTTCTCAGTACTCATCACAATAAGTGTACTCTTGATCCCCTTCATCTGTTTTACCCATTCCCCACCTGCCTCCCCTGTGGTAACCACCTGCTTGTTCTCTGTATTTAAGTCTATTTTTTTGTTTGTTTCTTTTTTTCTTTGTTCATTTGTTTTGTTTCTTAAATTCCACACATGAGTGAAATCGTATGGTATTTGTATTTCTCTATCTGACTTATTTCATTTAGCATTATACCCTTTAGGTCCATCCATATTGTTGCAAATGGCAAGATCTCATTCTTTTTTTTTTTATAACTGAGTAATATTCCATTTTTGTGTGTGTATGTATGTGTATATATACCACAGATACACAGAGTGTACATGCACACACACCACATCTTCTTTATTCATTCATCTGTGGGTGGACACTTGGGCTGCTTCCATATCATGGCTATTGTAAATAATGCTACAATAAACATAAGGGTGCATATATCTTTTTGAATTCATGTTTTTGTTTTCTTTGGGTCAATACCCAGTGGTGGAATTACTGGATTATATGGTAATTCTATTTTTCATATTTTAAGGAAACTCCATACTGTTTCCACAGTGTCTGCACCAATTTGCATTCCCACCAACAGTGCATGAGGGATCCTTTTTCTCCACATCCTTGCCAACACTTGTTATTTCTTGCGGTTATGATTCTAACCATTCTGACAGGTGTGAGTTGATATCTCATTGTGGTTTTGATTTGCATTTCCCTAATGATTAGTGATGTTGAGCATCTTTTCATATGTCCATTGGCCATCTGTATATCCTCTTAGGAAAAAATGTCTATTCAGGTCCTCTGCCCATTTTTTAATTGGATTCTTTCTTTCTTTTTTTTTTTTTTTTTTTGGTGTTGAGTTATTTAAGTTCTTTATATATTTTGGATACTAACCCTTAATCAGATATGTCATTTGCAAATATCTTCTCCCATTCCATAGGTTGCCTTTTTGTTTTGTTGATGGTTTCCTTCACTGTGCAAAAGCTTTTTATTTGGGTGTAGTCCCAGTAGTTTAGTTTTGCTTTTGTTTCCCTTGCCTGAGGAGACCTATCTAGAAAATGTTGCTACAACCGATGTCTTCTAGGATTTTTATGTTTTCAGATCTCAAATTTAGGTCTTTAATCCATTTTGAGTTTATTTTTGTGTATGGTGTAAGAAAGCGGTCCAGTTTCATTCTTTCACATGTAGCTGTCCAGTTTTCCCAGCTCCATTTGTTTTAGAGACTGTCTTTTCCCCATCGTATATTCTTGCCTCCTTTGTCATGGGTTAATTGACCGTGGATAGATTTCTGTTCCATGGATCTATTCTGTTTCATTGATCTTTGTGTCTCTTTTTGTGCCAGTACCATATTGCTTTGATTACTACAGCTTTGTGGTATATCTTGAAATCTGGGATTGTGATGCCTGCAGCATTATTCTTCTTTCTGAAGATTGCTTTGGCTATTTGGGATCTTTTGTGGCTACATACAGATTTTAGTATTATTTGTTTTAGTTGTGAGAAAAACGCTGTTGGTATTTTGATAGGGATTGCATTGAATCTGTAGGTTGCTTTGGGTAGTATGGACATTTTAACAATATTGGTTCTTCCAATCCATGAGCATGGAATATCTTTCCATCTGTTTGTGTCATCTTCAATTTCTTTCATCAGTGTTTTTATAGTTTTTGAAGTATGTGTCTTTCACCTCCTTGTTTAAGTTTATTCCTAGGTATTTTATTGTTTTTGGTGTAATTACAAATGAGATTGCTTTCTTAATTTCTCTTTATGCTACTTTATTATTAGTGTATAGAAACGCAGCAGATTTCTATATATTAATTTTGTGTCCTGTGACTTTACTGAATTCTTTCTTCAGTTCTAGTAGTTTTTGGTGGAGTCTTTTCTATATACAGTATCATGTCACCTGCAAATAGTGAAAATTTTACTGCTTCTGTACCAATTTGGATGCCTTTTATTTCTTTTTGTTGTCTGATTGCTAGGACTTCCAGTGCTATGTTGAACAAAAGTGGTGAGAGTGGACATCCTTGTCTTGTTCTTGATCTTAGAGGAAAAGCTCTCAGTTTTTCACCATAGATTATGATGTTAGCTGTGGGTTTTTCATATATGGCCTTTATTATGTTGACGAAATACAAGATCCATTCATGATAAAAACTCTCAACAAAGTAGGTTTAGAGGGATAGCTCATTTTTAAAAATGCTAAATAACATTCCATTGTCTGGATGTACCACAGTTTGTCCATTCACATATTGCTGCCAAGTTTTAGCAGTTATGAATAAAGCTGCTATAAATATCCATGTGCAGGTTTTGTGTTGACATAAGTTTTCAGCTTGTTTGGGTAGATGCCAAGGAGTATGATTGCTGTATGGTATGGTAAGAGTATGTTTAGTTTTGTAAGAACCTGCCAAACTGTCTTCCAAAGTGGCTGCACCATTTTGCATTTCCACCAGCATTCCCACCAGTGGTTCCTGTTGCTCCACATCCTTGTCAGCATTTGGTGGTGTTAGTGTTTGGGATTTGGGCCATTCCACTAGGTGTGTAGGTTGTATCTCATCGTTTTTATTTGCAGTTCCCTAATGACATGTGATTTTGAGCTTTTTATGTATTTATTTTCCATTTGTATATCTTACTTGGTGAAGTGTTAAAGCACATCTTTATCATAAATATTTTAAAAAAGATAAAAATCCTGACAAACTTTTCAAATGTTTTTTAAAAGTCATCTTGTTCACTTGGCTGCTGCTTCCCATTACCAGAAATAAGAAACATTTTGTAGAATCTAAAGTGTATAAACTAAACATATAAATCAAGAATGCCCATTTTGGGGGAAGCACATTGGTCAAGGAGACAGAAGGTCTGGTTTCTGATTTCTTCTTGCCACTAAACATGTCATCTTAGGCAAGTCACTTTCTGAATCTCAGTGTCTTCTATAAAGTAAGGGGAATGGGTAAGATGATTTCTAAAGTTCTTGCAGTTCTGGCTTTCTTTTATTTTTGTATTTTATGTCAGTCACTAGAGTGTCCCATGGCGGTATACGGACATCTGAGCCCTTTGATTGCCTCATGGTAAATTTAATATTATCATCTTGAAAATTTTCCATATTTCTTTCTGTACTGAAATGAAGAGCTTCAAGCAAGGCTGAAACCTAGCAACCAGCTCTCCTGAAATATCTCGTTGAATGTGTTGTACGTAGAGTGTATCAGAGGAGAGTATATACAGCAAAAATGGTAACCACGCTTCAGCATTAATTTCATTTGGTGACTCACCCACTCTGTCATCCGAAGATGGCATTGATCTAAATTGTGACCTTTTCTTCTCACTCATATCATTAGAATAATGCCAGTAAAAGGGCAGTGACTCACCACTGGAGCAGATTCTTCTTGAGAAAATTAGCAGAGCTTTGTCATGGAAATCTTGGTTAAAGGGTCTTTTATTAACTTCACCTGGTGAGCAAGCCCATTTTTTTTGCCCAGCCAGTTAAGGGCCTCTTCGATAATATGTTCTGTGGATTCAATCTAGCCCAACCATGTTATTTTGTTGATTCTTTCCCCTTCTGGCAGTACTTCAGGCCTTGAATGCAACAAAATAATTTTTCCACTGAATCAGTTGTTAATCACCATTGCCACTATAATTTGAAAGGGCTTAGGAGGCTTGTTTTGCAGTCTGGAATAGTTTTCATACATCACTTGTGGGCCCAAATCCCCCTGTTGATATCGATTAATTGTATAACCGCACTGTCTTGTAGAAGCGGATACTCGGAGTGACAGGGGTGTTGAAATTACTGTTTCCCAGTTGCTAAATGAGCACATCAGGGAGAATAAAAATGCAGAAGTTTTGGTATTAAAAATAAAGCCTAGTAATTAGACCCAGCTTGCTTATTAAGTCAACATACCTGGTCTTATTAAATTATATGTCACTTATGTTTACTCCACCCTTCTCTAGCCTACCAAATTCTGGAAGACACCGGGTGTAACTGCTTGAATTCCTTCTGTAAAATACTAACATAAAATTACATGTACTTGAAAACTTGATTAATACCTCCCAAAGCTGGAAGCAACCATCTCACAGTTGTCTAGTTTAAGGATTCATTGTTTGTTTGAGGCCCAGAAAGGGGAAGTAGCTTGCTGAAAGTCACACAGCAAGTCATGGAAAAGCTGAGACAGCATCTCAGTACTCCAGTTTCCAGGCCAGTCCCCTTGGTATCTCAGTAGCCCCTTGCCATCAGAGTTCCTGGGGATAGCGTTGAGTGTTCAAGAGAGTGTTAAATGATATTCTCTGCCAATTGCTTAAGAAGTATATAGTATATTAGTATATTTAGAAACACTGCTTTTCCAAATGGTCCCAGTATATAAGCTCTAGGATTTAAAGGGAGATAAATTAAGTTAAATTCCCTTCTATGGGCCCTCTTGGTCTTCAGTGGACAGGATGCTTTTAGATTCATATTGTGCTTATAAGTCAGCAAGATTGATTTCCACAAGAGACAGGAGAAATTTAGTGTCGTAACTTCATGTATGGACTTCTGCTTTGGCATAAAGTACTAAGAGTAGCAGAAATAAAAGCACTACTAATGTGTAATTATTGGAACAGATCCTTCTGGTGAATAAGGGGCCAGTTATCAGCTTCTGGAGGTAATATTAGCTTCTTTTTTTTTGTCTCTGGGTTAGTTTACTAGTTAGTGTTTAGTCATCATTTTTATAAATTCATTTCCTAGTAGATATGGATTTTCTTCTCTCTGCAAGTTTACATACTTTCACAAGAAGCCTGCCTAAACTAAAAGTAAATAACTGAGTTTATGGTTCAGAATAGTTTTTTTTTTTAAAGATTTTATTTATTTATTTGAGAGAGAGAGAATGAGAGAGAGCACATGAGAGGGGGGAGGGTCAGAGGGAGAAGCAGGCTCCCCGCCGAGCAGGGAGCCCGATGCGGGACTCTATCCAGGGACTCCAGGATGATGACCTGAGCCGAAGACAGTTGCTTAACCAACTGAGCCACCCAGGCGCCCTGTTTCAGAATAGTTTTAAATGAATTTTAAGAAAACTTAGGGCAGTTCAATAATTGGCTGAATCATCAAGCTAAAGTTGAGCTTCAGAGGCTATAAATAGCAGTATTTACTGGTTTCAAATATCCATGGGGAAGAGCCAGTTGGATTGGGTTCTGTCAGTCACATCCCGCTCTGTGTAATTCTTGTGTTCATTTTTCTGGAGGCTAATGCTATAGGGATCATGTAGAGCATCTTTTTATTCATTTATCCAGATATTACCTCATTAAATATTTAGTGTATATTTTCTGTGTGCCAAATCCAAGGGGGACAGAGAGGCATGAAGGAGATGGTGCCTGGATACAAATAGATCCCAGATTGGAGAGGGGAAATGGCAAGTGAGTAGGGATACCCCCCTTTTGGAGGTGCTCCAGTAGATGTCAGCTAGCGTCAGGGAAGGTCACTAAAAGCTTCTTAGATGAAGTGACACCTAGCTGTGTGGGGAAAGCAAAGGGTTTGACAGGGAGCAGTGGGGTAGGGCTGGGGCTGGGAGGAGGGCATGTCAGGCACTGGGCAGAGCAGCGCATGTGATACCAGGGTGGGAAAGGGTGAGAGGGTCTGGGGGTGGGGAGGCAGCAGGCTCAGGACAAAGAGGGCCTTGTGAGCCCCATGCTTGGGTAAAGGAAAAGCAAGTGCCAAGGCCCAGAGGTGGAAGGGAGTTCAGTAGGGCCAGAGCAGAGCTGCAGACCTTCAAAGGCAGAGAGTAGAGGCATAAGCGCAGGGCTAAAGATCAGAAGATTGGGCAATGGAGCACTAGCAAAAGGTTTTCGGCAGGAGAAGGACACGATCAAACCTGTGCTGTTAGAAAGCTCCCTTGCCAACAGTGGGAAGAAGTAAAGGGATACACCCTTGTGCAAGTCTCTTTGGGTACAAGGGAAACCATAAAAAAACAACTTCCCCCTCCCAGCTGGGGAGTAGCTGGATGAATTTTGACTTAATCACACAGTGGCAAAAGTGAATGAGCCAGCTCTACGTGTATCAACATGGATAATAACAGAAAACAATAGGGCATATTGTTTACAGATACACAAGTGCATGGAAATACCCAGAGTGCATAGAAGAGCACACACCTACCTCAGGGTATTTGGTACCTCCATAGGAGGAGCAGGGGGTCACCTCTAGCTGTTTGGTAAGGCTTTATTTATTTAAAAAACATTATCTGAAGCAAGTATGGTAAAATGTTAATATCAGTTAAATCTGGGTAGTGGGGACATATGTTCATATTATATTTTTTGTGCATGTTTTAGTACGTTTCAAATATTTCAAAATAAAAATTTTAAGTAAAAAAAGGATATTGTATCAATTCGTGTACTCTTGGCTTCAAGTAAGAGAATAAGAATTAAATAAAAAATATAAACTAATCTGTGCATCACTGTCAAAAAAAAAAGAGGTCTAAAGTAGGTTTTTTATTATCCCATTAAGGGTTTATAAAGTACAGTCTGTTGTGGGCCCTATCTGGCCTGTTACCTGTTTTTATATGACCTGTGAGCTGAGAATGTGTTTTACATTTTATTTTTTATTTATTTTATTTTTTAAATTTAATAATCATTTATTATTACTATTATTATTTTTATTATTATGTTCAGTTGGCCAACATATAGTACATGTTTTTTACATTTTTAAATGGTTGAAAAAAATCAAAAGAAGAGTATTCCAGGGACGCCTGGGTGACTCAGTCGGTTAAGCATCTGCCTTCAGCTGAGGTCTGATCTGAGGGTCCTGGGATGGAGCTCTGGGTTGGACTCCCTGGCTCAGCAGGGAGTCTGCTTCTCTCCCTCTCCCTCTGCCCTCCCCCCTGCTTGTGCTCTCACTTGCTCTCTCTGTCTCAAATGAATAAATAAAAAATCTTAAAAAAAGAAGAATATTCTGGGATATTTGAAAATTACATGAATTTCCAACTTCAGTGTCTGTAAATAAAGTTTTATTGGTAGACAGCCATGCCCTTTCATCTAAGTATTGGCTATGGCTATTCTTGCACTGCAAGGGGACAGCTGAGTTGAGACAAAGATGGACCACAAAGCTTAAACCATCTACTGTCTGGCCTTTCAAGAAAGAGTTTGCTGATTCCTGCCATTTAACAAAAGACCCCAAAGCTAAGTGGTTCCAGGATTGGTTAATTCAGTAGTATGATGTTGGGACTCCAGGTGGTTCTCTATATGCATGGCTGCCATGTCTCTGCCACATCTATGGCTGCCATTGCTCCAAGCATCATGTATCATATGACAATGTTCAAAGGTTGTGGTGGGGTAGGAGGACTTGCCTCATATGTCTCTCCCTTTTTTTTTCTTTCTTTGTGTATGTATGTATGTGTGTGCGTGTGTCTCACTTTTTAACAGAAAGGCTACCCTTTCTCAGACGGTATAAACTTGAAAATGAAAAAGTTGGATTGGAAGGGGCAAGAGGGGAGACCACTTAGGAGTCCAGTGGGCAATGCCACCATTTGGGAGAGACATGAAGTGACAGGAGTTTGGACCAGGGGCATTGCATGGAGCGGAGGTGGTTGGATTCTGGGTATATTTTGAAAGACAAGCCAATGGACTGGATGTTGGAGGAAAGAGTTGAATCAAGCAGGACTCCAAGGTTTCCGGCTTGGACAACTGGGTGTCTGTCATTCCAGTAGATGGGCAGACAGTTGTGTATAGGTGAGGATCAAGTCTCAATGTCTTTGCTGCTTTGCCATATTTCCAAGTAATAAGAGGTGAGAAAATGAAGCAGAAGCAGTGTTTTTGTTTAAAAGATCTATAACTCAAAAGTGTTGTTTTTCTACTCTGATTAAAGAGAGTTTCAAGTTTACAAAGTGCTTTTATACCCACTTTTTCATTTGACCCTCAATTCCGGAAATGAGAATGGCAGGAATCCTCCTTGTTTTACAAATGAGAAAACTGGGATGCAGAGAGGGGAAGTCCAAAGGCTGGAATGGAAGGTGTGTCCTTTCCTGGGTCAGAAGGGAGCTGTTAAAACTGACCCTTGTCTTTCCTGGGCGACATGTTTGCTTTTGTTTACCTTTGACGTACAACTGGCTAAGTTTTTTCCCTCTTTAATATTACATGCAAACATCATTTTATATTTTAAAATATCTTCCTATTATTTTAGTATTTTCATAACAGAAAAACCAGACAGTAATTTGAGTTGTTTGCTTATTTTTAGATGATCGCACGTAAGTGCTTTGAATCATCTCTAAAAGCTTATTTCCATAGCACATAACAAAATTAATTAAATTGCCTTTAGAAGCAGGGCTGCTTTGTTTCCCACTGAAACGATGACTCATGAGGTCTGAGTGAGTCTCATTTATATTCCTCCTTCAGCAAGTAATTTAAATGTGAGTTATATAGAAAGGAAAAGGAAGAAAGAACAAGGAAAACAAACACAAACAGAGCTATCCCTTGCTTACCTCCTCGACGAGTTATCAGTTATCCTGGATGTGGCGTTACATAGGTGGAAGCTGCCGTATTCTGTTGGTACCAGAAATTCCTATTGACAGCAGCATTGATAACTGACAGCTACGTGTCTTGGGTTGTGTAAGTGGGTCAGGGAAGGTAGATCTGCTGACATGCCCAGCACTGGTACCTTCTGGGTTGGGTGGCAGTGAGCTTCTTGATGCATGGGTATGAGAAGAGAAGGCTGCTTGGTTGGAGGCGTGGGGGTAGAGGAGTTTTTATTTAACAGCCAATCTGAACCATGGGAGACTGGGACAAGGTAGGTTTGAGTATGTTGTGGCATCGATGATGGAGCATATCCTGAAGTAAATGCTTATTTTGACAGTCACTTTTATTTTATAATTAGGAACTTTTCAGCAGTTGGAAACATAGCACTTAGCACATGACAGGCATGTGATGAACGTTTACTGAATGCTCACCTACAGGGATTGGGAAGAGGAGGAATGGCTGAATGAATGAAGTAAATGCTTATTTTGACAGTCACTTTTTTTTTTTTAAAGATTTTTTATTTATTTATCTGAGAGAGAGAATGGGAGACAGAGAGCATGAGAGGGGGGAGGGTCAGAGGGAGAAGCAGACTCCCCGCTGAGCAGGGAGCCCGATGCGGGACTCGATGCGGGACTCGATCCAGGGACTCCAGGATCATGACCTGAGCTGAAGGCAGTCACTTAACCAACTGAGCCACCCAGGCGCCCCTTGACAGTCACTTTTATTTTATAATTAGGAACTTTTCAGCAGTTGGAAACATAGCACTTAGCACATGACAGGCATGTGATGAACGTTTACTGAATGCTCATCTACAGGGATTGGGAAGAGGAGGAATGGCTGAATGAATGGGCTCGTGCATGACCAAGTATGGAGGAAGGAACTGCAATAGGAAGGATTTGAGATGCCTTTATGTGGACTTCGAAGACTGGTTTTGAACTAAAGGGAACTTGGAGCCTGCATTCTGTGTGAACACTGTGGCTTGGCCACAAACCTGTGTTCTTTGAGTTACGGCCAAGTGAGCATTTCACCTGGTGGTTCTTCTGGTGGCAGTGGGCATTGGAAGATTGTCCAAACAGGCTTTTTGGGTTTTTTTGTTTGATTTTCCAGAAAGCCAGCAAAGTAGGTCCATTGAAATATATTGCTGTTCCCCTCCTAGCTATCCCACCACCCTCAAGGGCCCCCCACCAACACACAGATTGGACTTTAATGCCAACAGCTGAAATGCAGCCAGTTCATATTCTTGCTTTTTGTTGAGACATACTTTGTTCCTTACTCCAGTGATTTTGCTAGCAATTTTGCTGATAGAAAGGGAAGGAGGACCCACAGAGAATGTGGGCAGATGGCTTATAGACGTGGCACAGTTTGCTCAAT
The DNA here is from genome assembly GCF_054177405.1 of Leptonychotes weddellii. Lineage (NCBI taxonomy): Eukaryota > Metazoa > Chordata > Mammalia > Carnivora > Phocidae > Leptonychotes > Leptonychotes weddellii. The sequence continues at coordinate 2,935,402 of NC_138385.1, read as the reverse complement.
TTGTTTTATAAAACAATAGGCAATTATAAACTCCTACTCAGAGATGTATTTCTCCTTGATTTTCAGAAATACAGGGGTGAATATTGCCCAGGGACTGAAGCTAGATGAAGGTGATTTGGGTCCATTTTAATGTTTTCCATTCTCAAGAGATGTGTCTCATGGGAAAGCAATAACATTAGGGAAAGTATATTGTGAGTTTTGACGGACGCTTTTGGCTAATTCCCATAATCACTCTGTGCCTTTATGTCCTCATAAGTAAGTGGAGACAACACCCGCCCGTTGTATGGCTTTGGGCAAAGGCCAGCCAGATGAGACCTGTTGTTTTGTGCACTGCACAGTTGAATTCAAGGTGCCCTTGTTTAGATTATTACTCCTATTTGCTGATTAATGGTGCTTATTTTAAAACTGATTCTGGAAGAAGCATCCAAACAAAATAACAGTCCGCTCCCATTGTTAGCATGGTCTGCTTTGTGAAATCACAGATTCTACTCAAAGGCTACATTCCACAGAAAATAACTGCAATTTAAACATATGAGCCTCTAATGGAACCACCTTCCAGTCTGCACCTGTTTCATCCCTCTTCCCGCCACAACACAATGACCTCCTGAGTTGTTTGCTAACAACATTTATTAACCGCGGGCCTGGAGACAGACAAAACCAAGTCAGAATGCTTTACTAGGCCCAACACTCAGATGATGAGCAGAAACCTTTCTCTATATAATTTCCATTGGTCAATGCTCAAGCAGACTCTAAAAGAAACCCACCATTTTCTATACCTACAGAAAACATTTCTTCCCAAGAGGGTGTTCAGATCTTTCCTCCTCCATCTGTGTCTTCTGGCTAACACCTCCCTGTTTGCCTTGCACATATTTTCTTCTACACAGCTGCTGAGTCCAGTGCATTGGTCTTCACCTAGTGAACTCGAGTGGTGCACCTCACTGCCACCAAAGGCCAAGTCAGGGTATATAACTGCTACCAAATATTGGGGATTAGCTATAGAAGTTCCAGAAAGACCTTCTTATCATTCAAAGTCCAACATTCTTTCTTACCAACGTACCTACAAACGGTAAATAAAAAAATGATTCATAATATAGTAACTATCCCCTCATTATTCCTTAATCTTTTATTAATCTCCCTTATTATGAATTAGGGGAATATGCTAAAAAAGAAGATATCGCTCTTTCTGTCTCTATAACAAACAACAGTAATTATCTGGTGGAATGCATCCCCCTTCTCTGCAGGGAATTACCATTTGCTTCAGGACTGAACAAAATGAGAAAGTATGACATCACTGAATCCACTTTTAAAATTAATATGAAGCGCTTGTCATGAAAATGTAGATCTTTCCAACGGGGAAAAAATATGACTAGTATCAACTGAATCAGAAATATGAAAGTGTCAGGCTGTCATTTACCTGAGCAATTTGTCTTGGTCCTGTACAAGGGAGCCTTGGAGGCAATTGGCAGTTGCGAAAAACACAAAGACAAACAAGACCCAAAAATCAAAACTTTAAAAACCAAAGAGTTGCCACCCAAATTTTTAGTAGCTATCCATATTTTCACTGACTTCTTATCTGAGTATGGAACCAACAAAGCTGCAGAAGAGATCATAGAATCTTAGAACTCAATGAGTCCAGAAGTTTCTTAACATTCTTTTTCTTTTTAAAAAACAGCATCTTTTCCTACTAAAATTTAACATGGAAGGCCATCATGGGAAATTTTCGTGAGCACAGCTGTCCTGGTTGAAGTGCATGCACATGGACTGGGGGACTGAGGGATGTTCTCTCACATCCGCTGTACCCATGTGCGGCCCCTAAGCATCTTTCCAGGAAGCTCATGGCCTTGAGGAGTTTGGAAACAAAACCAGTCCATCCTACACTCCTCTGGTGATAAAGGGCGCAGAGTCTCAGAGCTGGACCTGAGGCAGGCCTGAGGTCACCTAGGCAAACCAGAGCCATTGGAGAGCTGAGTCCTCCAAGCCAGGCCTGTGCACCCCATGTGGGGAGCCTGAACTGAGCTGTGGAAATCTCCTCACACCTACCTTTATTCTTGGCCCCTTTGCCTGAGGAAAATTTGCCTGGCTACCAAAGAGTATTGCTATCATTAGCCAGCTCCACATTTCAGTTGTTAAGAAACTTCCTTGCTCTGTTGTTAATGTGGATCCAGTCAGAACTGAGTTTTAGGCATGAAAAATCTGTGGTCCTTTTGTCCTTGATTAATTTAGTGACATTCTAGAAAGGAAGCTGAGAAGCTTGAAACATCCTTGCTCATTAATAATATACTTTTCCTTTTGGTAATATAAACATAATTCAAGACCCGATTAAAATGTCCCAATTTTTTGTCAGTAAGGAAAGAACATTTATAACTCAACTTTGCCATATGTTCTTGTCCCAAGTGCTTGTCATCTCGATTAAATTGCTCATAACTGTATGCAATGTAGAAGCTTTGGCAGAGTTGGGCAGCCATATTTCAGAGCCTGATCTGATCTGTTTGCATGAGTGGTGGTAAAGGAGTTGACTTGGATACTGGATCATGTGCTATTTGTAGTGCATTTCTGAGATATTATTAGTCAAATTCAGTTGATCTCTGCTTCAACTCACGTGGGTGGCCTGCCATCATTTAATTGATGAAACCTGGGACAGAGCTGAAGGCTATCAAACTGATGCTCAGGTTAAATTTGTGGGTCAGTCTACTGTCTTGAAACCGAACAGCAGGATTAATAACATCCCTCCAGTTCAGTTCTCTTGCTAAGAGCCACTAAATAGATAATGTGCGATGGCCTTGCCTCAAGTCTGGAGCCATTCCAGAGGAAAGTGCCAGGGTCTGGACCAGAAGCACAGTGGACTCACCCCACACCATCCGTGGTGCCCTCACTCCTCCCAGCAGAGCCTCGCAGAGTCCTAATGGGTCCCAACCCGTACACACCAGTTAATTGGCTATAGGTGAGCAGTGTTCACTTTCATTCAGCAAATCACACTGAGTGCATGTGATTTGCCAGGCCCTGTATGTGGCAACGGGGATGTGGAGACACGTAAGACATGATGTCCCCTGAACGTAGTGGAGGGGTGAGAGGACAGAGGCATAGACAGGCAGGCCAATACTATTTAGAAAGTGAATCAAAGGAGGCTTGGACAGGGTGCTTTGAGTGCGTGAAAAGGAAGCAACTAACTCAGGCTGGACGGTGAGAACAGCACCCTCAGGGACTAGGGGAAGCTTCTGGGAGGAAGGGATGCTCAAGCTGTCTTTTATAAAAATGAAAACATACCATTTTTTCCCCTATGATCAGAGGATATGTATTTGTTGTAGGAAACAATTACTACTTCCAAAAAACAACAATAAAAATCACTGTAACACCACTACCAGAGGTAAGCACTGCTTACATTTGAAGCATATCCTTTCAGTCTCTCTATCATCTATGTCTATACACAAATGCTTTAAAAATGTTCTCAGATAGTGAGCAGCTGATTTGTTACTTCGTTTTTTTAAAAAAAGCCTAACAGTACACAATGAATATTTTTCCATGTCACTAAATATTCTTCGCCATAATATTGCATTGCATGAGGTCCCTAATTTATTTAATTCTTTATTATGGGAATTTAGTTGTTGCAAAATTTTCACTATTATTAACTATGACAAAATCCTTACACTTAAATTTTTTACACATCTATAATTATTTCCTTAGGACAGATCCCTAGAATAAAAATCGATGGGTCAGAGGTTATGCACATTTGAGGCTAAATACCAGCCAGCGTCCAAGACAGCCCCAGTGATCCTTGCTGCCTGATACTCATTCATGCCTTTGTGTGGCCCCCTCTCATAAGAAATAGGGCTATCCTGTAAGACCAATAGGATATTGCAGAAGTGACAGGTATGTACTTCTTTTTAAAAAGTTAAATAAAATTTTGAGATATTTTTCTTTTTCCTTTTTTGTAGCTATATTGAGGCATAATTAACAAATTAAAATTGCATGTATTTAAGGTGTACAGTTTGATGCTTTGATATATGTATACATTGTGTGTATCATTGTGTGATCACCAAAATCAAGCTGATTAACACTTTCATCACTTTACATAGTGTGTGCATGTATGTGGGTATGTGCATGTGTGCGCATGCTTGCACGCGCATGTGTGTGTGTGTGGGGGGGGGGGAGTCACTTAAGATCTCCCCTCTTAGCAAGTTCCAAATATACAATGAAGTATTGTTAATTGTAGTCACACTGCTGTGTATTAGTTCTCCAGAACTGTTCATCTTGCATAACTGAAATTTTATATCCTTTGACTGTCACCTCCTCGTTTCTCCCAACCCAACCCCCATCCCCTGGCAACCACCATTCTACTGTCTGCTTCTATAAATTTAACTTATTTTATTTTATTTTTAAGATTTTATTTATTTATTTGACAGAGAGAGCACGCACACGTAGGCAGAGTGGCAGGCAGAGGGAAAGGGAGAAGGAGACTCCCCACTGAGCAGGGAGCCTGATGTGGGACTCGATCCTAGGACACTGGGATCATGACCTGAGCCAAAGGCAGACGCTTAACCGACTGAGCCACCCAGGCACCCCTAAATTTAACTATTTTAGATTCTACGTATAAGTGAGATCATGCGGTACTTGTCTTTCTGTGTCTGTATTATTTCACTTGGTATAATGTCCTCCAGATTCATCCATGTTGTTACAAATGGCAGGATTTCCTTGCTCTCGAAGGCTGCATGATATTCCACTGTATATATAAGGTATGTACTTCTGAGACTAGGTCATACACAACATTGCCACTCTGCCTTGCTCTCTTGGGTTACTTATTCTGGGGGAAGCCAACACTGTGTCATGAGGCCACTCAAGCAGTACTATGGGAGTCCATATGGTATAGAACTGAGGCCTCCTGCCAACCGCCAGCACCAACTTGCCAGCCATGTGAGTGAATCACCTTGGAAGCAGGTCCTCCAGTCTCATAAGCCTTAAGATGACTGTAGTCCCTGCAGACATCTTGACAAAGAGACCCCGAGCCAGAAGCACCCAGGTGAGCCACTCCTAAATTCCTGACCCATGAAAACTGAGATAATAATTATTGTTTCTGCAAACTGGTTAGTTTGGGAGCAATTTGTTATGCAGCAATAGATAGCTAATGCAGTATATATCACTTTTGCTCTATTTTTTTTAAATTTCTTTGATTTTTTTAGTGAGGTTTATTTTTTCAAAATCCTATTGACCATTTTATTTTCCTTCTCTTACGTTTTTCGAATTGTATGTTTAGGTTGTTGGGTTTTTTCTATTTAAGATCTATTATATTAAGAATATTTTTTGCCTGGCAGGAAACAAACTGAGTGTTGTTGGAGTGGGGGGTGGGGTGGGAGGGATGGGGTGACTGGGTGATAGACACTGGGGAGGGTACGTGCTCTGTTAAGCGCTGTGAATTGTGCAGGACTGTTGAGTCTCAGATCTGTACCTCTGAGACAAATAATGCAAGATATGTTAAGAAAAAAAAAGAAGAAGAAGAAGGTAGCGGG
>NC_138385.1:2908223-2929401 GCF_054177405.1 Leptonychotes weddellii | reverse complement strand
CCTCAGTTTGTTTCCTGAGATTAAGAATTCCTCATATCAGTAAGGTCATATGATACATGTCTTTCTCTGTTTGATCTATTTCGCTCAGCATAATACCCTCCAGTTCCATCCACGTCATTGCAAATGGTAAGATCTCATTCCTTTTGATGGCTGCATAATATTCCATTGTATATATATACCACATCTTCTTTATCCGTTCATCAAAGACAGGCATTGTTATACTGAGCTTGGGTGTGTTGTAATTTTTGCTTGCTTGTTTGGTATTGTTTTGAGTCTTAATCCCTTAGGATGTGCCACAGAAAACTTTAATGATCAAATATAGGCTATGAACACAAAAATCAGAGGGTCACTTGTCTTGATTACAATATTCTTGAAACTAATAAAAAAAAACAGTGGCAATTGTAGACTGATAGAATCTAGGATCAACTGCTCCAATGCCCCCTCATTTTGTAGATTGGGGAGTGACTAAGAGAAATTACCTTGTGCATATCACCCAGACCATACAGCCCCATCCTGCCTTCTTTTGAGCAGTGTTGACTGGCAGTTGTGATGAAGGCTCGAGCAATTGTGTTTTGAGGACTCAGTAAAGTATTCTGTGAAGGATTTTCTGAATTTCAATGATCTTGAAGATGGGTTCACTGTTTTCTAATTTCACATGGAGTTGAAGTATTTATTTTAGAGGGTAAGTACTCTAATCATGTACAATATGCTCTACGAGAGGTTTTGATTTAAGGCTTGTAAGTTGATTTCTGCCAAGGTGGTATTTTGAAATCAGTACATTATTTCTAGTGCTAGTAGAACATAGGGCTATATCTGTGTGCTCTGCTGTCATGTGAAGTTTAAAAGCTCCTAATGGGTCAACAGATTTTGAGCGAAATAGAAACCATTTAAAACTTTATGCAAAAATGGGTCAGAAAATAAAGTCATAATAGTAACTTGAAAGTGATTATAGATCCACAAGACTGAATGGGCTAAAATCGCGGGTACACATCTAATTATGGTGTGCTACCTTTCAACTTTTCAAATAGAACTTTCAGTTGTTAGTTTTTGAAACTCCACTTGCATTTTGGGAGAAAATTACACACCTGACTGACCCAGGTCACATTAATCCACACATGCTAGTGAGAAGCCTGGGCTGCTGTAGAATCTGCAAAGCAGTACAGTGCACTTCACACCCGAGGAAAGAGTCAGACATGTGCAAGTACGGGTGACCCTAGAACAACGTGGGTCCACGTATATGTGTGATTTTCCGATAAACACAGGACAGTACTATAAATGTATTTTATCTTCCTTACGACTTTCTTAACATTTTCTTTTCTCTGGCTTACCTTACTGTAAGAATACATTATAGAATACACATAATATATAAAGTATGTGTTAATTGACTGTTTATGTTATTGGCAAGGCTGCCAGTCAACAGCAACCATTAATAGTTCAGTTTTGGAGGAGTAAAAAGTTATACTCAGATTTTCAACTGTACGGGGGATCGAAGCCCCTAACCCCCATGTTGTTCAAGGATCAAGGAGTATTCTGGAAGTGCCTCCTCTGTGCCCTAGCACTTTGTGACAATGTGTGGGTGTCAAAGTGGAAGTCATGCTTGGTCTGGTAGGAAGACATGAACCAGAAGGCATGACTAGGTCTGCAGTCAAGTTTGAGACAAAGAGAGTATGGGCTCTGGAGCAAGAGAGCCTTGAGTTCAAATCCTGCCTCTACCATGTCATAGCCATAAACTTGGGTAATTGTTCTAACTTTTCTGAGCCTCGGTTTTCTCATCTGTCAGGTGGGGTTAATAATTGTGGCCACTGTGGTGAGGATGATGTGAGTCCCTGCACTTAGTGTGCACTGAGTAAGTGTTGGTTATTTCCTTCCCTTCTCTTGTTTACCTCCTGTGCATGGTATAGGACTGACATTCAGAATAAGGCGGTTAATGGGTATCTTTTCATCTCAACCCTGAGGAAGGGGAAATCAATGTGTCTTGAGTACTGGGCTGGAAATGACAAAGGAGACTGCACAGATGAGGTAGGAATAGATAAGGTTGACACACTCAGAGGAAGCAAAGACAACTGATAGTTCAGAGTTTCCCAATTATTTTTCACAGAAAGACCTTCTTAGAAAATTATAATATTGTATGGTACATTGGAGTTGGGCAAAGAAGGCTGTTCACAGCTTCAAATGTCCTGCCCACAGGTTGATCCCCTGCCCCAGGCTCTGCCAGCCGCTGGAACAGCTGAGGGGATCACTATGCATGCAAGCCTGTGATTAATTTGTAGCACACTGGCTGGGAAGCTGTGGTATAGAGAACTTAAAGGTTCAATGACCTGCACCAGCCCCCTTAAATCCTTTTTGGAATGAGGCAGGGGGTGAACAAATGGGACCTCAATCAGTCAGTCTCCTACACTTGGCTTTGCAGCAGCCAAAGATGGCTGGTGGCAGTTTCCTGAGGTGCAGTGCCAGGGAGTGTGGAGAGGAGGTCACATGTACACAAGGAGTAAAGGCCAAATGGGTGGATATCTTTGGTGCCCTCCCCTTGCTTTCCTGCCTTCTGTAGGTTAGCTCATTGCACTGGCCACCAAAGTTCTCTCTGCATAAGCTGTGGTGCTTTGTGTATCAGCACTCAATATGTATGTGTTGAGTTGGATTGAACACATAAGGCTGCTGGCCAAAGACTCTGCCCTGCAAGTTTAGGCTAGTGCCCTGGACAGATGCAAGTGTGATGGGAGGGAAGCCTCTGAGCTGGCCACTTCTCTGTTCTTCTTTATCCTTGTCTCCAGGCCTTGCTCATTGAGCCCAAAATTCACTCCCCAACACAACTTTCTAGTTAGAGTTACACTTGGTCCGAGTGACCTCCCCAACTAAAAATAATCCAGTGGCCACGTTTTTAAAGCCAGACCTTATATTAAAAAAAGTAAAACGTGGACATTCTGACACCTGCTACATCGTGGATAAACATTGAGGACATTATGCTCAGTGAAATAAGGCAGTCACAAAAGGACAAAGACTGTGTGATTCTACTTAGATGTGTTGCCTGGAGCAGTCAGATTCACAGAGACAGAAAGTAGGATGGTGATTGCCAGGGGCTGGGGAGGGAGAGGGAGGAATTACTGTCCAGTGGGGCAGAGTTTCAGTTTAGGAAGTTAAAAAAGTTCTGGAGATGGATGGGGATGATGGCTGCACAACAGTGCGAATGGATGTAAATACTTGAACAAACCCAGATGACTAGAAAATATCTATGGCATATATTGCATTGTGTTATGTCATCAAGGAAGAGATGCATGAAAAATACAATTCATAGAAAATTCAGCTATATCTTTGAAGGTTAAGCAGTGACTAAAGGGGATATTACTGTTTTGAAGAATACTCTTCTTGATATTTGATATGCTTCTCTTCTCATATATTTCAAAACACAAGCTATTTACAATCCTTCTAATCTGATGGGGTGCAGTAAAGTGTGACTTTGAAATACTGTCAGTTTCAGCAAATGCAGAAACAGATAAGTTAATGTTTATTGATATTGAGAGCATCAGTAGCTTGCTGTGGGTGTGCACATTTCCACAAATTATAAAAGGCACCAACTATTATCATCACTAATGTTTTGTAAGATAGAGGCTGATTCAAAACAATTATTAAAAAGATAAATATCAGTATTCTGTTGCACTTCATGAAAATATTACTGTATTGCCCTTATGTCATTCAGTTCACTGTGGACCCATGGAATCTTTGAAAAGGCAGGGACTACAAAAGAAATATTTGGGGGTTAGTGGGTTAAATTAATTGTGCAAAGAGTTAGTTAGTAAAAGAGTCAGGATTAGAATCTCATTGTTTCTACAGCCCTGTATTTTTTTTTTTTTAATTTATAGCTTTTGGTTCTTGGAATGGACATGAAGTATTATCATCACAGCTAAGACTTACTATATGTTCCATGAGGAATATAATTAAACTACAGTGTGTTAGTCTATGATTGGCAAGTGAGATAGAGTAAGATTAAATTGATATTTTATATGAATCCACTTGACACTCATGAAACTGCCAATCATGAAACTATAAATGTAGATTTATATTGTTGGACTTTGGGGACCAATTTGAGTCATACTTACAAATGTATTAATTCTACTTCATTGCCTTTATATTCCATCCCTGTTGCTTAAAATAGCAATGCACTGCCTATACAAATTAAAATGAGCTGCAAAAAAAAAAAAAAACAATGCGAATGTATGTAATGTCACTGACTGTCACATTGAAAAATGGTTAAGATGGTAACTTTTATGTCATGTGTATTTCACCACAACTTATAAAGAGACTAACGTGCAGACCTCAGTAAGAGAAAACTTCATGAAGTTTAAGCAATAAATTTGATCTTCGTTTTATTATTAAAAGAGGAAGCTCAGTGTATGTTCAAGTTACTATAATTTTCAGTCACATTTTGTAATGAGCTGAGTCACTTCTATTTCCTCCTTCCGTCTTCTCTCTTTCAGTTTTGAAATGGATTTAAAAGTACTTGGACTCACTGTCAGGCCTCGGACACCAGGAATGGATGAGGGCCGGAAGGAGGACAGACAACAAGAGGAGGAGAAATGTGGCCAGGAGTACCACTCACTCACCATCAGAGGAAGCCCTCGGGGAGGGGCTCTTGCTCTGTGGGTTAATCCTTGGGAGAGGATACTCCTTATGCTATCTTCCCCATGGCTTCTGCCTTAGGCTTCTGGCTCTTCCTGAGAACTGGGTTGTGGCCTTAACTGAGCCACTGACCTGTGAATTTGGACCAGTCCCTTATGGGACTGCATGGTCTCTTGGGGCCCCTGTAGCCCTGTCAATGTACTGGTCTAAGCCTCCAAGTCTCTTACCAGCAGTAGGTCCCACAATGTAGGAACGGTGCTTTCCCTGGGCCAGATTACATGTTTGACAGGTGCTACAGGTTGAATTGTGTCTGCCTCTGTCCCCTCCCCCACCAAAAAAATGATATGTTGAAATCCAAACCTCAGAATGTGACTTTATTTGGAGATAGTGTTTTTATAGAGGTAATCAAGTTAAAATGAAATCATTAGTGTGGGCCCTAATCTAATAAAAGGGGAAAATTGGACACAGACACAGACATGCATACAGGGAGAGCAGCACCATGTGAAGGCATGGAGAGAAGATGGCCGTCTGCAAGCCATGGAGAGAAGCCTGGAATATATCCTTCCCTCACAGCCCTCAGAAGGAACCAACCCTGCTGACATCTGGATCTGGGGCTTTTAGCCTCCAGACTGAGACCAAAAAAAAAAAAAAAAAAAATCTGCTATTGAAACCATCTAGTTTGTTGGTACTTTTTAATTTTTATAACAGCTCTAAAAAATTAATACAGCGGGTAAAGCAGATTTTCCCCAGATTTCCTTCACTGGCAGCTGACAGTGTGACATATGGCCATTCCTAGTTACTTAGGTCCCCCCGAGAATTCCTTTCACCTCACTTCCCAGAGCAGGCGTCAGAGGCTCCAGGGAGAGAGCCACTGTCTCAGTGGTCACTCCTGTCTCTTCCTAACAGGCAGGTTCTAGAAGTGGAAGGAGAGAGAAGGCTGGTGATGAAGGGTTTCTTTATCAGAAGGCTTTAAGTACCTTTCCTGGAACAGGGACTGCATCAAGTGTCCTTGCCTCAAGGACTCATCACCAGAGCCTACCTGGGAGAGGGAAACTTTTCTGATTTACACAGCCCCTCTTAATGCATTCTTGTCACTTAAAAGGAAAGTAGACTTCAGTGCTGAGGTACTAGGCTTAGTCATATGGCCTCTCAATGCTCTCTAATCAGTATCACTTTGCCATCGCTAAGGTTTCTGTAAGTCCATCAACAGCCTCTCACCTCCTCTCAGTTCATTATCTCATATAGTTAGAGGACCTATTATGGGAAATACGTACTGTCATCAGCAGCTTAGACATAAATTTATGCTGCGTATGTAGTTGGTCAAAGTGCCTCTACTCAGCTCATCACGATTTTTCCACTAGGACCAAGGAAATTGCTGTCTGATTATTCTCTCCAGCCCCATCAGTTAAGGAGCCTTGTCTAATCCAGTGTCTAAAGACTTGACCAAAATAGGTTTTTGTCTAAAAAGATTGATCCTGAAAAATGAGATAAAGGGCTGTTCAAAGTGGTTTAGGGGAACAAACTTCATTTCATCAAAGTACACTGTCTTCCTCAACAAATCCTTTTTGGTTTAATTTCTATGAATTTGTGCAAAACGTATAGCAGCTGTGGTAGCAAAGATGTTGTACTGGAAATTAAATCAAATGCATTGATTTTCTACTGAGATCCTGGCATTTTTTTCATAAAGGTTTTTGCTTTTTTTTTTTATTATTTCAAAGAACTGTTACAGGGAAGCAGCAAGATGAACATTGAACAAGAAATTACCCAATTCTGTGTTTCCTAAGTTGTTATGTCCTCAGCAGGTCACTCCTCTTCTCTCTTTACACTCTATCCTAGGCCATCTTCTCCACACCCATTGCCAAACACATTTCTCCAGGCCAGACCTCTCCTGTGAATGCCAAATTTTAGATCCACATGCCTCTTGGACACCTCCACTCAGTTGTCCCTCAGACTCCTCAAACTCATCCTGTACAGGCAAGTGAAAAAGTGAAAACCACCATCATCTTATTCCACCGAAATTTGCTTCCTCTTCACTACCTGCCATCTCAGGGAGTGGCACCCATTGATTGGCCAAAACTGCAACTCCTCCTTCAGTTCCCGTCCTCCATGACTTTCCCTTCAGTCCCCATATCAGTAGCCTAATCTTTTAACTCAATCTTCTAAATCTCTACCTTTTCTAGCCTCACCAGCTCTCCAGTGATTTAGTGGTGTTCTCACTATATAAGCTACTTTAGAACAATATGCCCCGGATCCTCATTCCATGTTTTGTTTTGAGTGCTCCTGGTTTGCAAACTGTCTTTTTCGTGTGTGCACAATAAATTTTTACTAAGTACCACTTCAGGTATCAAAAGTTCATAAAAACAGAAGCAAAGCCAGCAAATCACTGAAGGGAAAATCTGGTATTCACAGGAGAGGTCTGGCCTGGAGAAATGTGGTCCCATCTCTAACCCCTGGCAACCCCTAATCTGCTCTTCATCTCTGTAATATTGTCATTTCAAGAATGTTACATAAATGGAATCATACAGTATGCAGCCTGTCCTGTGTATCATTAGTTCATTCCTGGTTATTGGTCAGTGGAATCCCACATTATGACTGCTAACCTCAGTTTATTTATTCACACACTGGAGGACATTTCAGTTGTTTCCAGTTTGGGACTATTACAAATAAAGCTTTTATAAACATTCATGCATGGGGTGTTGTATGAACACAAGTTTTAAAGTCTCTGGAATAAATGTGCAAGAGTGCAGTTGCTGGGGTGTATGGAAGTTGCATGTTTAGTTTTATAAGAAACTACCAAACAGTTTTCCGGAGTGGCTGTATTATTGTACATTCCTGCCAGCAAAGTGTGGGTGATCCAGTTTCTCCACATCCTCCCAAGTGTTTGATGGTGTCACTATTTTTATTCTAGTGATTTGGATAAATGTGTAGTGATATCTCATTGTGGTTATAATTTGCATTCCTTGATGGCTAATGATGTTGAGCATCTTTTCATGTGCTTTTTGCAATCTGCATACCCTCTTTGGTGAAATATATCTTCACATCTCTTGCCCATTTTCTAATTGGCTTGTTATTTTTTACTGTTGAAATTTGAGAGCACGTCATATATGCTACATACAAGTCCTTTGTCAGATATGTGCTTTGCAAATATTTTCTTCCAGTCTGCAGCTAGTCTTTTCATTCTCCACGTGGACTTTTGAAGAGCAAAAATTTTACATTTTTGCCAGGTCCAGTTTATTCATTTTTCCTTTTACAGATCATCCTTCTGGTGTCAAGCCTAGGAACTCTTTGCCTAGTCCTGAATCACAAAGATTTTGTCCTTTTCCCCCCCTAAAACCTTTATAGTTTTATGTTTTACATTTAAATCCATGATCCATTTTGAGTTCATTTTTGTATGAGGTGTGAGGCTTTGGTCTATGTTCACCTTTTTTGGCCTATGAATGTCCAATTGCTCCAACACCATTTGTTGAAAAGGCCATCGTCCCTCCACTGGATTTATTTTGCACAGTTGTCAAAAGTCAGTTGAGCGTATTGGTGTGGACTTCCTTGGGTTTTTAACCTTTTCAGGGTTTTAGCTGGCACCAGGTCCCAATATGCCTTAATTTCCTCTGAGATATATAAAAAGTGAATCATCATTTTGTAATGATACCAACATTATAATTAACAAGGATTTTGCAACAATATCAAATTAAACACTGATCATGCCATATAAATTTAACTTGATCATTGTGAGTCTCAACTCTTCAAAGGGCTAATTCTAACAATTAAATTAGCCTGAAGCCATAAGAGAATTGTGAGATGAATCAGAACCAAGAGGGGAAGCTTCAAAGCTACTACATCATAATAGCAGGTGGGAGTGACCTGGCTGTGAGGTTCTGCTGGCAAATGCAACTAAAGGTCTTTTTCTATTCCATCTACTAGGTGGGCCTTTACTTATAAATAGTTTGTTGCCCTATACAATAGTTGTATTCTTAGAAACATGTGTTCATGCCACCTTCCACTGTATAATGCACTAGAAAGAGCCCTCCCTAGACTGGGATACAGTGGACCTGGCATCTAATCCCAGCTGTGCCTCTAACCTACTATGTGACCTAAGACAATCCCTACCTGTCTCAATGTCTTTCAGCTCTATGAAATGCAGTTCAATTTAGCAATATCTTCTGAGTGCCAACTCCGTAACAAGTCTTGTGTGATATACTGAGATGAGCAAAATGCATATCTTGCTCTCAAGTTATTTTCTCCCCTGTAGGCTATACTTGCAATTTATTAAACACTTAAAGTCAGCTGCTATGCTAAGCACTTTACATGTCATACTCCCTTTAATCCTCAAGTGACCTTGTGAGGTAAGAGGTAATATCATCCCCACTTTACAAATGTGGAAACTACAGCTTTGAGAGGTTAAGTAGCTTGTCCAAGGTCATCCTGTTGGTGGCTCTTTAACCACCACATCACATCAATTGATGTCAAAGGACAGAGTTCAGGTGGGCTTCGTATGTGAGATAGGATCTTAATCCAGTAGGACTGAAGGTAGCATTTTGAGAGGAAAGAAAAACAGAAGTTAGATCTATTTAGTAGCACTTTACAGGTGGAGAAGCTGAAGTTTAAAGAAGTGCTATGTCTTGCCCAAAGTCACAAGAGAGTCCAGGACTCAAATCTATATTGTTCTTTCTTATGGTAGGGGAATAAGGTTCCTTTCTTAGGCAAAGACCAGCCTCTCACCTCGTGCAGTGGATCCATCTCTTTCTCCTTCTTGGGGATCTGTCTCTTCATCAATTACTCCCTGTCATCTATGGGAATGACATCTTCTGGGCTGTCTCTTTTGTCCCAGCAATTAAATGTATCCAAAAATCTTCCTGTGTTAGAGATCTTTCCCCGTATCCTATATTAGCTGTTTCTCAAGCTAACAAACTCTCTCTCTCCTACTCTCACAGCCATCCTTATGGAAGGAGTTGCCTATACACAATGTCCTAACTTCCTCACCTCTCTCTCACTCCCCTCCCACTGTAATCTGGCTTCTGTCTCCAACACCTCTCCTCTACTGCTCTTACCAAAGTCATCAGTGACATCTTTGTCACTAAGCAATATTTCTTTTCTCATCTTGCTTGGCTTCTCTACAACAGTTAATGAACTTGACTAATACCGCCTCACCTGAGGGTTTTAACCTTGGCCTATAAGACATGGTGTTCTTCTTTGTTTTTCCTATCTCTCTCTTCTTCCATGTCTCCTTTATAGGTTCACTGTCTTCCCACTTAGCTATACTGTATTATTCTTTTAATATATTTTCTGGATTCAATCTGCTATTATTTTGTAAAGGACTTTTGTGTTTGCTCATGAAGGATATTGGTCTATAGTTTTCTTTCCTTATAATGTTTTTGTTTGATGTTGGTATCATGGTGACACCAACTTCATAAAGCTAATCACAAAGTGTTTATCCTCTTCTATTTACTGGAAGAGATTGTGTAGAATTTATGTTAATTCTCCCTTAAATGTTTGGTAAGATTTTCTAGGAAAGCTATATGGGCCTGGACATTTCTTTCTTGGGAGATTTTAAATTATGGATTTATTTGATAGTTATAGGATTATTCAAATTGTATGTTCCATATTGAATGAGTTACAGTTTTTTTAATGTTTTTCAAAGAACTGGTCCATTTGGGTCTAAATTGCCAAATGTATGTGTATAGAGTTATCTGTATGACCTTATTATCATTTTGATGTCTCCTGGGTCTGTTATGATATCCCCGGTTTCATTCCTGATATTGGTCATTTGTGTTTTGTGTCTATATATATTTTTTTGTCAGTCTTGCTAGAAGTTTGTCAATTTTATCGATCTTTAAAGAACCAGTTCCTTCTTTCATTGGTTAAAATTTTTTTTCTGTTTTCAATTTTGTCAATTTCTGCTCTTATCTTTATTATTTCCTTCCTTCTGCTTTTTCGGGGCTTATTTTGCTCTCCTATTTCTAGGTTCTTAAGGTGTGAGCTTAGATTATTTATTTGAGACTTTTCCTTTTTTATGCATTTAGTGCCATAAATTTCACTCTTGGCACTGCTTCAGCTGTGTCCCACACATTTTGGTATGTTGTATTTTCATTTTCATTCAGTTCAATGTATTTTTTTTATTTCCCTGAAACTTCCTCTTTGAGCCATGCATTATTTAGAAGTGTGTTAGTTAGCTTCTATGTGTTCATAGAGTTCCTTATTATCTTTCTGTTATTAACATCTAGTTTGATTTCATTTTGGTCACAAAATATATTCTATATGATTATAGTGTGTGTGTGTGTGTTCTATGGGCCCTTGAAGTCAAATAATGTCAGTCTTATGACTTTGTTCTTTTTTTCTAAAAATTTTTGGGTCTTCTAGTTCCTTTCTCTATCTATATGAACTTTAAAATTTGTTTTTTGACATCTACTATATGTAGCAAAATGTTTTCTGGGATTCTTACTGTGATTGCTTTGAATCTATAGATCAGTTTGGGGAGATTTGACATCTTAACAGTAGTCTTTCAAACCATGGACATGGTATATCAATCCATTCAGTTAGGACTTATTTCATTTCTTTCTTTTTTCAAAGGTTCATTCATTCATTTACTTGTCCATTCAACAATTCATTCATTCAGTGTCAGTGTTGTGGCAGACGCTGGAGACAGAGGGGTGACTAAAGCTGATGAGACCTCAGCCTTCTGGGGGGAGAAAAACAGTAAACAATGACAGTGGGACCAGGAGGGACACAAAGGATGGGTACCTCATCCAGTAGGGAGCTGCAGGGGAAATTCAGGAAGGGGGTACCTTGAAGGCCTGCATGAGAAAGAACCATCCAAGCTGGGATCTGAAGGATAAGTAGGAGTTAGCCAGGTTCAGGGGGGAAGCCATTACAGACAGACGAAGTAGGGGTACCAAGGCTTTCTTCCAACATTCAGCCCCATTATGGGCAATCTGGTTTCATGGGACACCAGCTTTTGGAATGGGGAGAGCCCCCAAGGACTAGTTTTCAGAGAGAAACTCTGAAGCCATGCAGGTGTGGTTGTGCATGAGCTGTTAGGAGAGCATGGTTTCAGTCAAGTCTGGCTGATGTTGGAAGCAGAAAGAAGGGACGTAAGTGTGTATATGTGTGTCCCCATCTGTCTTAGGGAGGGGAACTGGAATTTGACTTTGAAAAAGAAAATTGGGAAAGGCCTGTAAAGCCTTGAAGCCAAGTTAACAAGTTTGGACCTTATCCTGAAGGTTGCATGGTAGTGACCTAAAAGGTTAGATCTGTGTTTTAGAAAGAGCAAGCTGGCTGTAGTGTGAGAATGGATTGAACAACTGGCTTAACCCTTGTCTTTTCTAGAATGTAAGCTCCATGGGAGGAGGGACTTGATATATTTTGCTTATTATTGAATCCTCGGCACAGTGACTAGCACATGGTAAAACTTCAATAAATATTGGTTGAATAAATGAACGAATGAAGTCACAGCAAGTGTTCAGACAAGAGATGGTGCGAGGCTGAACTTAGTAGTGACAAGTTTCATGTGATATCAAGAAGATAAGATCAACAGGATTAGGTAATCAAAATATACATAAACTACACAGCACTGGCCTTAGCACAAGGTGAGCAAGCTTAACATCAGTGGTGAAATCTAGGCTGCTTCCCAGGTTTCTAACTTGAGGTTGTAGGAACACCAGCAGTCACTGAGATAGAAGCAGATGTGGAAGTGGGTAAGTGTGGAAATGTAGGTAATGAATTTAGTTAGAGACATTTAATTTTGAGGAACTGTCATGAGATTATTGGCAGTGATGATCCAGGAAGCACTGTAGACAATCCTTAGGTACTCTGTACTCAGCTTTACCATGAGGCAACCAAGGCCCAAACAACAACAATAACAACAAAATGCAAAGGCCACTGTCATCCTGAAGACTTGGATCTGATTTGGGCGTGGAGCAGTGTGGTTCTCAGGAGTGGCTCTTTATTGGGCAACTAGACCAGCTTCTTGCTGATATCTTGAGGAGCTTGAGAATTTTTTTTTTTTTTTTTTTGGCTAGAGCTTGGAAAATGGAAAAATGTGGAGTTTGAGTAGTCAATGTCATTGGGAAGAGGTCTACTGAGCAGGCTCACCCTTGCTGCAGGCTCAGCAGACTGAAGTCCTACTTCTTCTAACTCTCAGGACAAAATAAAGAATAGAAGCTTGACACCTAATACTCCTTTTGCTCTTCAAAACATCTGAAGATTTTCAACAACTGCAAATATCTAGACTGGATTCCAGTCTGCTTGTGAGCAAATGATTGAGTTCGGTCTTCTTCCCTCCTAGCCAACTAGCTCCCTCTGGTCACTGTTCTTCCCACTCCCAACAGGTCCTTGGGCACCAAGCTAGAGCCCTTGCCTGCCAGCCCACCTGCCCCACTGCCCACCCACCTGTCCAACTGGCTGTCGAGGCTCTCAAAGTCCCTTAGAGTACTTCATTTCTGGTTGACTTTGGCTGCCTACACCAGAGGAATATCCACAAAAAGGATTCTTTCTGTGGCAATTTACTTGTGATTCTCCTGGTGAAGGGAATGAGTCATACAACAAAGAGGATCTTGTCAACTAGCCAATTCTATTCTTTGTAGTTCCTTAGGCTTTTAGACTGAGACATTTTAAGAATCACCCAGCTGTTTGAGCCCAGGAGTAACAGCCTGTTCCCCTGGGGTTTCTGCAAAGACCACTCTGGACAAGAAATGAAGGAACCTGTCTCAGAAGGAAGATGACCAGGCTGGATAGTGCCATCCTCCTCTCCATGGGAGATAGGTATTTTCTGCCCACAAAGCATGTCACCACTACTTGCCATTGAGCGGTCAACAACAGAAAGACCTGGCCCTTCCAGGAGCCATCCAGATTGGCTGGGCTTATGGGCACCCTCCTCTGGTCCTGCGCACACAAGGTAAGTGCATCATTTGTGATCGTGATCAAACTGAATCCTACTCTTAAATCAAGTGTTGGCCTCAGTTATTAGCTCTTATCTTTGCATTCTTTTAGGAAGATTCCATTGTTTGGCTTTTATCAAAAACACTTATAGGGGAAATTTGATGTGTGACTGGTACCTCCCTGTCTAGCTGGTCATACTGAATTCTGTGAATCCTTGGGCCTGGTGATATCTTAGTTCTTGTTCTCAAGGAACTCATTAAGTTAAATTCACATTGACTGCATTACAGTTTTTAAGGCATTTTGACAGCCACTAAAACACTGCACAACAATCCAGTAAAGGCCACACAAGGCAGGAATTATTATCCCACTTTATTGATGTGGAAGCTGAAGCTCAGGGTTGTGAAACAGCCTTAAACAGTGGTTGGGCTGAGACCTGAACTTAGATTGTTTACTTTCCAGGTCAACACTTCTTTTATTCCCTCACACTAGCAGGTACTTTGCCTATAAGGGATCATGTGAAGCCACTTGGCAACTGACATTCATGAGTCAGGTTGGAGAGGGGTGGCAGCTGAATTGGGCTTGATGTTTTGCTTTGCTGTGTTGCAGCTTTGCTCAAATGGTGTGGGATTGGGCTGCTTTGGTTTTCAGCTTTTCAAGAGGTTATGTTCTGTCAAATATCTGTGCCTTCTACAGATCGGCTAATCCACAAGTGTGCTCTCTAGTCTTGGAAATTCATATCAGAGTAGTTTGGTTTTTACTAAGAAGACCTGACTTCTTTTATATCTTAGAATTATAGAATCTCAGAGCTAGAAAGTAACTTAGATCATTAATCCATTTTTTTTTTCAATCAACAGGCAAGGAAACCAAGGCTCAGAAGGGAGTAACAGTCAAGGTAACACAGCTAGTTAATGGCAGAAACAATCTACAGGGGCCATTTCAGAAGAGCTGTCATGGTAGAGGGAGCAGATTTTCCCCGTGAATCTTGAAAGCTTGGGAGTAGGACCCATGGCAAATTTGGGTAGGCTCTGAGGAAGCTATCCACTCTGTTAATTTTTTACTCTGGGCTTCTTTGGATTAGGGCCATGCAAGGGAGATGGTTACTAAGGAGTCAGAGAAGGCTATAGGATGGGGTTAGGGAACTGTGTCAAGGAATCTCATGGAAGTCATATAAGACTGAGCAAGAAGCCATGGTCCACCACTTAGGAGCTCTATGGCTTTGGACAAGTGACTTAACCAAAAGTTTTTGCCTCTGAGCCCTCCCTTATCTATAAGATGGGTATAATAACCATTCTTGGGAATATCAAATGAGGGAACAACACACATATGAATATATATATATATATATATATAGAGAGAGAGAGAGAGAGAGAGAGAGATACATCTGTGTATGTATATCAAAACACACTGATAGATAGATAAAAGTAGATACTTTATAGATAGATGATGGATAGATAGAGAACCCATGGAGAGATATCCCACTCCATAAATGGACAGTCCACAAAGTCCATGAGAGCTGGTCCCTCTTGACATTATTACAACCGTACTCCATTTTTCAAATGGCACCAGCAACCAAGAAGCATTAGCATTAGCACTGAAATGCATGTATGTTCTGGGTCTGTATAAAGATGATATCATTAACTGTCAGAGCTGTTACAAGGATTTGGTGAAGAAAACAACACTGATGTATTTGACACATATTTGGATAGAATAGATCTCCCAGGCTCTGGCACACAGGTGACCTTCAAAAAAAGGTGGAGAGCCAAAAATTTGTGGAATGAAAGAAATCTCTGAGTGCATTAGGTAGTCCTGTCAGTGACCAATAATGCCCACGTGCTGAGATGAGTTGAACGGTGGTATTATATTGGTATTTATGAAGAGTACCATAATCTTCTTTTTAAAAGATCTTATTTATTTATTTGTCAGAGAGAGAGAGAGCTTAAGCAGGGGGAGCGGCAGGCAGAGGGAGAAGCAAGCTGAGCTGAGGAGCCTGATGCAGGACTCAATTTCAGGACCCTGGGATCATGACCTGAGCCGAAGGCAGATGCTTAACCGACTGAACCACCCAGATGTCCCAAGAGTACCATAATCTTAATAACAATAGCTCTCTGGGGTCACGTTTAAGATCCCAGAATGAGTGGGTAATATGGCTAAGAGGGAACAGCATTCAAATCAAAGATTCTGTGGTGGTAACTAGTTGAACTCAGCTGGCAATTAAATATGGGCACAGATGTGGTCTGTTTCCATTTTTTTTCCCCATGACCTGGCAACTTACATGACTGAAACGAGGAGCACAGATGCCACTGGAACTAACTGGAATCTTCCAAAGCTCTGGGCCCTGAGGTTGGTAGATGACTACACTGGTAACATGATGGTGAACAATTAGGAAATTGCAACATTTCAGGGGTGGGAGGAAAGTAGCTGAGGCTTTCAGTGCTATAGACAAAATAGCTTGAGGCTTCAGTGGGGTCACCTGTCTATGGAGGAATCAACCAGATTCAGCTAGAGTCACAGGGAAGATGGAGCTGGGGTGTGTTGTGTCCCTCTGTGCCATAAAGAACCCAGTCCAGAGCCTGGCACCAAGAAAGTACTTAGCAAATATTTGGTAAATGAGTCCAGTTGGAGACTCATGGATTATTGAAGACCCCAAAGAACTTTTGTTTATGTAGGTTATAGCTAATGCTCTTTAACAGAAATGGAAATTAAAGCTAAGAAAATTTAAATAATTCTTTGTTCATTTAGAAATAACATTTTTATGAAAAAGAAAACCTGTTGTTTCCCAAAACAAAAGAAACTTTATAAGATTGCCGTTGTTTTATATCTTTGCAAATCTCTTTAACATCTAGATTTTCCTACCTATTTCTTCATTCAGTCTGTTGTCATATGATATGTCATGTAGCCTCTTAAAAACTCCACTGTATGCTCATGAGATAAAAACAAATAATGTGGGGTGCCTGGGTGGCTCAGTTGGTTAAGTGACTGCCTTCAGCTCAGGTCATGATCCTGGAGTCCCGGGATCGAGTCCTGCATGGGGCTCCCTGCTCAGCAGGGAGTCTGCTTCTCCCTCTGACCCTCCCCCCTCTCATGCTCTCTCTCATTCTCTCTCTCTCAAATAAATAAATAAAAATTTTCAAAACAAAACAACAAAAAATCCCCCAAAAAACAATGTGTTAGTGTTATTATGAAAATAGTTGATCTAGTAGACCCCCCTTAAAGGCTCTCAGGAACCCCCAGCAATCTGGAGAACCAGAATCTAGAGTATATATCTAACAGGGTAGTGTCTGGATCATAGAGTATGCACGTTTTTAACCTTACTCAGTATTTCCAAATTGCAATCCAAAGTGGTCATAACAGTTTCTACAATCGGCAACAGTGTTTGGGACTTCCAGTTTCTCATATCTGAATCAAAATTTGGTGTTATCAGACTTTAAAAATTTTACCAATCTAAGGGATGTTTTAAATTTGCATTTCCCTGATTACTAGTGAGGTTGAACGTATTTTCGTGAGTTTATTCAGGCTCCCTCTTCCATGAATTCCCTGTTTCTATTTTTTGCACATTTTTTAATGTATTTGTTTTTTCAGTATTGATTAATAAGAGTTTTTAATATGTCCCTTACATATTCTACTCCTTTGTTAGGAATAAGTGTTCCAAATAGCTCTTCCATGATATTGCCTTACATTATTTTTTCCCAATGACTTTTGATGCACAGAAATTTTAAATTTTAATGTAATGAAAATTATCAATCTTTTTTTATAAGTTATACTTTTTTAATCTTACTTATTTAATTCTTCCCTGCCCAGAAATTATAAAAATGATTTTTAAAATTTTCTTCTAAGGATTTTAAAGATTTTATTTTCATACTTACTTCTTTAATCTACCTGAAAATTGACAAAGATTTTTGGCACGATATTGGGTAAAAATGTAGTTTTATCATTTTCCCCAGGTTCTCTATTTTGTTCCATTAGTCTGAGTTCCCTCACTTCGTTTTTATTCTTCAAAGTATTTTGCTTATTCTTAACGCTTTACCCTTAAAAATTTTATGAAGTACATAATACATACAAAAGAATATATAAATTGTTCATGTACAGTTTAAAAATTATAAAATTAACACCTAACTAGTACCTTGGAAGCCTCTTGTAAACCTCTACCCGATCACATCATTCTTCATTCTCCAAAGACTTCAGGCAAACACTGTCCTTCATGTTAAACATTCACCTGCTTTTTATTATAATTTTACTGTTCATGTATCCCTACTGTATATTGTTTGGTGTTGCCTGTTACTTACATAAATGGAATCATATCACGTTTTCTCCACATTTTCTCTTGTGACTTGCTTCTTTCACTTATTATGTTCCTGAGATTCAGCTTTGTAAGATGCATGTAACTATAATTTATTCATTTTTACTGCTGCATAGTATCTCATTGTATGAATATACCACAATGTATCCTACTATTAATAGATACTTGGGTAATTCTTTTTTTTTTTTAAAGATTTTATTTATTTATTTGACAGAGACAGAGATAGCGAGAGCAGGAACACAAGCAGCGGGAGTGGGAGAGGGAGAGCAGGCTTCCCGCCGAGGAGGGAACCCGATGTGGGACTCGATCCCAGGACCCTGGGATCATGACCTGAGCTGAAGGCAGACGCTTAACGACTGAGCCACCCAGGCGCCCGATACTTGGGTAATTCTTTCAAGTTTTCGCACATTTCAAACAATACTAAAATGACTATATTTTATATGCCTCTAGATGCACTTATAAAAGAGTTTCTCCAAACCAAGGAATATGATTGTTAGGTTATAGCGTAATTGCTAGGTTATAGGGTAAGGACATGCCAATTTCAGCAGGTAATACCCAACATTCCAAAGTAGTTGTTACATTACTACTAGTTGTAGATGCAAGTTCCTGTTGTCAATGAATATTCTCTAACTTTTTTGCCTTTGTCAATTTGGTAAGTATGAAATATATCTCATTTTAGTTTTAATTTACATTTTCTTTATTAAAATGATCTTAAGCATATGTTTATAAGTTTATGGACCCTGTACAGTTCATTTCCTTCAAAATGTGTCTTTTGTTCAGTTTTTAAGTTAGGTTATAATTTCTTATTGATTTTTAGAAAAATTTTTATATATTATAGATATTAATTTTTTATTAGCTTTATGTACTTAAATATTTCATTCCAACACGTGGCTTGTCTTTGTAAATTTCCTTAGGGTTTTTTAATGAAAAGAAGTTCTTAATTTTATTGTAGCTGAGTTCATCATTTTCCTTATTGGTTTTTGCTTGCTTCTCTAATCTGAGGTCATAAAGTTGTACCCTTGTGTGGTCTTCGAAACATCTTAGAGTTTCACATTTACATTTAAGTCCAAGTACAATCTTCAGTACAAGTACAAGTCATTTTCATATGGTGCAAAATAGGGATTTCTTTCTTTTCTTCTTTTTTAGATAAACTATTCTCCCAGAATCGTTTGTATTATATAGTCCATCCTTTTCAATAATCTGTAATTACTTCTCTGTCATCAATCAAGATACTGTGTATGTGTGCATTTATTTCTGGACTCCATTCTATTCCAATAAACTGTTTGTCTACCCTTGCACTAAAACCACATGGTCTTAATTACTGTAGTTTTTCCCTTGAATTATTTTTTATTAGGAAGATGTGAAAGAAACATAAAATTATTTTAGGCATCAGTGTAACATCAGGTTGCAAATTTCTTATCATACAATTCCTTAATTATTCCTTAATTATTATCAGAGGTGAATCATAAGCACACAGCATTTATAGCACATTATTTCTGTTGATTACTATAAATCTTGGTATCTGGCAGTTTATCCTCCTATCTGGATCATTCGTTTGGAATGTCTTGGCTACTTTTGGCCCTTTGTTTTTTAGCATAAGTTTTGGAATTAGCTTGTTGTAGTCTACAAAAGAACCTTGGGAAATTTATTGGAATTGCATTTAACATATAAATACATTTAGGAATGAATTTATATTTTTATTGAAGTATAGTTGACACACAATGTTACATTAATTTCAGGTGTACAACATAATGATTTGACAAATTTATACATTATGCTGTACTCACCACAAGTATAGCTACCATCTGTCACCATACAGTGCTACCATTCAACTTTATTACTTTATTACTGACAGCTGGAAGGATAGAATTGCCATCTAATGAGAAAGGGAAAGTCATCAGGGGCAGGTTGGAGAAAAAGATCAATAATTTAGTTTTAGACGTGTTGAGCTTGAGATATCTTATGTTCACACAAAGCCCTGGGTGTGAATGTAAAAATTTTATTCATAACCTTCAAAACTGGAAACAACTCAAATAGCCTTCAACAGATGAAAGGATAAATACATTGTGGTACATCTGTACAAGGGAGTACTATATAGAAATAAAAAGGAATAAACTACTGATGTACACAACCACATTGACGAATCTTAAATGCATTATGCTAAGTGAAAGAAGCCAGACTCAAATGGCTACGTACTATATGATTCCATTTATATAACATTCTGCAAGAAGCAAAACTAAAGGAACAGAAAAATAGTTGTCAAGAAACGGAGATGTCAGAAAGGATTGACTATGGAGGGGCACAAGAGAATTTTTAAGGATATTGGAAATTTTTTATATGTTGATTGTAGTGATAGTTACACAACTCTATGTGTTTGTCAAATCTCGTAGAACTATACGCTAAAAAGGGTGAATTGTATTGTATATAAATTGTACTTCAATAAATTTGAGTTAAAATATTACATAGCCCATTCTTCAGGTAACCAATCTTGGCCACTACTGTCAAATGCACATGTATGATCATCATAGACTCTGATTATCTTAGTGAGGAAAGAGCATGCAGCTTAAAGCAGTCACACAAACATTTGGCCGTATAGGTGGGATGAATGTTTCTTTGGTTTGTTCCTTCTTTTTTTTTTTTTGGCTCAAGAAACCCACTTTATTTTTTTTAATTTTATTTTATTATGTTATGTTAGTCACCATACATTACATCATTAGTTTTTGATGTAGTGTTCCATGATTCATTGTTTTCGTATAACACCCAGTGCTCCATGCAGAACGTGCCCGCCTTAATACCCATCACCATGCTCACCCATCCCCCCACCCCCTCCCCTCTAGAACCTTCAGTTTGTTTCTTAGAGTCCATAGTTGCTTTGGGGTTTGTAGCTGTGCTCCACATGTATTAAAGGGCAGCTTTGAGCTGTGCCCCACTGCAAAATGGAAAATGGAAATTTCTGGAAGGATTTTTAAAATTTTGCCTATTGTACAAATTTACCTGAACAGTTCTTAATTTTTCTAAATAGTTTGCTCCAGTTTGCATCTGTAGATTTTTGTAGAGAATTACAGCTCCCAGCCTTAGACTTCCAGATTCTATCTTCGCACATTCTGTCAATGTTATTTTAGAGGCTTGCAGCTTCTGGACTCCATCAGAACTGTTATGGGGCCCATCAAAAAGAAACAGGCTGACTCTGGAAAACAGTCTGGAGGTTCCTCAAAAAGTTGAAAATAGAGCTACCATATGATCCAGTAATTGCACTACTGGGTATTTACCCCAAAGATACAAAAGTAGGGATCCGAAAGGGTACGTGCACCCCGATGTTTATAGCAGCAATGTCCACAATAGCTAAACTGTGGAAAGAGCCAAGATGTCCATCGACAGATGAATGGATAAAGAAGA
>NC_138385.1:2885884-2907723 GCF_054177405.1 Leptonychotes weddellii | reverse complement strand
TCTCATCTGCCCTTTCCCACCTCTGTGCCATTGTTGTTGCTTTTCTTTCCACCTGGAATACTCTCTTGCTCCTAGCCCCCCAGGTATGCCTGTTGAAATTCTCCCATTCTTCAAGGCCAAGTTCCCATCCCCTCTCCTCTCAGAGGCCCTCCTGAAACTCTGCCCTGGAACACTTCTTCCCTCCACTGACCCTCCTGAGTGATGCATTCGTCCCTGTCTTAATACTCTTTCTAGACCGCAAGTGATGGGAAGATAGACAGGGTTCATTTATCCCTGTACCTGTCCACCCCTTCCCTCCTCCACCCCCTACTCCACATCTCATCTCTGCATCTACCATAGTTCCTTGCTCAGAATGGGCAATCAGAAAATGTTTGCTGATGTGGAAAACCAGAAGTCAGAATGAGCAAATGATTGAAATTCTGCTATCTGTATTAGCCCATGGGAAATCAGACAAGTTTTGAGTATATGCCACATGACGTCCAAATATCTAATACTGTCTTTAAGTGTTTTGAATTTCAGTATATAAAGCTTGGTTATAATTCAGACTTCAAAACTCTGTAGATTTCTTCTACCTTCACATAGAAATTAAAAAATAATACTTCAACAAACAAAAGTGAATGTCTGCTTGAATTTAAGAAACTTGTGGATTCTGATTGTTTAAAACAAACTTCAAAGCAGAAGGGAACTGAGCAGTATTTAATTCAAAGAGTTCATCTGATTATAGGCGAGACATACTATCCCCTGCGTGAATGGCAGCAAAAGGCTGCATTGTCAATTAGAGAAAGGAACACAAATCTGGAAGTCGAATTCATACCTTATCTGATTTGAAACCTGAATTATTTACTGTTGAGATTTATATGAGATTAGATTTCTCTGCTTAAACACTAAATCAAGCTTAACAGGAAGAGATATTGCAAATAAACAATGTTCTCTCAAATGGTGTTTTTAATACTTTCATTAGAAAGGAAATCTAGCAAAAAAATAAAAATAAAAAAAGAAATCTAGCTGAGCATTTTATTGCAGACATTGATGGCTCTATAAATTTTGATGAGCCATGCTCCAGAATTCATGCACCCTTAATAAGAGAAGGTGCTTCTCGCCAACTTATAGGTGCAGCAGGGTTTAGTGCCCAGGAAGGTCTGGGTTCCAGTCTTATCTCTGCTACTGACTTGGGCAAGTCTTTTCTCCTCTCTGGGCCTTGTTTTCCACATCTAGAGAGAATTGAATTATGGTTTTTTTTTTCTTTCAATGAACCCTGGGCAATGAAATAAAGAGAGTTAAGTTGCAGTTCTTTCACTGTTTTATGTTACTGTTCATTATTTAGTTTATTTGCAACCACACCCTATAGTTTTTAAGAATGCTAACAATTTAAGAGACTGACATGGTGTCAATTTTTTTTTTAAAAACGTCTCTGGCGTTTCATCTCTCTGGATGCATTAACCTTATCATCATTGTGATGAGTCAATGTTAAAGTCAAACAAGAAAATGTCAAACTTCTGTCAGTTTCCTCACTTGCATTTGTTACTATGGAGAAACATCATTGAAAGAGTTGTATTAAAGCAACATCTCTTAGCTCAACTTCCTCAATCTATATTTGCACCTAGAATTTGCTGTTTAATGCATGCCTCTAACATCTGTGTATTACCCCAGTCATGGATGCCTACAGAGGCCTATTTGTGGGCCTTGACATAACATATGACTCTTTCATGTAAGTCTCTCACCTTTCAGGACCCGCCAAGAGTGGCCTGGTCACTGGGATAAGGAACAAGATCCTGGTTTGGGTCCATAAACAAGTCATCCAGCTGCCAAAGGAAATTACCTATTTTGTATCCAGATGTTTTGAGTTCATGTACGGGGCCTTATTAAAGTGGAGTTTGTTTAACTGGAAGGGCCAATTTTGTTGCTATGTCTTGATGGGATATCCAGAGACAGTTTCCTTTTGAGGGATTGAGGGTGTTGAGCCAGCTAGCTTGATGTCCAAGGTCCCATCCAGCTGGGAATCTCAGTATATATGGCATATGGAAACAGAAATCTCATGTCTGATGAGTTAGCCTTGCTGTTCAAAGACATACTTCTCCATCACTCGTCCTAAGCATTTACATTATTACATTTACAGGATTTTAGTAGCATTCCCACCTGCTTCCCGAAGAGAGGTGGAGGTGAGATGATTTTTTTAACCTGGTTACTGCTCTGCAAAGCATTCAAGTTTAGACTGACAGTAGTAAAAATTTTGACTGCGAAAATAAGCAATGAAATTTTCTTATTTCCCAGACTTATATTGACTTCGGTGATGATGAATATTTACTTTGGAGTTACATTTTGCAGTTTGGACTTTTAGCTGAGATTCTTCCTACTATCTTTTTTTTTTTTAAATCAATGCTGTTCTTTGAAGAAGTATAAGAGCATTATATAATAATGATAGAGAAAATAAAGGAATATTTTCCACTTTCTCCATTTTAAAAGAGATTTTCATGATAAGGGAAGTTAGTGTCTGATAGAGACACACTCAGAAAGCTGACAGTTCATTTGCACTAGCCACTTCAGAAATCAGTGATAGCTATTTTTGTCAGTACAGTTGAAATTGTGTAGTGAAATATTGGTCTTATTGTTCTTTTATGAAATTATTCATAATTATTATGAATAATTATTCTTTTTATGAAATAAAAACCAAAATGTTATCTACTTATATGTCAGAACCTCACTCAAGCTTTATTCTGTATTGAACTTTATAACCTACTTTAAAAATTAAATTACTTCCATTGCATGATGACAGATGGTAGCTACGCTTGTGGTGAGCAGAGCATAATGTATTGTCAAATCATTATGCTGGACACCTGAAACTAATGTAACAGTGTGTGTTAACTACACTTCAATAATAATAATAAAAAAAAACATTAATTTTCTTCTCTAAGTCTTGGTATGGTCTGAAGCCCAAATCATCTTAACTTTTTTTGAGTTTTTATTGAAGTGTAGTTAACACACACTGTTACATTAGTTTCAGGTGTCTGGCAGGTGTTTAATTTTTAAAGTAGGTTATAAAGTTCAATACAGTGGTCTGCCACTATATCAGCCTTAGAAAGCAGGCAGGCTCTATGAACCCCAGGTGTAATGAGCAAAGGGTAAGATTCTGGAAAGTGGAACACACTTACCAAATGGCAAGTCTCAAAGAAACACCCCAAGAGCACTTGTACAATACACTTTCAGAGAGCCTACCCACTGAAGAGCTGACCTTATAAATAGATGAACATACACGTGGTTTTACTCTTTAAGGAATGCCAGCTCCGTTTGTGTCTCCCCTGTTCACTGCTGTGTTCTTTAGTGCCTAGAGCTGTGCCTGGCACTTAGTAGATGCACAATAAATATTTCTTGGCACCGGACTTGGAATGAAGAGGTTACGTAGGTCACTGTTCAAGAGCTGCTGTAACTCCTTGATGTTCATCACTTTGATTTCTAGCTCTCTCAGTCCTTGGCATTTGAGTATCTCCATCAGCTGATCTTCCCAGCCTTTTTATTTTATTTTATTTTTTAAAGGTTTTATTTATTTATTTGAGAGAGAGAATGAGATAGAGAGAGAGAGCATGAGACGGGGGAGGGTCAGAGGGAGAAGCAGACTCCCCGCCGAGCAGGGAGCCCGATGCGGGACTCGATCCTGGGACTCCAGGATCATGACCTGAGCCGAAGGCAGTCGCCCAACCAACTGAGCCACCCAGGTGCCCTCCCAGCCTTTTTAAAGACTCAGAAACTCTCTGGTTTGGATTACCCTGGAGGTTATCTACAACAACCTTCTATGTGATGGCTGAATTTTCTCTCCAGCATATGCTGACAAACATTCAGGCAGCCTCTATTGATGAAGTGGCTGGGCTTTGTGGTCAGACAGACCTCCGGGTGGATCATGGACAGGTTTTTTTCACCTGTCTGAGCATCAGTAAAAGAAGGATAACAGCAGCTCAATGAGCACAATGAACACAATGAAGACAACTCGGTGAAGAGACGGGGCCTCAGTGACAGTGCTGAATTCTTCTGTTCTGCCTGAAGAACAGTCTTCCTCTCCTCCCAGTTGAAGACACTGGTTCCCCAATACTGTGACCCGATCTGCTACTCAGGAAGACTGAAGCAACTTCAGGTCAGGATCTCAGTTTGTTCAGCTGCTAATTGGTTTGGCTGCTGGTCTCGCCCTCACCTTTCAGGACCTGCCTTTATTGGCATAACTTGCCTGGCATTTCAGCACCTTTCTTTCAGGACCTCCCTTGCTCTGGTCTGACCCTGACCCTGTTCTGAAGCTAAGTGGCTCCCTCCCACCCTAATGCCCTCACACTAATTTCCCACTGGCCTGTGTCTGCCTCTCATGCTGGCCTTCAGATGTCAGGGGCAAAATGCCTCATCAGCTCCCCTAGATAACACACAGATTCCTTAGCTGGATGTAGCAACTCTCTGCTGCCACCCACCTCTCATTCTAAAGCAGTCATCCCTTGAGTAGGGATGGTCAGAGTGAAGTTCCTCATTTCCTTCCCTTATTCCAATACTCTTGTCTCCCTTTTGCACTGTTGTTGCAACCTTTCTCAGGAGAACTAAGTTTAGGCAGTGTTTTCATGTCTTCAAAGGATAAAAGGGAAGCTTTCTATGGTGAAATTGACCTTTTATAAAGTGATGAGAATTTTTTTCTCCCAAGCCGAGAAAGGTCTGATTTCTCTTTTATTTGATCTAAACTTCAGTATGCAATCACACATGTAATAAAGACATACTGTGTCAGCCACAGTAAAGGATACTAAATTAAGCAAGGCACAGGCTCCATCCTGGAAAACCTTGTGTCTGGTTGGGGAGAAGGGTGAGCACATGGAAACATACTCTGTCATTTGGGGAGTCAGGGAAGGAGATTCAAGGGAGTGAGGGATAACTTCTACAAGTGGGGTTCAGGAAAACCATCATCCTTCCACCAGTGAAATGTGGCCCAAACTGTACCTTAGAATCTGCTTGACAGCTTTAGAAAAACTGCAGTCTTCCTGCATCAGACTTTCCATAGGGCCACTATTAAACAGGTGCAGAGCTGGGCACTTCTTTAAAGTGGGGCAGCAAGCTTCCTTCCTCTCCAAAGAAACAGTATGCTTTGAGAGTTATCATTTCTGAAGTGCATCCTATACAAGCAAAACTTGGTTTTCTCCCATTCTTTTCAAGATAGGACTTGGAATGTCAAAATGAATTGGGCTGATTTTTTAGAAAAATCAGAACGTCTAATTATCTAATGCCTCCACATGCCATTGGAATCTGGGAAACAGAAGCAGTTCTTAGGGAAGGGGTGCATATGCTCTGCATACGTGTGAGAGAGGGAAAGGCATTCCAGTGGGCAGGATCAATATATGTGTGGGGGGAAGTGGAAACGTGAGGACATATTGCAATGATAATGGCAATGAGCTCAGACTCAGACCTAGACTCAAATCTAGGGTCTACTTATTACTGTGTAATCTTGGTCCAGTCTCTTAAGTTCTCTGAGCCTCAGTTTCTTTTCTTCGAAGCGAGGGAAGAAAAATAATAGCCCTTTCTTATGGGCGAAGGTATGGAGTCATATATGTTGAGTGCCTGATACAGTGCTGAGCATGCAGCTAGTGCTCAGTCAGTGGTGCCTTGAATAAGCAAGGACAAGGTAGGCTAAAGGACCAAGAAGAAACAGCCACGGTGGAAAGGAAGATTTAACCCAAGTTCTCTCTGAACATTTTGAGCTTCAGAATAGCTCACAAAGCTGAAGGCAGGAATCCACACCTTTGAAGTGTAAAATTTGGTACTGATAATATATTCACAGTTTTGAGATCATCATCACAATCCATTTTAGGATGTTTTCATCAACCCAAAATGAAACCCATGCCCATTGATGGGCATTTTGGTTGTTTCTATTTTTGGCTATTATGAATAACGCTGCTATGAACATTCATGTACAACTTTTGTGCAGTCATTTTGATTATATACCTACGAGTGGACTTGCTGGATCATGTGGTAACTCAATGTTTAACTTTTTGAAGAACTTCCAAACTTTTTCAAAGAGAAACAACTTTTTATGTTCCCACCCCCAATGTATGAAGGTTGCAATTCTCCACATCCTCATCAACATTTGTTATTGCCAGTTTTTTTTTTTATTATAACCATCCTAGTGGGTATGAAGAGGGTAAATGGGATTCTAATTCCTGTCCTTTTGTGAGAATTATAAATCAATCATTATAAGGAAGAGCTTAAGAAACTGTAAAGTGCACATCAAGTATGAAGTATTAGTAAGAAATAATTCTGGCTTCATAGCCTGGGTTTATCATGAATACTGGGTCTTGTGAGTAGTAGGGAACTAAGGCAGGATTTAGAGGAAGGAAGTATTTTTTTTAAGATGTTATTTATTTATTTGAGAGAAAGAGATCATGAGCAGAGGGGAAGGGTAGAGGGATAAGCAGACTCCCCACTGAGCAGGGAGCCCAGTGCAGGACTCGATCCCCCAGGACCCCCGAGATCATGACCTGAGCTGAAGGCAGATGCTTAGCCTACCAAGCCGCTCAGGTGCCCCAAGGAAGGAAGTATTTTTAGAAAGATGCATCTAGCACTAGTGAAAAATGACTATAGCTATTTCAAAAGTCAAATTTCTCTGTTTCAGATATTTGTGTATGTCAGGGTAATTGGTGAGATTCTCAAAATTATGACACACTAAAACAAAAGCAGCTTCATTTTCCCAGTGTTATTATGAAGTGAGTGCTAGTTAAAATGATGCCTCAAAACTTGACCCTTCATTGAATGTTCTGCACTAGGTGCTGCCAAGTGAGTCATTGGCATATGAGAAGTCATAAAAGGAGTGAAGAGCATCAGTCTAGGTCCAAAGCTAGTACCCTTGTCATTTTATCTGTTTTTCCTTATCATCACTATTAGCCTGGCCCGTATGACAAATCCCATGGTAGATCCACAGCCCTAAGGCTAAGGCCCAGCTCAGAAGGAGTCATCTATTTTGATTAAAGATGATCATTTATTATTATTATATTCATCATATTATTAATAGTTTTTTGAGGTGTAATTGACATAGAGTAAACTGCACGTTTAAAGTTCCAATTTGATAATTTTTGACGCATGTGTATATCCAGGAAACCATGATCAAAATAAAGATAGTGAATCTACCCATCACTCCCAAACCTTCCTTGCACCCTCATTGCTACCTCTCTTCACTCCCAGGGACCAGGTAACCACTACCTGCTATCTGTCACTATAGGTTACTTTATATTTTCTAGAGTATTATGTAAATGCAATCATTCAACACGTACAATTTTTGGTCTGACTTCTTTCACTCAGCATAATCATTTTGAGATTCAGTAGTTTATTCTTCTTATTGCTCAGTAGTAGTGTGTGCTAATTGTATGACTATGCTGTAGTTTGTTTATTCATACATGTGTTGATGGGCATCTGCACATAAAGCTGCTATGAACATTTGTGTACAAGTCCTTGTGTGACCGTGTGCTTTCATTTCTCTTCAATAAATACCTAGGAGTGAAATGGTGAAGTCATATTTTAGATGTATGTTTTTAACTTTCCACACCCTTGCCAGCACATGGTGTGGTCAGTCTTTCTGATTTTAGCCCTTTTAATAACTATGTATATATGTGTTACTTTGGTTTTAATTTGCATTTCCCCAGTGACCAGTGATCCTGAGCATCTTTTTATGGGCTTATTAACCATTCATGTATCTTCTTTGGTGAAGTGTCTGTTCAAATCTTTTGCCCAGTTTAAAAAACTGTGTTCTTTGTTTTCTTGTTACTGAATTTTGAGGATTCTTCATATATTTGGATACAAATTCTTTATCATATATATGCTTTGCAAATGTTCTTTCCCTGCCTGCTGCTTGTCTTATAATTTCCTTAACAGTGCCTTCCAAAGAGTAGAATTTTTTATTTAACTTTGGTAAAGCCCAATTTATCACTTAGTTCTTGTATGGATTGTACTTTGGTGTCATATCTAAAAAATCTCCGCCTAACCTAAGGTCATAACTGTTTTCTCCTAAAGCTTATATAGAAGTTTTATAGTTTTAGGTTTTATATTTACATCTATAATCCACTTTGAGTTAATGTTTGCATGTGATGGAAGGTATGAATGAACAGAGTTCTTTGTTGCTAAAACTATACTTGCTCCGATGAATTACACTTTTGTCAAAAATCAGTTGTCTATATAGTGTGGGTTTATTTCTGGATTCTCTATTATGTTCCATTGATCTATTTATCTATCTTCATGCCAAAACCATATTACTTTGATTATTGTAGCTTTATAATAAGTCAAAACCAGCACTGTTTGTCCTGCAACTTTGTTCTTTCCTAAAGTTATTTTGGTCTTTTGTATTTTCATTTGAATTTTTAAATCATATTGCCAATTTCTACAAAAAAACTAATGGCATATTGATTGGGCTTGTACTAAACCTGTAGACCAATTTGGGAAGATTGGCATCTTAACAATAATTGAATTTTATAGTTTTCAGTGCATAGGTCCTTCATCTATTTAGTTAAATTTTTCTCTCAGTGTATCTTATTTTTAGATGCTATTGTAAATTTTTTATTTCAGTGTCCAATTGACCATTGATGCTATATGGAAATAAAATTGATTGAATTTGTATATTGACCTTGTAATCTGAAACATTGCTAAACTCATTTATTAGTTTTAGTAGCATGTCATCTGTGAATAAAGGCAATTTTACTTTCTCCTTTTCAATCTGGATGCCTTCTATTTTTTTTCTTGCCTAATTGCCTTATTGAATAGAAGTGGTAAGAATACCTTGTTTTTGATCTTAAGCAAAAACTAGTCAGTCTTTACTCATTAAGTATGATGTTAACTGTGGTGTTTTTATACATTGCTTTTATTGGGTTGAGGAAATTTCCTTCTATTCCTAGTTTGTTGAGGTATTATTATTGTTATCATTATTATTATTGAGGAAAGGATGTTGGACTTTGTCGAATGCTCTTTTTGTTTCTATTGAGATGATCATGTGTTTTTTTCCCTTTAACCAATTAATATGCGGTATTACATTGATTGATTTTTGGATGTTAAGCCAGTGTTGCATTTTTGGGATAAACTGCACTTGTTCATGTGGTATAATCCTTTTTATAAGTTGCTGGACTTGTTTAACTAGTATTTTGTTGAAGATTTCTGTGCCTATATTCACAAGGGCTATTGGTCTATAGTTTTCTTTTCATATGATGTCTTTGGCTTTGATTTCAGGGTAATATTGGCCTGAGAGAATGAGTTTGGAAATGTTCCCTCTAATATTTTTTAGAAGAGTTTGTGAAGCATTGGTGTAAATTCTTCTTTAAACATCTGGTTAAATTCACCAGTGAAGCCATATGGGTCTCAAATTTTCTCTCTGGGATATCTTTTAACTACAAGTTCAATTTTATTAATGTATAAAGGGCTATTTGGGTTATGTATTCTCCCTTTTTTTCTTCTTCTCCTCCTCTTTCTTTCTTTCTTTTTTTTTTTTTAAAGATTTTATGTATTTATTTGACAGAGAGAGACACAGTGAGTGAGGGAACACAAGCAGGGGGAATAGGAGAGGGAGAAGCAGGCTTCCCGGTGAGCAGGGAGCCCGATGCGGGGCTTGATCCCAGGACCCTGGGATCATGACCTGAGCTGAAGGCAGACACTTAACGACTGAGCCACCCAGGCGCCCTTCTTCTCCTCTTTCTAAATCTCCTTCCATCCTCCTCCTTCTTTTACTTACTATTACTGGCTTATTATAAAGGATACAGCTCAGAAAGAACCAAAAGGAGAGATGCAATAGGGCAAAATATGGAGGAAGGGACACAGAGCCTCCATGCCCTTTCAAAACATGTCACCCTCCCAGAACCTTGATGTGTTGACCAACCTGGAAGGTCTTCAAACAGCTTAGTTTAGGGGTTTTTGTGGGGGCTCCATTACATAGACATGATTGCTTAAATCATTGGTCATTGGTGATTTACTCAATCTTCAGCCAGTCACTCCTTCCCAAAAGTTGGGGGTGGGACTAAAAGTTCCAATCCTCTAATCACATAGTTGGTTCCTCAGGCAACTAGTCTCCTTCCTGAAGCTATCTTGGAGCCCATCTAGAGTCACCTCATAAGCATAAAGTTAGGTGTAGTTGAAATGTGTTTTTTCTTAAGTGAGCTTTGGTAGTTTGTGTCTTTCAGAAAATTTATCCATTTTATGCAAGTTGTCACATTTATCCACATACATTGTTCCTACTATTTTCTTATCATCTTAATATCTGTAGAATCTATTGTGATGTCACCTTTCTCATTCCTGATATTGGTTATTTGTGTCTTCTCTTTTGTTCT
This sequence comes from Leptonychotes weddellii, assembly GCF_054177405.1. Lineage (NCBI taxonomy): Eukaryota > Metazoa > Chordata > Mammalia > Carnivora > Phocidae > Leptonychotes > Leptonychotes weddellii. Next base: position 2,897,413 of record NC_138385.1, on the reverse strand, counting down.
TATTTGTCTGACTAAAGGTTTATCAGTTTTATCATCCTTCTCAAAGAATCTCCTTTTGGTTTCATTGGTTTTCTCTATTGTTTTTCTTTTCTCTACTGCATTGATATTGTTTTAGTCTTTATTATTTTCTTTCATCTACTTTCTTTGGGTTTAAGGTGCTTTTCTTTTTGTAGATTCTTAAGAAAGAAGCTGAGGTCATTGATTTGAGGCATTTCTTCTTTTCAAATATAGGCATTTAGTAATATAAATTTCCCTATAAGTACCACTTCGGCAGCATCACATAAATTCTGTTATGTTGTGTTTTCATTTTAATTCTGTCTAAAATATATTCTAATTTCCCTTTGATTTCTTCTTTGTCCTATGAGTTACTTATAGGTGTATTATTTACTTTCTAGACATATTTCTCTTATTGATTTTAAATTTAATTCCACTGTGGCCAGAGAATAAACTTCACATCAAATGAATTCTTCTAAATTTATTGGGACTTGCTTTCTGACCACAATATTATATCTTTGTAGGTAAATGTCCCATGTGCACTTGAATGTGAATTCTGATGTTATTTAAATTATTCTGTAAATGTCATTAGGTTAATTTAATTGACAATGTGGTTCAAATTTTCTATATCTTTACTGATTTTCTATCTACTTGTTTTCTCACTTATTGAGTGAGGGGTATTGAAATCTCTGATTATGATTGTGGACTTGTCTGTTTCTCCTTGCAGTTCTATCAGTTTTTGTTTCATGTAAGTTGAAGATCTTCTATTAGTAGCAAAATGTTAAGGATATTTTGTTCTCTTGATTAATTGACAACTTTATTATTATTTAATGACTTCTTAGCTTTGATAATATTTTTTCCTCTGAAATCTCTTTTGTCTGATATTAATAGAGCCACTCTGGCCTATAGTTAACTCCATCACCTCTTTCCTACAGGGACAAAACCCAAATGGGAGACTGTCTACCTGAGGAGGTAAATGAACTGAAAATGCTCACAAAGTTTCTCCACCTAGAAGCCGGAAGCTTGTTACAGCTGTTCATAAGAAAAGAATTCCACCAGTACTCCTCCAGGAAGGTAAGGTCTATTTCTCCAGAAGGCTGCAGAAGGAAAGGAGTTAGGATGCTAAGAGTGCCAGCAGTAAAATAAAAGTATCTTGTGGGTGAAGATACATGTTGAGATGAGCTTTTTACATAAGACACACATGCCTCTGGTTAAGTCAAGCCCGATTCTGGGTGTACTCATCAGTTTTAGTTTGTAGTTTTTTGCATGCAAACACCCATTACAACTTGCAGCATCTATGTATCTGCCTCATCCCCCCTACACTATTAAAACCTAAGCCTGGGTAGTACACCTACTGAGATAAGTAAGACCCCCAGATTTGAAGCAAGACTAGGATACCCATGGGGCGCCTGGGTGGCTCAGTTGGTTGAGTGTCCAACTCTTGATTTTGGCTCAGGTCATGATCTCAGTGTTATGAGATGGAGCCCCCTGTCAGGCTTCGCACTGGGCATGGAGCCTACTTGAGATATTCTCTCTCCCTCTCCTTCTGCCCCTCCCCCACTCTCTCTTGCTTGTTCTCTCAAAAAAAATAAATAAATTTTTAGAAAAGAAACAAGACTGAGATACCCAACAGAGCAAGTTTATTCAGTGAAGTCTTGATAGCCTGAAGGTAATGATTACAGATTGGAAAACAGAAAACTGAGGAGAGCTATGTGGTCACTGGTAAAAGGAGGTGGGGATAAAAAAGATCCCTGGTACTGGCAAGAACTGAATAATCTTCAAGGTGTGTAGGAGGGAAATGAGATGATTCACATCTCTGCATAGACTTAAATATGGCCACATTATCATGGATGGATTGAAGGTAAGATATAAAAAACAAAACAAAACAACTTGGCATCAATGAAGGGTGGGAGAGAACAGAATATATGACTGAATAGGGTGGCTGTGGGGAAGTTTGGAGGAGACACCCTCCTTGCCATGTGACCCACCAAAATTGACATACAGAGATGAGGAGGGTGACAGGTCAGTGTGGAAGACTCTTAAGGGGTGCTACGAAAATCCCCCTTTTCTCCCACTGCAGCATCTTGGCCTTTCCAGCATCTCTCGTCCCCTGAAGTTTTGTCAGCATGGTCTTTTGTGAAGTCTAAGCATCTCAGGACTACCACTGGCTGGAGGGAGCTTTGTAGACCAAACAAAGCTGAAGGGTATGTCCCCTCATTATCCTGGGGAGCATGTATAAGCAGGTCAGGAGGCCTGGTAGGCCACTGGGAATTTTGGCATGGGAAGGGTAACCTGTAAACCACAAGCTTCTAGTAGAGTTATAGAAAAACCGACTTCAAGCACCACAGGGAGGAAAAAGAAGACTGCTTGTCAACCCCGGTTCAGAGGCAGTGGCAAGGTGAGATGATTCCACCCATGCTCTTCGTCATCTCCTTTGATTCCTTGCCCCATAGACTCCTTCCCTGTCCTTGTCTGGCTCACATATCCTCCTCAGCCTCTCCCTTCTCCTGAAGCCCCTGCTCCCTTCCACCTTCCATCTTCTTCCCCCTAAATCAGTGCCCATCTGTGCTCACCCTATTGTCTTTGCAGGTAGCCAAGACAACTATGAAAGCTAAAAGACACTTTCAAGAGAGTTTGAGAGAAGAAACCTCTCCCAGAGTACCCATTCCTTTAATTAAGTCTAAAAAAAAACTAAAGGACCAATACTATTCGGCCATTATCACTGGCTGAATGAGAACCTGAATCAAAATCAGCCAGAGCAGGACCAAGAGAGTGTAGAGAAACCCACCACTTTAAATGATGACCAGGACAGCCAGAACTTAAGAGTGGGGCCAGAGACCTCAAATATCTGTGAATTCTCCGAAGTCTAGTCACTAAGAAATGGCCAACTACTTAGAACCAAACCATGCACAAATAGGATACATGCATGATGATGAATAAAACAAAAATTTGTGTGAAAATTTGCGTGTGTGTCTCTGTGTGTTCTCTGATGGTAGGGAAGGACAAATGGAAGAGGCAAGTGTGTGAGAAAGGAGAGAGGTGGGGTTGTACAGAGTCGGGGGTTAGACTAGAAAGTCCACAACTAGACAAACATTGGGAGTAAGGACTAGATAAGGTCTGAGCACTAAAGACAAATTTCATAACACTATCTCATAGGCAAGGAGAAAAAGGGTCTGGTCTCTCTGCATGTGTATGCAGGCAGTTGGGGGGCAGCAACATAAGGATGTAGGTTGCAGGAACCTATATTGGGTGAAGTGTGTGGGATGACACTGCCATCACCCCCAAAAGGCAGACAAATACATAAAATACCTTACTTCTAGGCTACCTACCTCATAGTGTTGTTTGTTGCATCCTGCCCTGTGCTGTAAGAAACTAAGACCCCCCCAAAAGGACCAAAAATCTCACCCTACTAAAAGTCAATGACAACACCCTCAAGGATTGATCAGGCTACGTTCTTGTTAAGAAAACTTGGAATGATACCGTTGGCTAATAAAGGTGAGGGAGGGCAGTGGGAGTGGTTCACCCATAGTGCGGGCAATAAAGGGGAGCATTGTTTGCAGACAATTTTTCATTAAACTTTTTATTTTGAGATAATTGTAGATCAACATGCAGTTGTAAGAAATAATACAAATAGGGGCGCCTGGGTGGCATAGTTGGTTAAGGCCTGACTCTTGGTTTCGGCTCAGGTTGTGACCTCGCAGTTGTGGGATCAAGCCCTGCATTGGCTCTGAGCTCAGTGTGGAGTCTGCTTCAGATTCTTTCTCCCTCTCTCTCCCCCCTCTGCCCCTCCCTGCTCATGCTTGCTCTCTCTCTAAAATGAATAAATAAATTGGGTATACTTTACCCAATTTCCCACAATGGTAACATCTTCCTTTCAAAACTATAATACAGGGGCGCCTGGGTGGCTCAGTTGGTTAAGCGACTGCCTTCAGCTCAGGTCATGATCCTGGAGTGCCGGGATCGAGTCCCGCATCAGGCTCCCTGCTCAGCAGGGAGTCTGCTTCTCTCTCTGACCCTCCCCCCTCTCATGTGCTCTCTCTCTCTCATTCTCTCTCTCAAATAAATAAATAGGGCACCTGGGTGGCTCAGTTGGTTAGGCGACTGCCTTCGGCTCAGGTCATGATCCTGGAGTCCCGGGATCGAGTCCCGCATCGGGCTCCCTGCTCGGCGGGGAGTCTGCTTCTCCCTCTGACCCTCCTCCCTCTCATGCTCTCTCTCATTCTCTCTCTCTCAGATAAATGAATAAAATCTTTAAAAAAAAAAAATAAAAAAATAAAATGTTAAAAAATAAATAAATAAATAAATAAAAAATAAATAAATAAATAAATAAAATCTTTAATAAAAAAACTATAATACAATGCCACAACCAGGATATTGACATTGAGATAGTCAAGATGCACAACATTTCTATCACCAAATGAAACCTCATTTTACCCTTTTATAGAAATATCCACTTCCTTCTTGTTATAGACTGAATGTATCCCCTTAAAATTCATATATTGAAGTCTTAATCCCTAATGTGATGGTATTTAGAGGTTGGGGGCTTCGGGAGGTGATTAGGTTTGGATGAGGTCATGAGGTAGAGCCCCCATGATGGGATTGGTGCCTTTATAAGGGGATGAAGAAACCTGAACTTGCTTTCTCTGCCATGTAAGAATACAGCAAGAAGGCATCTGTCTGCAAACCAGAAGAGGGCCCTCACTGTGAACCAAATTGACTGGCACCTAATCTTGTACCTCCCAGCCTCCAGAACTATGAGAAAGAAATTTCTGTTAAGTCATCCAGTTTATAGTACTTTGTTATAACGCATTGAGCTGACTAACACATCTCCCATACCCACATCCACCCCTGACAACTACTAATATGTTCCCATTTTTATAATTTCATTTTTTTAAGAATCTTCTATAAATTGAATAATACGGTATGTAAGATTTTGGGACTTTTTTCACTTAGCATAATTATCTGAACATTCATCTAGGTTGTTGTGTGTATCAACAGTTCATTTTTTATCATTGAGTAGTGTTCCATGGTATGATGGCCAGTGCCAGGGTAAGAAAACCTGAACTATAATTGATGAATTGCTGAAAGTTTGGTGTGGACAACTCTGAATTAAAAACTCCGGAGACGGCAGGGCACCTGGGTGGCTCAGTCGGTTAAGCATCTGCCTTTGGCTCAGGTCATGATCTCAGGGTCCTGGTATCAAGCCCCGCATCGGGCTCCCTGCTCAGTGCAAAATGTCCTTGTCCCTCTCCCTCTGCTCCTCCCCTACTCATGCTCGCTCTCTCAAAAAAATAAAAATAAATAAATAAAATCTTTAAAAAAAAAAAAAACCCTCCAGGGAGACCCAGTTATGGGGCAAGGGCACAATAATGTGAGATCTACCTCCAGGACCTCAACCAGGTTCCACAGTAAATATCGGAGAAAAAAATCCCTTGGGCTTCTGGTAGAGGGAAGGAAAAAAAGAACCATTTTGAAATATGCCAGAACACTCTGTTCTTTGTAACCAGGCTTGACCTCAGGAGAACCTAGTTAACTAGAGCCTAACCTGCTGGGGTATAATCAGAGCCTAACTGACCAAGGGGAAGGGAAATACCCAACTCCAGTTAGCTTTAGCTTTCCATGTGGAAGAAGGGAAATACTCAACTCCAGCCTACTCTAGCCATCCTGTTCCACCTAAGGGGGTGGGGGAGAAAAGAATGAAACACTTGTGAAGTTCACAGTCCAGAGATATAGGCTCACTAAAAGAGTGAGACATACTCATAGGACAATAGAACATTTCCCCCCAGACCTTACCACCACATTACTAAAAGACCTACTTAGAGCAGTTCCTTTTACCCAGTACATCCTGTTTGGTTATCAAGAAAATATTACAAGGCATATTAAAAGGCAAAAAACACAATTGGAAGAGACAGAGTAAGCATTAGGACCAGACATGGTAAGGATGTTGGAATTATTAGACCAGGAATTTAAAACAACTATGATTAATATGTGAAGGGCTCACATGGATAAAGAAGACAGCATGCTTGTGAAGGTGTAGAGCGAGAGGGATTCTCATTCATTGCAGATGGGAATGCAAAATGGTACAGCCACTTTGGAAGATGGCTTGGCAGTTTTTTACAAAAGTAAATATACTCTTACCATATGATCCAGGAATCATACTTACTGGTATTTACCCAAAGGAGTTGAAAACTTATCTCCACACAAAAACTTGCACACAGATGTTTATACTCACTTTATTCATAATTGTCAAAACTTGAAAGCAACAAGAGGCTGTTCGGTAGGTGAATGGATAAACTGTGATACATCCAGAAAACGGAATATTATTCAGCACTAAAAAAAGAGCTATCAGTCCATGAAAAGACATGGAGAAAACTTCAATACGTATTACTAAGTGAAAGAAGCCTTTTAATCTGGAAAGGCTACACACTGTAAGATTCAAACACTAGTTGGCCCTTGAACAGTGGAAGTTCGAACTGCATGGGTCCACTTATGGGTGGATTTTTTCGATATACAGTATAGTACTGTAAATATATTTTCTCTTCCTTATTTTCTAAATAATATTTTCTTTTCTCTAGCTTACTTATTGTAAGACTAGAATATGTAATACATATAACATATAAAATATGTATTAATCAACTATTTATCAGTAATGCTTCTGGTCAACAGTAGGCTATTTGTAGTTAAGTTTTGAGGGAGTCAAAAGTTAATCATGGATTTTTGACTACATGGGGTGTCCATGCCCCTAACTCCCATGTTGATCAAATGTCAACTGTATATGACATTTTGGAAAAGGCAAAACTATGGAAACAATAAAAGTCAGTGGTTGCCAGGAATTGGGGAGGCGGAGATGAATAGGCGGGGAGCATAGTGGATTTTTAGGGCAGTGAAAATACTTCGTATGATACTATAATAGTGATTATACATCTGTCCAAACCTATAGAATATATAACACAAAGGGTGAACCCTAATGTAAACTGTGGACTTTAGATGATTATTATGTGGTAATGTAAGTTTATCATCTATAACAAATGTCTTACTGTGGTGGGGGATGTTGATAATGGAGGAGGCTATGCATGTATGAAGGCAAGGGGTAAATGGGAAATCTCTGTACCCTCTTTTTTTTTGCTGAGAACTTTCAACTGCTCTAAAAAAAGTCTTTAAAAAATATATAAAATGAGGGCACCTGGGTGGCTCAGATGGTTAAGCCTCTGCCTTCGGCTCAGGTCATTATCCCAGGGTCCTGGGATCGAGTTCCGCATCGGGCTCCCTGCTCCTTGGGATCCTGCTTCTCCCTCTGCCTCTCTCTCTCTCTCTGTCTCTCATGAATAAGTAAATAAAATCTTAAAAGAAATATATATATATATAAAATGATACAGCCAAAAATCAAATATGTAAATTAAAATGGAATATTTAAAATATTCAAATAATCAAAAAAAGTTAAGAAAGGAAGAATAAAGAATAAAAGTACAGAAGCAACAAACAAAACTGTTACAATAGAAGACCTAAATCCAATCATATCAGTAAGTACATTAAATATAAAAGGTATACACACATCAATTAAATGAGCAAAATTGTCAGAGTGCCTGGATGGCTCAGTCAGTTAAGCATCTTTTCTTGATTTCAGCTCAGGTCATGATCTTGGGGTCCTGGGATCAAACCCTGCATCAGACCCCCCACTCAGTGGCGAGTCTGCTTGTCTCCCTTTCCCTCTGCCCCGCCCCTCCTTGCTCTCTCCCTCTCTCAAAATCAATCTTTAAAAAAAGAGCAAAACTGTCAAACTGGATAACAAAAATAAGACCCAACTATATGCATTTTTCAACAAGCCCATTTATTTTTTTCCTATTCTTGTGTGTGTTATGTCATTAAACTTTAACTGAATTTTATCTTTTAAATTGAGCATAGTTGATATACAAAGCTAAATTATTTTTAGGTGTACAACATAGTGATCCTTTAACAAGCCCATTTTAAATATAATTTGCAAGTGAAAGAATTGATAAAGATATAACAAGTAAACATCAATGAAATTAAGCAAGCATGTGTATATTATCAAGAAGGAGACTTCAGAACAAAGCAATTGCCTGGGTTAAAAGGGACATTACATAGTGATTAAGTAGTGTATTTGCTCAAAATATTTAACAGTCCTAAATGTGTGTGTACCTCATAACAGAGTTCCAAAATACATTAAGCAAAAACAGAAATTAAAGGAAACAGAAAAATCCACAAATATTCTTGGAGAATCCAACACTCCTCTCCCAGCAATACATAGAACAAGTAGAGAATCAGAAAGTATATGTCAGAGCTGAACAACCTATCAGCCAAATTGACCAAATTGACATTTCTAGAGTAGTTTACCCCAAAGAGTAGACTACAGATTCTTCTCGTGTACATATGGACCATTTTCTAGTATACGTAACATCATAGGCCATTGAATAAATTTTAACAGATTTAAAAAAATTGAAATCGTAGAAAGTATGCTCTGACTATATCAGAATTGAACTAGAAATCATTAAGAGAAAGATACCAGGCAAGTTCTTAACATTTGGAGATTAATAACATTTCTACATAATCCATGGGTCAAAGAGCATGGAGGACATTAGGAGAAGGAAGGGAAAAATGAAGGCGGGGGGGAAATCGGAGGGAGAGATGAACCATGAGAGACTATGGACTCTGAGAAACAAACAGTGTTCTAGAGGGGAGGGGGTGGAGGGATGGGTTAGCTCGGTGATGGGTATTAAGGAGGGCACGTTCTGCATGGAGCACTGGGTGTTATACGAAAACAATGAATCGTGGAGCACTACATCAAAAACTAATAATGTAATATATGGTGATTAACATAGCATAATAAAATTTAAAAAAAGATTATAATTCAAGGGAAAGTAGAAAATATCATTAATTGAGTGAAAATGAAAATAACATAACCAAAATTTGTGGAGTATAGCTAATGCAGTGCTTTGGGGGAAATTTATACTATTTAATGCTTACATTAGAAAAGAAAAAATCTCAAATCAGTGATATAAGCGCCTACGTTATGAAGCTAAAAGCACAATAGAAAAGTAAATTCAAGGGCACCTGGGTGGCTCAGTCAGTTAAGTGTTTGCCTTTGGCTCAGGTCATGATCCCAGGTCCTGGGATTGAGCCCCATGTCAGGCTCTCTGCTCAGTGAGCAGCCTGCTTCTTCCTCTCCCTCTGCCTGCTGCTCCACCTGCTTGTGCTCTCTCCCTCTCGCTCTCTCCCTCTCTCTGTCAAATAAATATATAAAATCCCTAAAAGAAAAGTAAATTCAAAGCAAGAAGAATGCAAAAGTAAAGAAATAAGATAAAACAGAAATAAATGAAATTGAAAACAGAAAATAGGCTAAATCAATGAAACCAAAAGCTTGTTCTTTTTTTAAGTCTTTATTTAAATTTCAGTTAGTTAACATACAGTGTAATATTAGTTTTGGGTGTACAATATAGTGATTCAGCACCTCTATACAACACTTGGTGCTCATCACAAATGCACTCCTTAATTCCTATCACCTATTAAACCCAAGACAAATACCACATGATTTCACTCATATGTGGAGTTTAAGAAAGCTTGTTCATTATAAAAATCAATAAAATTGATAATCCTCTAGTCAGATGGACCAAGCAAAGGAGAGAGAAGACACAAATTACCAAAATTTGGAATGAAAGAAAGGATATCAGTATGGATACTATAGGCATTAAAAGGATGATTAATTAACATGGACAACTCTATGCCCATAAATTTGACATCTTAGATAAAATGGACAAATTACCTAATAAAAAGTCACTTAAGAAACAGATAACCTGGGGCGCCTGGGTGGCTCAGTCGTTAAGCGGCTGCCTTCGGCTCAGGTCATGGTCCCGGGGTCCTGGGATCGAGTCCCGCATCGGGCTCCCTGCTCCGTGGGAAGCCTGTTTCTCCCTCTCCCCCTGCTTGTGATCCTGCTCTCACTGTGTCTCTCTCTGTCAAATAAATAAATAAAATCTTAAAAAAAAAAAAAAGAAACAGATAACCTGAAAAGTTGTATTTCTATTAAAGAAATTGAATTCATAGTTAAAAACTTTCCATAAAAGGAAACTTCAGTCCAGATGGTTTCATTGGTGAATTGTCCTAAATATCTAAAGGAGAAATAATACTCATTCCATTACAAAAACTCTCCAGAAAATAGAAGAGGTGGAAATACTTCCAAATTCATTTATTTTGAGCAGCATTAACATGATTACCAAAACCAAAGGCATTACAATAAAGGAAAACTACAGAGCAGTATTCCTCATAAACATAAATGTAAAAGTTCTCACCACAACATTAGCAAATTGAATCCAACAATATATAAACAGGATAATGCATCATGACCAAGCAGGGTTTACCCAGGAAACGCAAGTCTGGTTCAAAATGCAAAAATCAATCAATATAACATACTAAAAAAGAAAACCACACTATCATATCAACTGATGCAGAAAAAGCATTTGACAAAATTCAATATCCATTTATGATAAAAACACTCTGCAAACCAGAAATAAAAGATAAACCTGATAACCTGATAAATGTCATCTATGAAAATTCTTAAGCTAACATAATACCTAGTGGTGGAAAATTGCATGCTTTCTCTCTAGGTCAAGAACAAGACAAGGAGTCTGCTTTAACCAATCCTATTCAATATCATCCTTGAAATTCTAGCAAGTACAATAGGGGAGGAACAAAGAACTAAAACACACCCATTGGAAAGGAAGAAATAGAACTATATTAGTAGACAGCACCACTGTCTAAGTAGAAAAATCTAATGAAATCTCAAATAGCTCTTAAAACTAAAGTGAGTTTAGCAAAGTCACGCTGTAGAAGTCAATATACAAAAATTAATTGTATTTCTATATGCTAGCAGTGAATATTTGGAAATGGAAATTTTGAACAGCTTTACTGAGGTATAATGGATGTACAAAAATCCTGCACATGTTTAATGCATACAATTTGATGGTATCATGGGTAAATGCATCACTACAATCAAAGTAATAGATATCTCTAACACCTCCCACAGTTTCCTTGTGTCCCTTTTTTTGGTTTCTGTTTTTGCTTTATTTTGTGATAAGAGCATTTAACATGGCATCTACCCTCTTAACAAATTTTTAAGTGTACAATATTGTTAACTATAGGCACTATATTGTACAGCAAATCTCTAGAACTTACTCATCTTACATTGAACAGATTCCCAGTTCCCTTTTCCCCAGCTCCTGGCAACCACTATTCTACTCTCTGCTTCTATAAATTTGACTACTTGAGACAATTCATATAAGTGGAATCTTGTAGTATTTGTCCTACTATGAGTGGCTTATTTTAATTTTTTTTTTATTCTTATGTTAATCCCCATACATTACATCATTAGTTTTAGATGAAGTGTTCCATGATTCATTGTTTGTGCATAACACCCAGTGCTCCATGCAGAATGTGCCCTCCTCAATACCCACCACCAGGCTAACCCATCCTCCCACCCCCCTCCCATCTAGAACCCTCAGTTTGTTTTTCAGAGTCCATCGT
>NC_138385.1:2850922-2885384 GCF_054177405.1 Leptonychotes weddellii | reverse complement strand
TATATATACCACATCTTCTTTATCCATTCATCTGTCGATGGACATCTTGGCTTTTTCCACAGTTTGACTATTGTGGACATTGCTGCTATAAACATCGGGGTGCACGTACCCCTTCGGATCCCTACTTTTGTATCTTTGGGGTAAATACCCAGTAGTGCAATTGCTGGATCATACGGTAGCTCTATTTTCAACTTTTTGAGGAACCTCCATACAGTTTTCCAGAGTGGCTGCACCAGCTTGCATTCCCACCAACAGTGTAGGAGGGTTCCCCTTTCTCCGCATCCCCGCCAACATCTGTCGTTTCCTGACTTGTTAATTTTAGCCATTCTGACTGGTGTGAGGTGGTATCTCATTGAGGTTTTGACTTGGATTTCCCTGATATATGAGTGGCTTATTTTACCTAGCATAATGTAGAAAGGAAGTATTTACAGTAGCCTCCAAAATGGAATATTTATATGTAAATCTAACAAATTATGTGTAGGACCTGTATACCGAAAACTATAAACTACTGGTGAAAAAAAATTAAATAAGATCTAAATAAATGGAAAGATACACTGTGTTCATGAATTAGAAGACCCAGCATCGTTAAGATGTCAATTCTCTACTAATAGGTCTATGGACATAGTCCCCATCAAAAACGCAGCAGGTTTTTTGTAGATATCAACAAACTTATTCTAAAATTTATATGGAAAACCATGTGAAATAGAATAGAAAAAATTTTTGGAAAAGAACAAATTTGGAAGACTCACCCTACCTGATTTTAAGACTTAATATAAATCTAAAGTAAACAAATCAGTGTGATATTGATAGAGGGATGGACACATGGATCAATGGGAAAAAAGTGAGAACCTAGAAATATACCCACACAAATATGGTCAATTCAATTTTGACAAAATTGCAATGGCAATTCAATGAAGAAAGAAGGGCCTTTTCTTTTTTTTTTTTTTTAAGATTTTATTTATTTATTTGAGACTGAGAGAATGAGAGACAGAGAGCATGAGAGGGAGGAGGGTCAGAGGGAGAAGCAGACTCCCTGCCGAGCAGGGAGCCCGATGCAGGACTCGATCCCGGGACTCCAGGATCATGACCTGAGCTGAAGGCAGTCGCTTAACCAACTGAGCCACCCAGGCGCCCAAGAAGGGCCTTTTCAACTAATGCTGCATGAACAATTTCACAAATCCATATGCACAAAAAATTGAACCTTGAATTTACATATACCTCAAATCTTATACATTAATTAGCTCAGAATGTATTATAGACCTAAATGAAAAGTTTTAAAATATAAAACTTTTAGATGAAAACAGGAAAAATCTGTGACTTTAGTTAGAGAAATAGGTTTTAGATACAATACCAAAAGCATGATCTATAAAAAGAAAAAGTAATAGATAGGGCTTCATATAAACTAAAAACATTTCCTTTGTAAAAGACATCATTAAAAGAGTAGAAATACAAGCCATAGACTGGGAGAAAATATTTGCTAATCATATATCTGACAAAAGGACTTATGTTTAGAATATACCAAGAAATCTCAAAACTCCGAAATAAGATCAAACAATCCAATTAGAAGAAATCAGAGAGGGAGACAAACCATGAAAGACTCTTGACTCCAGGAAACAAACGGAGGGTTCCAAAAGGGAGGGGGGTGGGGAGATGGGGTAACTGGGTGATGGGCATTAAGGAGGGCACATGATCTGATGAGCGCTGGGTGTTATACACAATTAATGAATCATTGAACATTACGTAAAAACTAATGATGTACTATATGTTGGCTAATTGGATTTACATTTAAAAAAAAAGAAAAATGGAAAGAAGATTTGAACAGATATTTCACCAAAGAAGATATGTGGATGTATCAAAGAAGATACATGGAAGCTACATATTTATGTAGACAAATATACACATGAAAATATGCTCAGCATCATTAGTTGGTTTGGAAATGCAATTTAAAACCACAATGAGAACCACTACACGTCTATTAGAATGACTAACATTCAAAACTATATAAAAAAGAAAAAACTGACAAGCCAAGTGCTGGTGAGATTATAAAGCTACTAGAAGCCTCATACAATGCTGGTGGGAATGCAAAATGGTACTGCCACTTTGGAAGACAGTTTGGAAGTGGTTTTTTTTTTAAGTTAAACATACACTTCTCATATGACCTAGCAATCTTACTCCTAGGTATTTACCCAAGTGAAATGAAAACACATGTTCACACAAAAACTTGTATGTGTGTGTTTATGGCAGCTTTATTCATAATGTCAAACAAAAAGTGGAAACAACCCAAACATCCCTCAACTGGGAAATGGATAAATAAAGTGTGACACATCCATCCAATGGAATACTACTCAGTAATAGAAAGAACAAACTACTGACACACATAGGATGGATGAATCTCAAATGCATTATGCTAAGTGGAAAAAGCCTATCTGAAAAGGTTACATACTGTATGATTTCATTCCTATGACATCCTGGAAATGCTGTGTGTGGGACAGGATGTTTAGCCACAAAGGAGTAGCGTGTGAGCACTTTTTGGGGGGTTAGTTACGGAATTGTTCTGTGTCTTGGTTATGGCAGGGGTTATAAGACTCTGTGGTAGTGGTTGTCATAACTCATCAAACTGTATACCAAAAGAGTGATTTTTTTCGGAATATAAATAAAAATAAACTTAAATTTTAAAAACTATATACATGGGGGAAAAAAAGCCCTCTGGCTGGCTTCTGGATAAAAGTTTGTGAGAGAGCAAGGGCAGATGTGAATAGACCAGTTAAGTGGTTACCTCAGTTTTGCACGTGAGAGACAATGGTGGACTGGGCCAGGGCAGGAAGAGGATTTCGATCAGAGTAGACAGATATGAGAACTATGAGGAGATAGACTGAACAGTGAATGGTGTGGCAGAGGGAGTGGGATGAGTCTAGAATTACTCCTAGGTTTCTAGTTTGTTCATGAGATTCAGTGATGCCATTTATAAAATAGAGAACAAAAGAAGAAGGCCAAGTGATGGAAGAAAGATAATATGTTTATTTGGTGACACGGGACATTGTGGAACAAGTTCTACCTGTATATGGGATATCAACATAGAAATGGTCAGCAATGACTTGAATATTCAGATTTGGAGCTAAGGGGGAAGTTTCTGGGCTAGAGATCAAGATTTGGGAGCCCATGAACTTGGAATTATTTCATCAACATACAAAACATGTTCCTGATCTTATGTGGCCCCTCTGTTGCATTCAGCATTTGACCTCTCCCTTCTTTTGAAGCTCTTTGGTGCCTTAACTTCCATGACAAATGCACCATCGTGATTCTCCTTGAGTTTCTGTGTCTTTTTTCCCAGTCTTCTTTGTGGCCTCCTCTTGCTCCATCTGATGAATATTTCTCGAGAACCCTGCTATGTGCAGGTTGTCACACCAGGTGTTGAAATCTCTGCCCTGAAGGAGTGTATAGTCTAATGAACTCTTCCTTGGCCTGCCCTTCAAATAACAGCATCTCCAGGCTTCTGCCTACTTCTCTTCCTGGGCACTGTATTTTGGCCTCTAGGTGGCCCCAGAGCATCTAAGATGAATGGGAAGGGGCCTGAATAATGAATCTATAAGCACTCACAGGGTCTTCAGTAGTCTACGCCTTAGTCAAGTACATTCAAAGCAGGCTCAAAAGGAAGTTGTTCTTGGACTTTATGATCTGCTCTGTGTTCACTCTCCAGACTCATCTTTCTCTTATTTCCCCCTTCATTCATTGCCCTCTGGCCACATGGATCTCCTCTCTCTCCCTCTAATGCACCAAGCTCAGTCCTGTCCCAGAGTCTTCGCTCATGCTGTTCCATTTGTTTATTACCCGCTCACCTTTGTTACCCAACCATCCTCAACCAACACTTTGGGTGACTCCTACTCCATCCTTTAGGTTTCAATTTGTTAAATATGCTTTCATCAGAGAGGCCTTCTCTGACCTTCCCAAACTGTATGAGGTCCTCTCTTTATTCTGTTTCATAGCATCCTATACCCTTCTTTCATAGCACCTATTACAATTTGTGATTTTCCCTTCAATAGATCTCTCCTCCACTAGACTATAAACTCTAGGAAGTCAGCAAGTGTGTTTGGTTTTGTTCTCTGCTGAATTCCCAGGACCTGGAACATAGTAGAGGCTCATTATATATTTATTGAATGAATAAATAAGTAAATGGCTACCTGAAAGTTCAGGAAAAAATGTCATTCCTGGAGGTAGATAAGCCAAGAGCAACCATTTGGATTTACTCCTACATTACCCATACACCGTAGGTACTCAGGGCTCTTGCAGTTCCATTTCAGCCAGAAGATATATCACAGAGGTCAGAAATCCTAGATTCTTCTTCCAGCTTTTCTACTCACTAGTTTTGTGTTCCTAAACAAGACTTTTGCCCCCCTGGACGTCAGTTTCCTCCTCTGATAAATGGGAATAGTAATTCTTATCCTGCCTACCTCACAGTACTCATGGTGATAATCAAGTGAGACAATATATCTTATGGCACTTTATAAAGAATGACGCACTGTGCATACATAAAGGATGGCTGTCACAATGTCCCACCTCAATCGCACTGTTATTGCCACCAAAGATTTCCTCAGGACTCCCTGAGGAAATCAATGCTCTAGGACTCTGGAGTGAGTTGGTTGCTTCCCACACAGCTAAAGGAGGTGCTCATTAGAGAAAACACATGTGCCAGCCCAACCCAGTTTTCTGGAGCAGATTACACTGTTTTTCTTTCCTAAAAAGCTAGATCATAGCATTTTGACAGAGGATGGGACAATATGAAGCCATGGCTCATTCTCTCAATGGCAGTATGCTTAGAATGGACCCAGGGATGGCCCAGATGGACTAACAGCTCACCCCTGATATGCAAAAAGTTTGCAATAGTCAAATTCCAAGGATAGGTCAAGTCACAAGGAGAGTGGACGTTCATTTGTTACACAGAGCACAGACTCCAGGGACCATCCAATCCAGGAAGGGCTACATTCAACCATCCCACACAGTAAAGAGGGATTGGCAACTCATGTTTAAGGAGACAAAGGTAAGAGAACACCTAGAACTTTTAAAGGAATCAAAGCTACCTCACACAGACACAGTCCATCCCCTGGGCCTGAGGCATTTTTAGATGGAATAACAAACACGCTATTTGTAAAGCAGCACCTGTTTGGCTTGTGGTGGTCATTTAAATATTTGTTGAACGAGAAACAAATTTCCTTGCAGAACGAGACTTGAAAGAGGCAAAAGTTACTCTAATTTTTCCATAAACAGAAAGAGGCAAATTCCAGAAAGTGAAGACTGGGTGATTTTAAAGGCTGGTTGGACATCTGTTCCCAAAGTGAGCAGATTTAAAAAATTACTGTCAGACGGGAGAAACATTTTCAATGACATGTGCCATAGGAATATCCCTGACATTGTTCTAGTCACTGTTTCTATCAATACCACAGGAGGAGACATTCGAGCCAGCTGGTCACATCTGAAGGTTTTTTGCCTGCCCTCATGGAAAGAGGCCTGGTCTGCTCTGAGGAGATGTCCACTTCTGCAAAAGGGTCTGGGTAGTCTCAAGAGTTGCCTTGAATAAGGGAGAAGGTGCATTCAAATAAGCAGAGCTATGGGCAAGAGCACTGCTACTGTGAGCAGGTGAGGTGATGCAGGACACTTGAGGATAAGAGAGCAGACCGGCTGGGCTGGAATGGAGAGTCCATGTTGGGAAGAAGAATTGAAGGTGATAAGATTGGTAGGACAGTGTGCAGGGGCCAGATCAGGAAAGCCCCGAAAGCCTGGCTAAGAGGTTTGAATTTTATGATTTCTGCCAATGTGCAACAATTCATTCGCTTATTCATTCACTCATTCAGCATACATTTATAGACTACTTTCTGCTAGAACCTGTACCTACTTCTCACTAGGCATGCAGAGATGAAGAAGACGGGATCCCTGCTTTCAAGATGCTCACTGTCTTACAAGGCAGTCTGACTCATCAATAAACATCCGATTACAAGAATATGCCAGAGAGCAGGGAGGAGGGGGTGTTAGAGAGAGTCACGGTGCAGTCGCTGGGGTAGGGATGAGAGTGGGGTTGAGGGTGCAGTACTTGCTGTGTGAATGTGTACCTCTGGACAATGTGAAGAGTTTTTCATAAGGAAAATGTATCCAAAATGTTTTACTGTGAGATTTTGATTTTTCCTATTTTCTTGATAAGAAATACCCATCCTTTTTTGAAAGAGTGGTGGTTAAGTAGATGGTAACTGGACTTCCTTATTTGGCAAGAAGTTGTACCTCACATCACTTCCTCTCCAGCTGGCTTGTTATGTCCAGTGGGCACCTTCTGGAGTGTGGCAGATGCCACCTTAGAAAGCACATGGGCAGCAGCATCAAGAAGAGTGGAAGGGAAGGGCAGACAGCTTAGATAAAGGTAGAAGGGAAGGAAACCAAATTAGAATAGGAATCAAGTTGACAGGAAACAAGCTTGGGGCTCTCCAGGCACTTCCCTCCATGACGCATACAGCCAAAGAGAGTACACAGAGCTAGACAAGCAAGAGATGACCCAGCACAAGAAAGGGGGCTCATTTAACATGGAAGGGATTCATCTGGGTATCAAAAGGAATGTCAGGCTGGAGAAGCAATTTACAGAATGGTGACATGAATACCTCTGTGTTCCCTCTTCCCTGTGAAACAACCATAAATGGTGAATGTTACTGAAGAACACAACTATTTAAAGTCTCTGGAAATTCAGAAAGTATTCAACAAATGTGGAAACATTTATTTTTAAAAATCTACTAAATTGCAGTAGGAACAGTGACCCACTCCCTTATCCACCCCCAAGCTCAGCATGTTGGAAGCTCAACTTCTTCCAGCTGTAGCTCAGGACCACTCAGGACTAAGGGATCTCTATACTCCCAGCTACAGGCTAGGGCTGATTTCTCCCCAGGAGAAGCAGGCTGCTAGCATTTCTCATCTGCTCCAGTTCCATGTTGCAGAGATTTGGAGCTCAGAGAAGAGAGGGGAGGGGAGAGGAAAAACTATTCAAAGACGCTGGCTTTTTGAAAAGATCAATAAAATTGACAAACTTTTGGATAGGTAGATCAAGAAAAATGTGAGAAGACTCAAATTACTAAAATCAGGAATGAAAGAGGAAGCATCACTACTGCTCTGACAGTATAAAAAGGATTATAAGGGAATACTATGAACAATTGTATACCAACAAATTAGATAACCAAGATGAGATGGAAAAATTTCTGCAAGGACACAAAATACTTGATTTAAGAAGAAATTTAATAGACCTTTAAAAAGTAAAGAGACTGAGTTTAGTAACTCAAATAACCTCCCAATGAATAGACCAGACCCACATGGCTTCATGGCTGAATTCTACAAAAATGTCTAAAGAATTAACACCAATCTTTCTCAAACTTTCAAAAATAGAAGAGGAAGGAACATTTTCCAATGCAGTCTATGAAGCCAGTGTTATACCCTGATACCAAAAGTAGACAAAGACATTACAAGAAAACTACAGACCAATATTCCTTATGAATAGTGATGCACAAAACCTCAACAAAGTGATAGCAAACTAAATCCAACAACATATAAAAAGGATTATGTACTATGACCAAGTGGGATTTCACCCAGGAATGCAATGTTGGTGTATGTATGTGTGTGTGTGTGTGGGGGGGGGTATTTTCTATACTATCCTAATTTTCTCTGTAGAGTACTTCACAAACTTTATTATTTTTAATTAAATATCATGAAACACTGATTTAAAGGGCAGCAAACTACAACCCACATGGGACCAAATTCAGCCTCTAGTTGTCTGTTTTTGTAAATAAGGTTTTAGAGACAAATGGAACATAGTGTAGGGGAGGAAACCTTTCCCCATCTTCCCTTCCAGGTGCTTTGGCTCATCTAATAATTAAATTGACATAAGAAAGATTAACAGGAGAAAAACAGATTTAGTTTTGTACATACAGGAGCTCATAAAAATATGAAACTCAAAGAAGTGACCAAAGCAGGCAGCTTTTATACCTTTCAGACAGAGAAACAATACATTTGTGAAGAATTGACAAGACAAAGAAGTTTGGGTTTGAGGTGGTAAATTAGTGAGGAAGTAACAAGGTTTATTTGTACAGGTTTCTCAGCCTTAAATTCCCTATCTATCTCTGGTGATAAGGATGCCTCTCTTCCTCCTGGTACAGGGAGCATACCTTTCACATGGGAGATTTATTTCCTATTTTCAAGGAGACAAAGGAAGTTCAGAGTGTCCTTTTTGTACTGGCTGTTTCTTAAGTAACCTTAATTCAAAAGAATCAATATGCCAAAGTGGTATATTTTGAAGTAGCATATTCTGCCCCCACCCAATGGCTACACTCATTATTTACATGTGGTTGAGAGAGAGACTATCAGTGGCCCACAAAAGCCTAAAATATTTACTGTCTGGCCCTCTACAAAGAATGTTTGCTATCCGGATGTGTTCCAGATCTGAAAATTAAATTTCTGAGTTCAGTAACCTGACCAACATCATACCACTATGAATGTGATAGAGTTGAAATCTGGGTGCAAGCCACCTGATTCTGGGGCCCATGGGCAGAACACATATCACGCTGCCTCATTATTTGAGAATGCTCCTCCCATAGTGATCTCCGGATTTAATGTTTCCTTTCCAAAATAGTAGCCATTTTATTTTATTTTCAGTTTTTAAAAATATTAAAAGGTATCTATTTACCTCTGAATACTTCTTCAGATATATTTCATAGATTTAATATTAACTGTATTGGTTTTCATTGTTTTATAGTCTATAATTACTCATTTATTGTCTCTTTGATCTAATTTTCATTGGTGAGATCATCTTATGCCTTCAATTTTCAGGTGGATGCAATTATTTTTTTTATTTTATTTTTTTTAAAGATTTTATTTATTTATTTGACACAGAGAGAGAGAGAGAGAGCACAAGCAGGGGGAGCAGCAGGCAGAGGGAGAAGCAGGCCTCCTGAGGAGCAGGGAGCCCGACGCGGGGCTCGATCCCAGGACCCTGGGATCATGACCTGAGCTGAAGGCAGACGCTTAACGACTGAGCCACCCAGGCGCCACCGCAATTATTTTTTAATTAAAATATAAAACATATCACATTTTGTTTTCCAGTGAGTATATAGACAGTTTTCCATGTATGCAGAGGAGAGAAAATTTTTTGTATCATACCTGATTTACTGAGTTAGAGATTTCTTGCTTCAATAATGTATGATTTTTAAAAACTTTTTAATAGTTGTTAAAAGTTGAGTATAGTTGACACACAATGTTACATTAGTTTTAGGTGTAAAACATAGTGATTCAACTTCTCTATACATTATAATATGTGGTTTTTAAATGTGTTCAAGTATAACATGCTTAGAGAAAAGTGCACAAACTGTAAGGTACAGTTCAAAAAAGGATCAGAAAGTGAACAATCATGTGTATCCATTCCAGATAACTTGCTTTATGAAATCTCTGGTTAATAGTAATAAAAGTATCTGACTTTCTGTATTAAAACACAGTGGCGCTAATGGGTCAACTTGGTCAAGGTTTAAAAGAAAATTGTGGGGATTTTTAATATATAAAAAAAAAAAACCAAACACCTGCAATGAGAAGAATGCTAGGCTGTGGCTCAGGAGACTTAAAGCTTAGTCTCAGCTGTGCCAGTTCCCTGTCTCCTGTCTCCTGAAGTCCCCTCCTACAAGGAATTAAAACAAGATGCTCACCAAGATGCCTCCAAACTCTGACTGTTCAGAATTCTAGAAGTACTTCCATATGTATTAGGTTATTGGTTAGCTGATATCAGAAAGTTCAGAACTAAGAGATAAAAACAAAGCTCAATTATAAATAAAATGGCTCCTTTCCAAGTTATTCAAATTCTATTCTATTGAACTGGCCAGAGAAAAATTTAACTGGACAATGTAGTCATTTTGAAAAATAAGTTTTTAGCCATCTTTAGTTAAACAATTTGGCAATGTGAATCAAGGGCCATAAGACTTTTCTTGATCTTAAGAATTAATTCTATTTCTTTGACTGTACTCTTAGGAAGTACTTTTATGCACACCATTTCTTTGACATTATTCTAAAGCGATCGTCTTATGCACAAAGACAATTATCACACTGCAATAGGGAAAAGTAGAGACGACCTAAATGTCCAATAGTATTTAAAACAATAGGGGTATTTTCTTACTGAAGTATAGTTGACTCACAGTGTTACATTAATTTCAGGTGCACAACATGTGATTGTACGAGGCTGTACAATATGAAGGGTACGTTTAAATAAATTATGGTATCTCCATAAAATATGTTATCATGCAGACATTAAAATCAGGTTGTATAATTTTATTTAATAACACGAAGAAACCTATTATAATATTAATTTCTAAACCAGAGTGTAAAATTAGGTGCACAATATGGTCTCAATTATGTAAAAGAAAATATAAATGAAAGGAAGTGTACCGAGTCAGTATCATGATTATGTGTTTTTAAGCTTGTTCTTCAAGCTTTTTATTTTTTTACAAAGACACACATTGCTTTTATAATAATAAAAAGAGACAAAGATGATGTATGTTCAATTGTTCCAAAATGATTAAAGTAGAGTACTTGACAAATGATATGAAAAGGGCTATGTTTTCTTCCTGATGCATTATTTATAGGGAAAACAATTCCTATTAGTCCCTGTTTTCAAAAAGCACAATGTATACTCTTCACAGTTGCCAATACAATGCCGGGGTAATGTTGGTAAAAAGCACAAATGATAACCCCAGAAATCTGTCCGTTGATTAAGCGACCCTTTGAAATTACTACATGGAAAGGTCACTTACTCTCCAACAAAAATAACATTTTGTCCATGTCCTCTAATTTCACACAATGAGAGTGTAATTTAAATATATATATTTTTGAAATTTTCAATTTAGTTTGAAGAGGTATTATGTAAATATTTTGAATATTCAATTTAAAGTTCAACATAATAGACTGGCACCTATTGAACAACCATGCTGTTCCACAAGGGGACAAAGGCAACTTTCACAAGTTTTAATTGGCAGGGACCTTTTTGCACAGAAAGGTTACCTTCATTTGAATACTGTTTGTATTTATGTGGTCCTAGGTGCCTTAATAACACACGAATCAGCTGATGGATCATCTGTCCCTATTTGATAGATACATCTCTCAGATGCAGATCAATCTACTTTGAAATGAACAAAGGGGCAAGGGTCTTTTTGGAGATGTTCCACAGGAGATGAGCATGGAAATGAATGCTCAAAGGACCCTTCATACACCAAGGCACTGCTGACTCATACAGCTGTGTGGATGGATTGGGGTACATTCAGCCTTGCCTGTTCTCCTCTCAACTTGTTTTTGTGATCAAGGAGATACACTTCCAAAACGGTAGGTAGACAGTGTCTGGGTAGCAATAATTAGCAGGGAAATAGTACACACATTCTCCATCCTGTACCTCATTCTCTAGAAGGTACCAACTAAGCATCAAGTTTGATCTGGCCCTGTTTTCAGCCCATCCATACACTTAGATGTTGTCTTAGCATCTCTCTGCTCTCAGCTACTCAGGCCTTAACTCCCTGCATCATCACCTCCTTGTGTGTTCTATTCCAAACTTATCACCCTCTATGTGCCATCTTTCTTTCTCAATTCCCAGGACCGGACAGACCCTGGCCTGTCTCTGGTCTGATTCTGCTTTCACTCTTTGGAAGCTGATGCTGATTTACCTATGACCCTGACCTCCAGGCCCTTCCCCCTCATCCTACACAGGAGTCCTGTGTAGAGGCTCCCTGCAGAGCTGGCTTCAAACATCTGCTGAAATTAGCCCTTCACATTTCACCACTGACCATAGCTAAGACTAGTTCAAATAAACAAATAATTAGAGTTGAAAAGAGATATGAGATGTCCAACAACAAACCAACATGCAACATTATCCAGAAGGGCCATCTAAATTGGAGCTTATTTTACCACATCAGTAAGGAAGTATACAATCTGAAAACATTCAAAGGGAATCATTTTCCACTCTAGGACCTGACACCAAACACTATCCAGTCCCCCAGTTCCAACATTGCATATTAACCCATTTTCAAGTATTAGGTGTGAGTAAATAGTGAATTCATGTAGGAGCAGGCAAAACTCAGGGTCCTGTAAGGAAGAGCTGATTGCATTCCATGGAATGTAAAGCCATGAGGTTTTAGGAAATCAGCTCCGATAGAAGACCTGAACACTTTTGTTAAGGCACTGTTTTTAAGAGCCCTATTATTTGTATGCACTGGGCAGCTTATGGCTTTTGAGATGCTTGTTAATATTGAATGTTCTCTCTGTGTGTGTGTGTGTGTGTGTGTGTGTGTGTGTGTGTGTGTGTGTCTGTCTCTCTACCTCTCATAGACTATTAGTTATTTTTTTTACTGGTGGGATCCAGAAGTGCTGCAACAACCTACCCAAGAGCTTCCAGCCTTCATCAGGTACCTGTGGGGCTGGGGAAACAGCTTTAGCAAGTTCATTAACTATTTTCAACTAGCCGCACAAATCCAAGAAGCTAATTGCTCATTTGCCAGGCAGGGTGGGCCTTGTTCTCCAGTTCTTGGTGATAGAGATAACTGAAACTTGTTTGTATTTTCCAGCCAGAAGCTATTTCACTTAATGCTTTCAATATGGAAGCACTCTGGTTAAGGCACTGAGCAGAATTTAAAGGAATTGTTGAGTCTTCAAAATTAAACTATAAACAGAGGGCAATTTTAAGAATTTGTAAATCCTTCTTCCTGATCCTGAAGTCTTTCCCTGAGGCTGACGTTAGGCAGGGCTTGGTCATTTTCCTTCAAGGGAGAAGCCCTAAATTAAGCTCCCCTGGAGATTTCTTTGACTTGATCAGCCATGAGTTTTCTCCGTAGTCAAACATTACAAATTCTTAATTTAAGCATTCTGAATTCACCATAAATCAAGCCAAGAAACACTGAAGTTTCCTATTTGGTAGATTTCAAGATGACGTTTATTAATGTGTGTGCATGCATGCATTTGAGGGAGTGGGTAGGGAAGGGACATAGGTGAACACAACTAAGGAGGGCTCAGTCTTAAACGTAAATTTGAAATCATTCATTTCCAAGTGAGTGGCATCCTGTTTGCATGTCATCCCTATCTCTATCTTGGTACAGGGTCCTGGTAACTGTTTTTGCACCTTCATGTGTGTTGCTGGTAAATGCAGAAATAAGGAAAGTGACTGTCTTCTAAGATATTCCTTAAGCTCAACTTAAATATTTCAGGACAACTCTCCCAGTGTCTGCTAGGATTTTTGAGACTTGACTGCATTTTTAAATGACCGATTATAGCTTTTCCAAAATTTTAAGGGGTGAATATGTGTATCAGTTGCTTACAATTTATTTGCAGATTATACTGTAGGGTTATCAAGCAATCAATCCACATTTGCCTTTTTTTTTCCTTTTTATTATGTTATGTTAATCACCATACATTACATCATTGTGTTCTTACAGCATGTTGTGCTCTCAACAGTAAAAAGCATTGAAAGAGTAGGCCTGGTCCCCATTTCTTGCAAAATTACCCTCTGGCTAGAAGAGTGTTTATAATCATAAATAGATAATCCAACACAAAAACATATATATGACAGAAGATTGATATTAAAGGTAGTTAATTAAGCAGGAGGAGGGAGTTGTGGTGAAGACTAATGCATTTCATTTGATTAATATGTAAATACCAACATCCCCAATCTAAATGCCATTGTATGTAAAGTAGCAATTCTAATGTTAACAAGCTACGTATTTCTCTGAGGAAATAGCTCTGAAATGTTGCTGCTGAAATATTTCTGATGAAATGTCCCTGAAAAAAATATGTTGCTTTGTGTATAGTAGATAGTCAATATGTGCTTATAGAATCAAACTGAGTTGAGAACTAAAGCCAGTAGCTGAATTTGTATGGTTATGAAAAAATCAGTGGAGAAGAACGGAACTCAGCTTCATAAATACTCAGTAAATAATATGAGAGAGTGACTTTATGAAAAGGGTATAATTTTTCTCTTGAGTTGATAATAGATATAGATAATGTATACATATATATTGTTTTTAAATTTGGACCCTTATTTGGCAAGTAAGCTGTGCCCTGAATATATGGTTTGTTTGAAACACAGCAGGATTTAAAAGAATCATCTGTATGCTAGTCTTAAAAATCAAACATTGACAGATATATTTGGTTCAGTTTCATTCAAAATATTTGAAACTGCATAGTTGAATTAATGCTGATGAGGAAGTTTATTGACCAGAAACAATAGTTACTATAACAAACAAAATTGCCAGAAATATGTTTTGTCCCAAACCAAGATATTAACTCTTGTTCCTCTTATGTCAAAGTAGAAGATTCATTATGAGAAATGACATAAACTTTTAAATTGGTTTTACCGGCTTTCTGAAAATACCCTGAGCATAATATTGAATGAGACAGTCTTTTTACTTTGCCTATTTATTAAAATCTTATAATTTTATTTATTTTGCAATATTCACTTTACTATGCTTCATTCATTCCTGGAATCATTCATTTAGTGTGTAAACCTATAATGAGTAGCTTTATGCCTAGGTTTGTTTTCCCTTTGGTGATTATAATTAGGACGGAGATGACTGTGTCTAAGTCTGTGTTCACACACGCCTCCATATTGTTGTCCAAGGATTCCCTGACTTGCTAGCAGAATGAGTCATCCAGTGGTTAGCTACAACACACAGAAATGGGATGTTTCATTTCCCCCAACATTGCTTACTTGGGGCTTCAAAATCCTTACTGGAGTTACAGGGTTTTTTGTTGTTGTTGTTTGTTTGTTTTTAAGCTCCGTTTCCTAACCTAATTTTTGTTTTGGTCTTTCCTCATTTGTGCCCTCAGGATATATAGAACCACTGGGCATGCATTCATTTACTTCACAGTGGGTTTTTTCCTGTTTTTTACTTTTTGTGAATGTTTTCACATCTTCTCCCATTGGATTTTGTCAATCTTACAGAATCTGTTAACTGTGACAATAATCACAGTCCTAAACTCCATCTCATCTCCTCTCGATAGAACATTAATTTGTGTTCTAATTAGATTTTATTCCACATAGTATTCTTCTGCATGTTTTACAAAATCATATTATAACCTTTCACTTAGATGTACTCTTCTTTTAAATTTAGAACAATTTTTTAAATTAAAGAAGATGGAAACTATTTTGAATATAACACAAGTCCAAAAGTTGCTAAACCTACAATTAGGTAATTGTGAGCACAATTAACTACCAGCTGTTCGTTCTAAAGTAACAAGAGTTTGCCTGTGTCACTAATTATTTATACATAAAATTTTGCACTTTTGCATTTTGGCAGTTAATTAAATCATGCAGTTAAATTACACATGATAATTGGGCATGAAAGAACAAAATGCAAATAGAGAAAACTTAGTAAAAGTAGACCTCATGAAGAATATATTTTCTAGCCACATAGGAAGATGAATCTATTAAGTAGTCATCTGAAGGGCTTTTTATGGAACTAACTTTGCAGTTTAGATGAGAGGTTTGCTGAGAACTCTTTCCCCCTTCAGTATATACCCTGGCTCCCCCCAGGAATTCCTGGAGGTCCCAGGACAGATTTGGGGCTCTCTGAATACTCATCTGTTTCTTTCTGGCTGCCAAAACTCCTCCTTTCTGCTTCAAATTAGAGCCATCTCTGGGAAGTGACCTGTCATCTCTCCCAATACCCTCTTTCCTGATCTAGCTATAGGTGCCAGGCACTGTTCCAGGCAGTGGAGCTACAGCAGTGAACAAAACAAAGTCCCTGTCTTCATGGAACTGACCTTCTAGAGGGAGGAGACAGAACAAATACATGAGTAAATGCATGCAGTTTTATTTATTTATTTATTTATTTATTATGTTATGTTAATCACCATACATTACATCATTTAGTTTTCATGCAGTTTTAGATGATGATTAAGTAGAGAGAATGGAATACAATGAGAATTGAGGCCTACTTTAGTGTTTGTCGGGAAAGACCTCTTTGAGGACGTGATATTTGATCAGAGAACCGAAGGAAGGGAAGTAGTGAGTCTTGCAGATTTGGGGGAGGAGCCTTCTAAATGTAAAAAGCAAAGGGTGAAGCCCCCACAATGAAAACATATTTGATTCAGTGACCAGCAAGGAGACCAGTGAAGTCAAAGCAGAGAGGGTGAAGGGGAGAGTAGGATGAGTCCAGAAGGGCAGCGTGGAGCAGATCATGGAGGGTCTTGTAAGCTACAGTAAGAACTTATTTTGGATTTTACCTTAAAATTACTGTAAGGTCAAGGTAGAGTTTTGAACTATACAAACAAGTTACCAAATTGAGAAGTTTTTATGGGACAAGACACTTGACCCCACCCAACTACAAGGGAAGTTTTGTTCCAAAGTTCTGGTGACAGGGAAGGAGCACGTTTAACATGTCTTATCCCCTGGATTAGTTATCAATTGCTCTAAAACTTAATGGCTTAACACGCATTTATTATCTCACAGTTTCCATGGGTCAGGTGTTCAAGCATGGCTTAGAGTCATTCTCTGCTATAGATTCCCTAACAAGGCTGTCTCAATCGAGGTATTGGTTGGGGCTATGGTCTAGTCAAAAGGCTCAACTGAGGAAGGATCCTTGTCCAAGATCACTCACATGGTAGGTAGCAAAATTCCATCCCTTGCAGATTGTTGGAGTGAAGCCTGAGTTCCACATGACCTGTTGACTGGAGGCATCTCTTGGTTCATTGTCATGTGTGCTCTGCATAGAGCATCTCACAACATAGCAGCAAACAAGTGAGAGGGCAAGGGATAATACCAATGAGAAAGAGAAAAATAGAGACAGAAAAGAGATAGAGAGAGAGAGAGAGCTAGCAAGATGAAATTCACAAGTCACGGTCTCTTCTAATCTAATCACTGAATTGTCATCCTACAACTTTTGCCATATTCTGATGGATAGAAGGAAGTTTCTAGGCCCAGCCCATACTCAAGGAGAAGATTACACAAAATCATGAATACCAGGAGATGAGGATCACTAAAAGTCATGTCAGAAGTTGTCTACCATTTCCTCTATCTGCAGGAGGCTTTGACTGGCCTATACCATCTGCAGTGTGGTTCAGACCAAGGCCAAACCCAGGCCCAGCATGTGTATGGGAGCTGAGGACCCGAGATAGAGTGGTCTGGAGCAAATCAAAGGAGAAGATAATACGTTCAAAAGATCTACAACGTCCAGGAAGTTTGTAGTCAGAGAAAAGGAGGCAGATACCACTGGAGCAGAAGACTGAATTAATTACCTTCCTCTGGGCACATTCTCATCATAACTCCATGCAAAGCCCTGCTTGCATTTTTATTTATCTATTTCATGTATTCATGCATCCATTCATTCTGTCCTTTTTAAATAACAGATTTATTGTAATATAATTCACATATCACAAACCCACCCGTTTAAAGCACATAATTCAATGATTTTAATATACTCACAGAGTCGCATAGCAGTCACTAAAATCTAAGTTTTGAACATTTTAATCACCCAAAAAAGAAATCCCATACCCATTATCCCAAGTCAAGTACCATCTCCCCCTACCCCTAGTACCTAACAATCATTAATTTACTTTCTTTCTCTGTGGCTTTGCCTATTCTAGATATTCATATAAATGAAATCATACAATATTTGTCCTTTTGTGTCTGGCTTATTTCAACTAGCATAATGCTTTCAAGGTTGATCCATATGGTAGCATGTAACAGTACTTCATTTTTATGGCTAAATAATATTACATCATATGGATATACCATATTTTGTTTATCTAGTCATCAGTTGGTGGACATTTAGATTTTTTCCATCTTTATAGCTATTATGAATAATGCTGCTATGAACATATTAAAATTTTGCACATTTACGTACACAAATACACACATACAAACATACATATACAAAATCAAAATTGCCGGGCCATTGTGTATACTTAATTTAACTGAGTAGTGCTGGACTGTTCTCCAAATGACTGGCCTTGTCTATGCTCCCACAGCAAAGCATGAGGATTCCTATAATACCTCAGTTCTGTCAACACTTGGTAATCTATAGCGTTCTAATATTTTCCAGACCAACAGATGTAAGATATCACATAGATGTTTTAATTTGCATTAATTAATGAGTTGGAGCATTTTATATACTTGCTTTTTGGGTTTCCTCTTTCATAAATGTTTTGTTCCTTTATCCTTTCCCCATTTTTCTATTAGGCTTCCTATCTTTCTGGTGATGCTTTTAAAATATTAGTTTTTGTTGGCATTAGATATTGCAATTTTTTCCTCCATCTTACCATCTGTCTTTAATTTTATCCGTGATGTCCTTCATTAAACAGAAATCTTTAATTGGAATGTAATTAAATTTATTAATTTTCACCTCACATCTTTGGGTTCAGAAAAAACAAAGATTTTTTTATTTAAGGAATTCTTCCTTACTCCAAGATGAAAAAATATTTTTGCAATTTCCTTTTCAATGTTATTTTTTCCTTTCATAATTATTCTTGAAAACATTAGGAATCCACCTTCATACAGATTGTTAGATGGGAACCTAGTTTGATTTTTCCTCCCATAATGAGACAATTCTCCTAACACCAACCACCAAATAATCTATCCTTTCCTGTAATCTGTGACACCACTTTCATCATATCCTATGATCCCATACATATCTGGGTCTCTCTCTGAACTCTATTTTGTTCCATAGTCTGCTTAAATTTAATAGTATCTCTAGCATGACTTGAGCTTGACTCTGTGTGCATTCACCTTGGTTATTTCCCTCAGTGCTAGGAAAGTAATAACTCCTCAAAACAAAGCCAAGCTTGCAAGACAAATCTGAGCAGGGGCTCACCTGCTGGATTTGGTACAGGCAGCGCTTTTGTGCCAAGGGCTCCTTGCAAGTTGAAGGCTCAGTTCAGTCTCCAATTCTCACTTTTCTTCATTCTAAAGGGTTTGTGGCAATTCCTTGCCCCATGGGACAGCCAGGAACTCGTGCCATAAATTGCTATAAATCAGGAGCTTTGATGCACTTGTAACAAATCCAGTAAGCAGCAGATTCTCTCAGATAGCTTAATTAAATGATGCTTATTGTTAATTTACCCTAGTATCCTGGTAGCTGTCCACAGAGATTTCTATTATCCAACATCAGTAGTGAGAATGAGGTAGGACTTACTCAAAAGACATACGATGGGAATATATAATTACCTTCAGGTTGTATGCAAATAGAGTATCAGCATTTGTTCATATTATAATTATTTCTTTGTATCCTCTAGTTAGGCGTTATGACTAGTTATCAACTGAGTTTTATAGTAATTTTGTGTCATGTTTAAAATAATCATAAAGCTGTATACATATTTTGCTCAAATATTTGATCTCCAGCCATGAAGCCCATACTTGCTTTGAGCTGTGGCACATGATTGTGGGCAACCAGGCTACGACGAGCTGTTTGGGGCCAAGCAGGTCGGTGCATTGCCTTTGTATGGTTTCTCATAATTATCAATTTCCTCTCCTTCCTCTCCCTTTTATTTCTGCCATACATACCAGTTCTCACTCCTAGACTCTCATTTTCTCACTTCTAATTTTTAATTGATATATAATTTACATATCCTAAATTTTACCCTTTAGAGGAATATAATTCAGTGGTTTTACAGTGTATTCACAAGATTGTATGAACATCACCTTTATGTAATTCCAGAACATTTCATCACCCCCAAAAGAAACCCTGTCCCCTTTGGTAGGGACTGCCCCCATTCTCCCTCCCCTCAGCTCCCGGAACCACTAATCTGCTTTCTGTCTCTATGGATTTGCTCATTCTGGACATTTCGTTATAAATGGCATCTTTTTTATTATGGTTAAACACATGTAACATACAACTTTCTAGCTTAACAATTTTATTTTTTATTTTTTTAAGATTTTACGGGGCGCCTGGGTGGCTCAGTCATTAAGCGTCTGCCTTCGGCTCAGGTCCTGGTCCCAGGGTCCTGGGATGAAGCCCCACGTTGGGCTCCCTGCTCGGTGGGAGGCCTGCTTCTCCCTCTCCCACTCCCTCTGCTTGTGTTCCCTCTCTCACTGTGTCTCTCTCTGTCAAATAGATAAATAAAATCTTTTAAAAAAAGGTTTTATTTATTAATTTGATAGAGAGCATGCACACACGCACAAGCATGAGGGGGAGAGAGAGAAAGAGAGAAGGAGCAGGGGGAGGGCCAGGAGCAGACTCCCCGCTGAGCAGGGAGCATGACATGGGACTCAACCCTGGGACTCCAGGATCGTGATCTGAGCCGAAGGCAGACCCTTAACCAACTGAGCCACCCAGGCACCCTATCTTAACCATTCTAAAGAATACAGTTGAATAGTATTAAGTATATTCACATTGCTGTGCAACCAATCTCCAGAACTCTTTTCATCTTGCAAAACTGAAACTCTGTCCCCATAAATGACAACTTTCCATTTCCTCTTTCCTCGAACTCCTGGTAACCAGCCCACTATTCTATTCTACATTTTGTCTCTATGAATCTGACAACTCTAGGTACTCACATAGGTGAAATCATACAGTATATGTCTTTTTGTGACGAGCTTATCCAGTCATCAGCTGATTGACATTTGGGTTATCTCCACTTTTTGGCTATTATGAATAATGCTGTATGAGCATGCCTGTACAAGTTTTGCTGTGAAATGTTTTCGATTCTCCTGGCATACACCTAGGAGTGCAATTGCTGGGTCCTATGGTAATTCTATGTTTAACCTTTGAGGACATGCCAGGCTGGTTTCTAATGTGGCTGTACTACTTTACATTCTCACCAGCAGGGTATGCGGGTTCCCATTTCTTCACATCCTCAACACTCCTTCTTATCATCTGTCATTTTGATAGCCATCCTGGTGGGTTGCAGCCAGAATTCCCAACCCACTGCCCACCCTCATGATTTCTGATCTGAACCAGGGCAGCCGGAGTATACTGGGTATACTGGGAGACAAGAAGGCCAGTGATTGGAGGAGTGGATTGATTTTTTAAAAACAAGAACTACTTGTTTTCTAAATTTTTTTGACAAAAATTCATTCTGAACCCTCGGTTTTGGACTGATTAAAATAATCCGGTGACTAGACTGTTTGAATAAACAATGTATGGTGGGCTGGGTGGAGCCAGCCCACTCTGAGTTTGAATCCCAGTTCTGTCTCCCTGGACTAGTTATTTCGTTTTCCTGGGTCTGTTTCTCTCTTCTGTAAAATGAGGTACAATCACAATCAGATGAAATGTATGTATGTATGTAAAAGAATCTACACACTTCTGGCATGTTGCTGCTGGCACAGTAGATCAGTAGATCTTCATTTCTTTTTTCTTTGATTCTTACCAACCTTTTTTTTAAAATCAATTTTTACTAAAATTTCCTTTGATTTCAGCCCGCAGGTATTCCTTGAGGTATGCTGGCTTTTCATGACAGATAACACAGAGAAAGTGGAGAATACTCAGGTGGCTTTTCTGGGGAGAAGAACATTTGGTTGATTTTTTTTTTTTTTTAAAGGAGGGATATTAAAGCCCTACACACTTCAGTGTGTTTGAAGCTTCACAGTCTGAATCAAGCTGCGTACCTTAAGCTGTTATGGTTGTCATGGTAAGTGGTGTTTGCTTTCCATAGCAACTGAAGCTACAGATAATTATACAAATGCTGAAAGGAATGGCCAGAGAACAAAAACATGCCTTGCTCACAGTCTTAAGTGAAGATGTTTTCTCCTATAAAAGCATCCTAAGGTCCTGTGCTGTGGGGGCCAAGGGAAGGCTGCCCAAAATGTACCACAGTGGTGTACTGATTATTTTGAATTGAAGCTACTTGGGAAGCAATTGGTGCAAAGACACTCAGGCCCTCCTCTGGAAACAAATCTCCCATATGAAAAATACCCTCCCTATACTAAGAAGTAAAAAGACATCCTTATCACCAGACATAGGGACTTTTTGTGGATCCAAAATACATGAGGGCATGATATAGTGGGAGCAGCCAGTCCTTCTTCTGGGCTCTCAGATTCTGGACAGTCCTTCCCAAAGGATTCAGTGGGCTTCAGTGTCCTTAGTTGGAAAATGAGGGGCTTGGGCTAACCCATCAGTAAGGATTCACTTGGCTATGCCCGCATCACTAAGGCAGAACCCCCAGGAAGTTCCATACTTCCACCCCACTCCCATCCTTGTAAGAGATCCTTAGCGGTTCACCCACAGTCTGTAGGTTGGAGAGCGTAGGTAATCTGAATGTTCCAAACTTACTCTTGCTAAGTTGAGAGTACAGGAAGAACACGTGGGCATTTAGGCCCTCTGGGAACATATTTTAACAATTGGTCTTTCTTTTTAGTTAATGATCTCCCAGAAAAAAAAAATTATCTTTTTTTCTGGTTTCAATGCCAGAACGTGTCTCTTCCGTAGTTTGTCACATTAAAATATTTAGTAAAAGCTCTAGCAAAGTTCTAACTGTTGTGCAGTGAGAAGAGAAGAGCACCCATTATGATTGGGGGGGTATTAGAGGAGGTGAGAATGGGATGGGGTTTTCCTCAACAGCCCGAAGTGCTTGTGGCGCAGTCGTCGCCTGATTGACATTTGATGTGACATGAACTTTTTGAAAGGCCACCGTGGCTGCTGGGTGGAGACCAGTTTGGTGGGGACAAGAGTGAGAGTAGGAAGGACTCCAGTCAGGGGTGCAGGCCAGAGCTGATGGGGATGTGGACTAAAAGGGTGGATCCTTGCAGAAATCACTGATTGCTTTTTTTTTTTTAATTCAAGATGGAATGAAATAGCACTCCTTAAATTCCTTTCATGTATTTATCATTGAATTTTCCCATAAGTAAAATAGATCATACTTCATTAAAGTACACCACTATATATTAGTATCATACCAGGAAAAATGGGGGACTTTTAACAGAAACTCAACTCACACATTGATCCATGTATTCCAGATGTACTAGAAATATTACTACATTTTCACAAAATGGCATCTGACTGAACTGGAGATGAACAAAGGTGTGAGTGCTCTTATAAGCCAGGAGTGACTTGAAGTTGATTTTGTGCAAGTGTGTTGTCTTTTCCCTCAAGAGATGTAAAAATGGGATACTTATTTCCTTTGGGGATGAAGCAAACAACCGGCAGTTTGATCCCCACACGGAGATAAAATGTTACATCACTTATTTTTTTTGTTTTATTTATTTTTTTTGTCTTCCAGGGAATTCCTTTGGAGATTTCCATGGAATTTTGGGGCTTGCCATAGAGGCTACTCATGGCTGTTCTTTCTTTGCAGAGGAATGCCTAGTCTCTGATATTGGCAGGTCCCCTGTGAGAAGCACCAGAGGTAACGTGGTACCTCCAAGCAAGATCAGAAGAATCTCAGGTGGAAGTTCCCCAAATCTTGCATGCTGTGTTCAGAGGGGATGGACATCTGGAAACCCTGCCTGCCTTTGGTGAGTATTTCATTGTGCTTCCTGATCGTAATTACGTCCCCACTGACCAAGGCCTCCTTCTTGCTGGGCTCTGTGCCAGGCACTTTGCATGAATCATCCCATCGAATCCTCCCTACTCTATGAGGCAGGTACTATTTATTATTGGGTCCATTGGTGAGAGGACACTGTGGCTTCAGAGAAGTTAATGACATTCTCCAAGACTGGCCAAGATTTATACTTAAGCCCAAGCTCTTCCTGCTCTGCTGCTGCTAATCTCTCTGCTTTTGGGAGCGAGTCATGGTTTGTTTCTGAGGAAGGTTGGTCAGTCATTTTAGGATTAATGCTTTTAGTAATCCCTCTCTTTTGACTGTTGTCTTTGACAGCTCAGTAGTAATTGTGTAATTAAAGGTAACTAATGCTGATGATATGCTCTACAAATGACAAGCATTACCTACCTACATGTTATCCTTCCCTCCTTGCATGTAATCTGGCACTGAAAGAATTGATTTGTTTTAGGATGAGAAGAACTTGAGAGTTGGGGACAATGGGAAGTGTTATGTAAATGCCTGCTTCACTGAACAACTTCTTGCTCTATCATTTCCTGGTTATTTCGGATGTCATGCCATGCTGAAGCTTTGAAACTTAATAATTAGAGCTTGTGGTGCCTGAAGGCTGTACGACGGCTACAAATCCGAATGGTCTATTTAAAATGCACTTTGGGAAGAGTCATACTGTTTTAAAATGAGTCCCTCCTGAAACTGAGTTTAGGAGCTTCTTTCTAAACTCCATAAGGAGTTTAGGATTTTAACTTGTTTTTAATGGAAGCATAGTTGACATGCGATGTTATGTTAGTTTCAGGGGTACCAGGATTTTAAGTTTAATTTTAGAATGAGGAAAAGAATATATCCAAAGCCGCCCCCCATGGTGATGCACCCCCCAGCTTTATTGAGATATGATTGACAAATTAAAAAAATATATATTTGAGGTGTACAACATGGTGTTTTGATATATTTTTACATCCTACATATACATATATTTTGTGCAATGATTGAACGGTCCAGTTTTGAAATCGGAAAGATCGTGTTGTAGACAGAAAGTTCTGGAGCCCTTTCTGTGGCATGTCCTTGTTTGAGGGACAAAGGTTGTCACTATTATGAATAAAGTTTAATATTAATGATATTGTTAAATTAATATTTACTTGGTTCATCCCATACTGTATGCTGGGTCAGAATGAAAGGTGGTTTTCAATCTCTCAACTCACTGGAGGTCTTTCTACCTTGTCTTTTTAACAAAATTGGCCAGCTTGAGAAAACAACATGTCGTGTTAAATCTATTCCTCAGCGAGGATTACTTAGTTCTGGAGTGAGTGGCTGAGGGAAGTGGTGGAATTGTCTTCTCTGAGTCTTTAGAAACAGACCTGAGAAGTCCAATCGTGTAGTGATGTCTCCGCAGGAAAAGGCTGGTGAGGAGGGCAGACTGGGAAGGTGAAGGAAAGCGGTCTCGTGGTTGGGATCGTCATGCTTAATGAGATGACAAGTCAAGGGGAACAGCCTACAGTTGCCCCCCCCTTTGTCCTCTGGGGCTCCGGGCACCACCGAGTCTGCCCCCGAAGAGCGGCATTGACCCGGCAGGACTTGATACTCAGCTTGATACTCGGCTTGCTACTCAACCACGGATGAAATTTTGGTTCCCCCCCCCCCCGGCTGCAGGGACCTTTCTGATTAGGAGGAGATCTGAGCCTCTTTAGCTCCACTATGGAGCCCCGATTGGACCCAAAATACCCCCCATCTTCCGGCTCCACAGGCCTCAGCAGGTGCCGCTCTGCAGTGTCCGGCGCTGGAGCGGAACCTTGGGGATCGGAAGCCAGGAGCGGTGCGGGAGGGGCGTCCCGCACCCCAGTTCCGGAGGCGGTCTCCGTGACCCCAACAGCTCAGGTCAAGGCGGAAATGGCCCTTGGCCCCTGCTCGGTGCCGCGAGAGCACCGTTGGCTTGGGGGTTTCACTTTCTGAGGAATCGGAGACGGCGCTTCATTCCCGGACCCTCGGGGCTCTCAGCGAGACCCGGAGGCCAAGGAGGAGCTTCCAGACCCTCAGCCCGCCGCGGCCCGCCCCTCGGCTCCCGTGGGCCCCGGGCACCCGACTCGCAGTGGAGGCCTCCGAGAGGACAGAGGCAAGCCCAGGCAGGTGAGGGCTCCCGGGAGGTGACAGACCTTGGGTGGCACGCTGCCATTTGCCACAGCCGGGGGTTCACAGAGACGTCTTCCGGAGCACCCCGGGAGGGTGGCTTGCTTGGGAGGACCGTGGGGTGTGCAGGTGGGAAGGCTGGCGTTTTGAGGCCTCCACAGGGACGGCATCGCAGGTGGCACTGCCCGAAGCACCCTTTCACTCTTCTTTGGAAATTTCTAGAAAGTTCCCAGCATCAGCCTAAACCCGAGAAACAGATTTGCGAGGAAGGTGAGCGGGTAGCAAAGCCAGAGGCTAGCACAGTTGAGGCGGGATGGGAAGCGGGAGATTTACCTGGCTGTAGGAGGCCGAGCAGCTGGTTCACGGTGAAACTGCAGACTTTCCAAGTCTGAAAGCCATGTTGCAAGCGTGAGTTTTCAAAGGAGCCACCTGAGGTTTCCTTTGGTTCTGTTCTCAAAAGATAAGGCATTTGCATTAGGACTGGTATCTGAGCCCATCCAGACTGAGAGCAGACAACTCTCAGCTACTCCAGAAGATCCCGTTTTAAAATGGAGTAATGCTGACATAAAAGCTGAACCCCCCCTTATGAATCTAAAAACCTGTAGTATTCGTAACTGAAGCCTAGATAAATATAAATAAGTGCCCTTACAGCATTAAGTAAATAGGACCCCCCCCCAAAGTAAACAAAATAAAAACGAATCAAGTGAACAACTCAGTTTGTGGAGAAGCTTTTATGGTTAATAGAACAACTTATGTTAAAATAGTCTTATTGTGTTTAAATTGATTTTCTGAAACTGTTCTTTTTTTGAAAAATACAGCCAAATTGAGTATGAGAGGGAAGGAACTCTGGCAATTTTTTTTTTTTTTATGGAATTTGGACCAGGGGTTGTCTCTTTCTTTCTTTCTTTTTTTTTTTTTTTAAAGATTTTATTTATTTATTTGAGAGAGAGAGAATGAGAGAGAGAGAACACATGAGAGGGGATAGGGTCAGAGGACGAAGCAGACCCCCCGCCGAGCAGGGAGCCCGATGCGGGACTCGATCCCGGGACTCCGGGATCATGACCTGAGCCGAAGGCAGCCGCTTAACCAACTGAGCCACCCAGGCGCCCGGAACTCTGGCAATTTTGAATAATTTTTTCTGTCAATAAAAAGGAAGAATAGCATGTTCTGCACTGGGTTGGGCGTGGAGGCAGCTGCAGCTTTTAACTCTCCTATGAGCTAAAGAAATGGAGTTTTTATTTAATAATCAACCAGATGAACTTGGTAGAGAAATTTAATGAATTATTTTAGCAGGGGTCCCAAATTTTACTTTGTTACCGACAAGCACATACTACCTTCGTTTTATAAAGTCAAACTTTGCATGTAAATAGTTGCATAGTTTATAACCCTGAAAGTAAGACTACCACAAAGCCATGTACTACGAGATTGAAATTGGAAAAAACAAAACAAAACAAAACAAAACAAAAACCCATCATGGCCATGAAATGTGATCAGTTCTTAAGTATTTTAAAACATGGCTGTCCAGATGCCATTGCCCCACAGTGGGTGGTGGTAGTAGCCACAAGGTCAGTGCCTAGCAAACTAGGGAAGCGCAGTTAAAGCACCAAGCGATTCGGAGGTTGTGAGCAAAGTAGAAACTAATATTTTTAAGATTTCAAGGAATTTTGCTCTTTCCCAGGTGGAAGCAAAACCTGAAAGATGAGAGAATAGATAGCTGTAAATCTGGCAAGGCCAGGAGAAAAAAAAGGGAGAAGAAGGACAGGGCAAGGTCTATATAGTTTCCCTGCTGTTCTTCTGGGGTGTATTCATCAGTAGATTACTAATTTCTCTGACCCCACACATAAAGAAGGAATTTGAAAGCAAGCATAATTTTCATTATACTGATTAAGGGAACTTTGCATTATTATTTTTGACCTATTCCTTTAAACAAAAGAAATAAGAGGATCAACTTCTCATATAGTGACTAACCCCTCAAAAAAGTGTGTTTTTTCCTTTTCTAATTTAAAATGGCAGATGAGGAGCCCCAGAGTTCTAATTGCTTGCTTGATACTGGGAAAACAGAGTGAGCAAGCAGGCCAGTGAATCATCCAGGGGCTCTGGCTTGGTCAGCTGGGGTTATTACATATGTAATTGGATTAAAATGAAGATAGCCCTTTATTTATGTAGCTCAGCAGCTTGAGGTGTGGTCCCCTGCGTGAGGGGACCTTGGGTGGTGGGCGAGGCCACTGGGGGTCATTGCGTGATGACCCAGGGAGGAACACTTGGATTTCCCATGCTGGCGGGTTATTTCACTACAAAATGATTCTCTTTTGGGTCCTTGCCTTGTGAATGTTGTTATTTCTCTCAGGAAAATACATTTTAAACAATTCTGAGAAAGGTTTTCATGTATGGTATATCTCCATCGATAAATAAAATAGCATAGTAATAATTTTTTTCTTGTTCTTGATGGAATGAACTCCCACTTTAATCGCCTTATTTTGAGGTTAGTCGCTTGACTCTGAATGTCAGGGCAGGAGAATCTCAGGCTGAAAGTCCATCCCAGACAATGACAGGACCTCTTAGCAGGGTCCTTCTCTTACCCAGAGCTGCAGCTGTACCAGGGAGAAAATGTCACTTCTGGAGGAATCATAAATTCCTCTTGTTTTATAAAATTAAGCAGTTCTGCAATCAAATAGGTTGCCAGTTTATTTTAATCACGCCAGAATGCGTTTGCTGTGATCACATTCAGAAACAAATACTGCCAACTGAAGTGCTTGCTCTAAGAAATAATACGGTCCAGTTGTGTCTGAAGTACGTAGCTTTGTTTTGCTTATTTCTCTCTGTGTTCTAAAAGAAAAGGGAGCATAGAGGTGTGACTACACCAAGGCATCGAAAGAGGATATTTTCCATTAAATTCCAGGGAA
This sequence comes from Leptonychotes weddellii, assembly GCF_054177405.1. NCBI lineage: Eukaryota > Metazoa > Chordata > Mammalia > Carnivora > Phocidae > Leptonychotes > Leptonychotes weddellii. The sequence goes on along the minus strand of NC_138385.1, from coordinate 2,856,897 downwards.
TCGCTGGAAAGCATTAACTCATGACTTTGAAAGTACGTGGGCCAAAATGGCTAGGTTGGAGAGATGTTTGGGCTTAGTGATGAGAAGACCTGGGTGCCCCCCCACCCCCCACACCCATCAGCAAGTCATTGCACAGAGAAATCTCTGCCTCTGAACCTGGCTGAGCATGGCCTGGCATTTGTGGGGAGGGGAGGGAACCGGGCCCTTCTAATTGCCAGGGGCAGGTAGAGAGGCTGTGTCTCTCTCCCTTACTAAGCCAGGACCATTGTGTGCAACTTTGTTTGCAGATCAATTCACAGATACCCAGATTCTTCAGTGATTAGAATGAATTGGACAAACAAACAAACAAACAAAAAACCCTCCTACTCCTCTTAAATTAACTGAAAGCTGTTTAGGTTAATGAAGTAATTACGGTTGTGGGGAAAGCAGTTGGTTAGTGGTGGTAAAACAACAACAAAAAATTGTGATGAAAGTATAGCTTAATTCTTCTGTTTTTAGCCCCAATTCAAATGTCATTCAGCACGTTCACATTTGACAGGAATTCTTGGAGCTGGGGACTGGCGAAAAGCCAGTGGAGTAAGAGATACTGCTTTCAGCGAGCCCCACAGGCTAGAGGGCGATTGTGTCACGAAGTGCTTGCATTATGCTTGAATATGTGACTGACTTCCTTTGTTGGGGGGGAAACAGTTGGGCCTTGGCACATCTTCCTCAAAGAGAAAGATTTAGATTGGGCTTTGAAGGATGAATTCCATATCCTTATGGAATAAGGGGGAAGCGGAGGGAAGGGCATAGATGAACAAAATCAAAGAGGACTGAAGAAACATGGTGTTTTCCAAAGCAGGAGGTGACCAAGTGAGGGTCACTAGTCCTGAGGCCATTGGAGAAGGGTTGGGGAACCAGTCAGGTGGGTCGGTCAATTTGAGGAGTTGTCTTTCATTTCTTGGACAGTAGGGAGCCATGGCAGGGTTTTAACAAAGAGCATGATTCCAGATACTGTGGGGGCAACCCGACCGGGTGGAGGCCAGAGACACGGGCAGTAAAAGAATTCACATAAGGCAGAACAAAGGAGATAGAAGTTTATTGAGTACACTGCAAAGGAGCAGTGGACAGGACAGCAAAGGAGAGACTCTGCCAGAAGGCAGTGGTGCGGGGGGCTGTAGTAAACAGGGGAAACTGAGGAGGTATGGGGATGTATGGTATTTTCCTTTTTTGGTATCTGTGCCAGGTTGTAGGTAGCCCACTGGTCAGCTAGGGCCTATGGCTATTCTGAGGTGGTCACCGAGTGGGCCTGTGTGCATTTAGCCCGGTGCTCACTGTGGGCCCTTTGACCTTACTCAGGTTTCCATTGCTCAAGCCTATTGCCTAAAAGCAGCCTTTACAGCTACCACATCTGATTCGGAGATAGACCTTTGGGACTTACTGTGATGGATTGGATTTGGGTGAGGGTTATGCAGAAGGAGCTGTTAAGAATGGCTCTACAGTTTTCTGTCTTTTTATTTTTTAAATATTTTATTTATTTATTTGAGAGAGAGAACGCACAAGCGGGGGAAGAGCAGAGGGAGAGGGAGAAGCAGACTCCCCGCTGAGCAGGGAGCCTGATGCGGGACTCGATCCTAGGACCCTGGGATCATGGCCTGAGCTGAAGGCAGACACGTAACCAACTGAGCCACCCAGGTACCCTACAGTTTTCTGTCTTGTATGACTAGTTCCATTTACTGAGATGGGGAGCACTGAAGCAGGAACAGTTTGGGCAAGTTTAGAACCCGAGTGTGAGGTATTGGTGGGACATCTAGGAGGCATCCAGGGCCCGAGCTCAAGGGAACAGTCTGGGCTGGAAATAAAGACCCAGAGTTGTGGAGGTTTCCCTTTGGCAGAGGCTTCTGTGGACTATTGACACCTCTTTATGGCTGTGGCGTGGGGAAACTGAGTCATGCCTATCCACTCCAGCCATAAAAAGCTGCTCTGTCCCCAGTCATGCCCATGTAACCCATGCTGTGTCTGAATGTTGATAGCTGAACTCAAGCTATGTGTGCCACAGTGTTCCCACTGGGTTTTCAAGGTGATTATCCCAGAACATCAGTCTCTTGAAACACAAGAGTCAAAAAATTCTCAGGTTTTTTATTTTTATTTTTTTTATTTTTATTTTTTTTAAAGATTTTATTTATTTATTTGACAGAGAGAATGAGATAGAGAGAGCATGAGAGTGGGGAGGGTCAGAGGGAGAAGCAGACTCCCCGCTGAGCAGGGAGCCCGATGTGGGACTCGATCCCGGGACTCCAGGATCATGACCTGAGCCGAAGGCAGTCGCTTAACCAACTGAGCCACCCAGGCGCCCTCAGGTTTTTTAATAGAGCACTTAAACTGCCTTTGAGGTAGGCCTCCCAGTTCACAGTCTGCAAAGAAACTTTACCTTTTCCCTTTGTCCTTTATCAAGAGTGTAAGACCTCTGTAAGGGTTTTCCCAAACACTACATAAATATTAAATTGACTTACGAATGCTGTTTATGAGGAATAGAATATTGTTCTTGTTACTTGATACGTATTTATGGAGTATGTGTCCTGACTTGAGTTTAGCTAATGGCCCACTAGGGAAGGGTGCTTTGGAGGTTGATGAGTTTTTCTTCTGATTCTGTTTCTAACAATTAAGCACACTGTTTAAGTAACAGGTTGTTCTCTGATTATAGAGTGTTCATGACCACTAATAAATGTACCCCATATTTAAATATACAAGTTGCACCTCTGGGAGGGCAGGGAGCTAAGGGCAGTCAGCCTTTCATATGCTAATACCTGAGATCTAGGCACACTAGATATTACTCAATCAAGCTAATATTTAGCTTTGGAAATTAAAGCATAAATTCATGAATTTGATTAGTGTTCTCTCTGTATTGATATTTAACCATAATAGATGTATGCACACAACGTTCCAAGATTTTTCCTTTTATTTTTTGACGATGTATGTTGTACTTGCTGCAGTATTTGTTGAATTCATGAATGCTATTGTTTTTCAGAAGAAGGCCATCCAAGAGGTGTTGTACTCCCAGTGTGTCTTCATGCTGTTTGTCTCCTTGCTTAAGTGAACTTTAACATTCAGTGTTAAAATGAACCTTATCATTTGGGGCACTCACCAAATACATGGGTGTGCTGTGCATCTTAGACTTTTCATGGAACTTGCCCTTCTTTATGGTATCTGATCTACCTGAGAGGACCTTATGGGGTGGCGAGGTCCAGACTTAGCACCATTTTACAGGTGCTCAGAGAGGCCAGATGGCTTGTCCTAAGGTCACATGGCTAGTGCAGAACTGGGACTAGGTCCCAAGCATTCTGACTGCAAGAATATTGTTGATTTCCACTAGTTTTGCAACCTCCCTAGTGAAGCCACTGGATCAATAACTTTTAAAGTGTGAACTTGTAAGTCAGCCGTTTCCCCACAGGAAGAAATAAGTATCTCCCTTAGCATAGGTGAAGAGTTGTAGAAGATTCACTCTCCTCCTTGGGGTGTGTCAAACCCACTTTGAAACATTCGTGAGTACTCTGCAGACAGGACTTCAGAAGGGCTGTTTACTCTTAGCCTTTTCTAGATGAGCTCCATTTGCTGATCTTCTCAAGAACCTAGGTGTGAGCTGTGCTGTATGGTGTGGACCACACAGTGCTCGGAAATGAGAACTCTTTAAAGTAACAGGCAGGACTTTGGGAAATTGAAAGGTCTGCACTAAACGATTGTACTTTGAGGTGAAATTCACAAACAAAGTCAATCAACATGAAAAATCTGGAAACTCTCAGTGAGAGCTGTTTCATCTTTCTCTACATTCCGCAAGAAACAGGTTGGAACCTTTGGTGTGAAGTTCCAACTTACGTAATCACAGAAAGCATTTGAAGTGTATCGAGCGGAGACACTGTTGTGGCTGTCAGTGAGGGCATTTGCAGAGCCTCACTTTAATGTGGTTGTGTCTTAACCATCAGCATTAAGAAAAAGAATTCGGTGGGAATGGGGGCTGGGAGTGGGGTGGGCAGGAGGGCATGTGGCTTGGGCAAAGCCAAGAGTTAGCAACAATTAGGGAGTTCATTTAAGTGAGGAGGTCCGCAGTCTTTCATTCAGGAAATGGAAGGTTTCTTTGGTCCTTCTTCTAATTTGAGAACCGTGTGGCTAATAAATTGAGTAACTTTTTACCAAGGTGGTATATATATTTTTGATCATTCATGCGATATTGGCACATAATTCATGTATTGGTCTTAAGTTATTTTTGTTGCATACGGGTTTTCATTCATGGACATGGCCCCTTTTAAAAAATTATTCAGATTCTGGGAGACAACTTCCCTGCTTTTTTGGATAAGGCAGCCTAGGATATATAGAAGAGTGGAATAATGTTGAGGGGAACTGGAGATTGGGCTGGGAAATTACCTTAAGGTCAGGGGGTTAAAATAAATTAGGAGAAGCCACCTAACTTCTGAAGGGCTTGTTCCTTAGTTGATAAATAGGGATCAGTTAGACTTGCCTTGGGAACAAACTGTATTTACAGAGTTTTCACAGTTACATAAAAAAGATTGGAAAGAAGTCATCCGAAATGGCAATATTTGCCCCTGGGTGGTAGAATTATGTTTGCATTGTTTCTCAGTTCCATTTTATAATTTTAACGCTATTAAAAATAAGAAAACTAGACTAAATTTCTTTTTAAAAAGGAAATGTCAAAAGAAACAAGAAGGCTGGCTCTTTCTCAACATTCTAATGGGAAATGATTATAGTGTTCTATGAAGCTATCGAAGGGGCTACATAGTGATGGAAGGTTTTTTGATTTCTTTCAGAAGGATTGTAGGGAAGGGCTTTGCTGGCGCTTCTAGATCCCACTGCTCCTTTCTGATGTGAAGGTGGCCCCGGGACCTTTGTCTTGAGTGGTGAACGCCCAGCATGCAGCCAGGAGCACTAGCAGTGGGCACTCCCTTACAGAGCACCTTTTGGGTCTGGGGATAACAATTGTCCTGCCTCTTATTCCATAAGCTGTCAGGCTTGTGGGCTGCCAGCTGCCTTAGCTTTACCAAAAGGAGGCGGTTCTCGTTTATTCTTTTACTGTGTATTGTCAGCTGAATAAAGCAGCCTACCACAGCCTCTGGGACAAAAGCTTTCCATGAGGATTACGCTGCCAGGTTGGAGAAAGGCCCTTTCAATGCTATACAGCCTCAAATAGGGACTGTGTTCAGCTGACCACCTTTATGCAAATCCCTTTTCTTTGTTGAAAGGCTTCCCCCTGAGACAGAGGCCAGCTAAGCTTTTCTGGGCAGATAGGCTTTGTGCAGGGCTGGGAGAGAGATCGCCCAGGTTAGGTGCTCCTGGGAAGAAAAGCCAATTGAAATGGTTTTGTAAATGCCATTGCTAATAAATTGAACACTGGCAAAAAAACTTCTCGCAATTCAGATATTATTGACAAAGAACAAATCATTCCTCAAATGGAACAGATTAGGTGGCATAGAGTTTGGGAGTGCTGCAATCGTTGATCTTTGACATTATGCAAAATATATGACGTCTGTATCTCTTGCTTCTAGTTCTCTTCATATCCTTCCTGATCCGGGCCTTCCTTGTTTTTATTTTATTTTATTTTATTTTATTTTATTTTATTTTATTTTATTTTATTTTATTTTATTTTAATGTTGTGTCAGTCACCATACAGTACATCATTAGTTTTTGATGTAGTGATCCATGCTTCATTGTTTTCGTATAACACCCAGTGCTCCATGCAGTACGTGCCCTCCGTAATACCCATCACCCGGCTAACCCATCCCCCCACCCCCTCCCCTCTAAAACCCTCAGTTTGTTTCTCGGAGTCCATAGTCTCTCATGGTTCGTCTCCCCCTCCGATTTTCCCCCCTTCATTTTTCCCTTCCTTCTCCTAGTGTCCTCCATGCTATTCCTTATGTTCCACAAATAAGTGAAACCATATGATAATTGACTTCCTTTGCTTGACTGATTTCACTGAACATAATCTC